>NC_044024.1:10539684-10850412 GCF_900496995.4 Aquila chrysaetos chrysaetos | reverse complement strand
CAAAAGGAAGAGACATATATAAGAGGAAAAGGTTGACATTAAGAGGAAGAAAATGTTTCTAAAAGGCCTGTGAAAATAGGAAGCCACGTCTGCCTTATTGTTAAGAATATTTGGGGCTATAATGGGAGCCCTGCTGCAGGTGCTTAGGGACCCATTGCAGCCTGCAGGAGAGACTGAACCAAGAAGAGCACAGATGAGAGAGGAACACATCCACACTGTCCTCTGCCTTCACTGACATTGGCATATGCAAACTTTCAGCGTAGTCTGAAACTGTTTTCTCTTTGAATCACACAGAATATTTCTTTGCTAAAGTAATGTTTACATTAAAAAAAAAAAAAAAAAAAAGAAAATCTGGTAACAGCTTTCCTGGCAGTGTGAATAGCATAAATGTACTGCCAGTTTTAATGCATTTGCCATAACCTTGGTCACAGCAGACTAGTCAAAATGTGATCTCTTTCTGAAAAGCGAAAACAATAATTTACTTTTTTTCAACAGGAAACTTTAGGGAAAAAAATACTTCTGGAGCATAGAATTTGCTATTGCTTTTAATCTGCCAACAACTGGCAGTGTTTTGGTTATTTGGGTTTTTTTTGGTTTTTTTGTTTGTTTGTTTTGGTTTGGTTTTTTTCCTAAGTGCTTTCCCTCACAAATGAAATAAATTATTTACATTATCTAAAATAATGTAAAGTAATTCCATTTGCCTAATGTGTTGATTCTTCTTAATTTGGGAAAGAAAAGTATTTTGCCTCTGGTAGAAGTTAAGACTCAGCATGCACAGTCCCGCCACTAAAAGGGAGACCTTTAAATCCTAATGCAGGCCCATTCTTTAGACAGGGACTGAGTGATCTTTGAAAGTGAGAAAGCTGCATCAAGAGGTTTGACAAGGTTCATTAAAGTCCAATTAGAAAATTCATTTTAATGCTAGGCATCTTGTCCTTTTTATCTCCCAAGGAAAAACAATAAAAGTTTCATCACATACAAGTAAATACATATTTAAAATGTATTATGGAAATAAATAATCTTCATGTTTAATTCATCTCCTTGTATAATAATTGATGTCCATTAGGGATTCTGACCAGGCATTAGGTAGGACCAGCTTCATCATAATGCAGTGTAGCATTGGATGTGTGATTCTCAATTGTCCGTAGTGGGAACTTATTTCAATTCACTTGACAAATTTTTATTTTCAGAAGAGTTACGAAAGATCTTCTTTAAAGAGTTCATCTGTTTTCTGAGCAGTGCAGTCCTGGCACATGCTCAAAACCCCATGACTCAGCACCTTTACATTGAGGGATTTCTAATGGTTCTTTTAACTACTTCTGTAAGTTTTATTCATTTTAGGATCATATCATTTTCAGTTGTTGGTTCTCAGCCATGGGGAATAACTTCCTCCCCCCTGCTCACAATATTACAAAAATTGAAGTTTCCACTTGGTTGTTTGATTGTAGGATATGAGTTTTGTGAGACTCACAATGATGTGGACATTTACAAGATCAGTAAATCCAGATGTAAAATTCAAACGTTAGGCAGCTCCTGTGTCCTATGGCTCTTAAGGCTGCTCTTAATTCCTTTTTTGCACCAATGAACCTGCCAAGCATGCAGCATTTGTTATGCTTGTCTTGTGGAGCCAGCCCTTTTCCCCAGTGCCTGCCCTTTCCCTGGCTGTGCTTCCTCTGCAGCACGACTTATCTGTGCGACGTTGTGCAGCCTTCTGAAATTGTGCAAAACCTTTAAATAAACATAGTATTTTGGACTGAATGCAGGCGTGGGGACTGGGGTGATGGCTTTTCAAAGTGCTGGATTGTGGCTGTTCAAACACCATGTTTGAGTGGCCCATGCTGCAGAGCGGATACTATGTGCCTGCAAAAGTATTCATTAGAAAATTATTGGGAAAGCTAAATGAGTTCTGTGATGCTCTTTTATTACATTTATCACAATTACATACAATTCATGTAAAAGGATTTCAGGAATCTTAAAACACAGAAAGCAGATTTTTATATGAGCAAATCATATGGAAGGTAGTAGCACATTTCAGGGAAAGAGATGCCCATCATCCTCTCACTCTGTCTTGGCCATAATGAGTTTAGGAGAGTTTTTAATCCCCAAATTGGTGATGTTCAGAACTTTGCTGGAAGTTGCAGCTGCTCAGTTCTTAGTCCTGTGGCACAGGTCATTAGGGACTGCAGTGTTTTGGCTGCCCCACAAGAAATGTATTTCCATGAGTTTTAAATATTATTTGCTGGTACTGACCTTGCAGTAACAGTATTTCCCAGAGGAAACTGAAGTTTTAAGGCTTCATAATTTTCAATGTAAATCACTTTGGAATTCTGCATGAAAGGGGAATACCCTCATAAGAGATTTATTTCACAACTGTAATTATAAAAATAATGTTCTAATCTGAAAAAAAAAAGACTAATAAATAGGAAAATCCACAGAGAGCCCCTTAACATCTAAAACCAAGACAGCCCAGTGACTCAGATATTATTAGTTGTTGTTGCTTAGTGTTCTTAAAGAACTTTTTCTGAGACTGTCTTGAAAGACTAAAAACTAAATAAACTGAACCGCACTTTTCCTGTCTTAGGTAGACTAGGTCTTAAAGTCAACAGTGTAAAATGCAGCCTCACAGTCTTTAAATATTAAATAAGCATTTTGCGAAGGCAGTGGCTGTAGCGGAGGCCCTAGTATGTGTTTCTTCACCCCTTTTGTGAGCACTTGGCCAATTATTTCGGTGAGTCCCACCTGAAGGGACAGAAATAAGCACACCCATTTTAGTAGAAATGGCTCAGTAATTTTTAGATGGTGACAAAATTAGGCTTGTGACTATGAACTCCTGGGGTAAGTACACTTGATCATTCTCAAACAGTTGTCTTAAATTCAACCCAAATGTTTCCTGCTGATAGGAATGCCACTTCCTTCATTTTGCATATATTCAGAATTGGTACCTTATACATTGTCTGCAACTTGGACAGTGCATGTCATTCTATGAAGAAAAGAGCAAGCTAACATGGAATTTGTTCTTCCCAGTGGTACTGTTTGGAGGTTCAGCTCTCTTTTTGCTACCTGTACTGCTATCACCCAGGATTAAAAGCTGTAGATATCCCATGGCTGCAGCAAGGGCTTTCAGCGACTTGGATGAAGACTGCAAAGATACATCAGAACAGCGTGGACAATGACTTCTGGGAAGATCATGAAAAAAATAAAGTATGGCTAATGGACCTGAGTTCCTCTCTCCTCCCTTTTGGCAGTCGTTCATGGTAACACAAAGTAAGTATAAAGCCTGGTGCCAAGACAAAAAGCTAGTGATTTATACTTGCTTTAAGAGATCCTAAAGCCGGGAGGGATTTTTAAGGGCTTCCCTGAGTTAATTCCCGTTTGAACTAAAGCTTGAAGCTTAAGCCAGACCTTGCAGGACTGCAGCTGCCTGCACCATGGCTGTAGCACCAGGTAGCTGAGTTCACAGACTGTCTTTGTCGCAGGGCTTGGGTTCAGCTGGGCACATGGGCGAGCCTGCTGGCAAGTTTGTGGGATGGTTTGCATGCTCAGACCTGAACAGGGGGAGCGCTTTGCTGGATGGGGCCGTGAGGAACTTTCTCCTGGGCTGCCCTGCAACTGCTGGCCTACGGGCTTCACTGCCAGCTAGAGGGATGACATCCTGCTATGTGGGGATGAGCCTTGCTGAACATCTGGACCCTCCTGAGACCAGCATGGGTCACATTTGTGATCCTGAGCAAAACTGACATGGCAAAATTGCCGGAGCAAGTAGCATGTGGAGAGTTTTCCCACTTTGGCAAGCGGGTCAGTGGGATCCAGTGAAAAACAGGGACTGAAGGAGTGGGTGTTTGAGCCTGGTGATGAGCTGAGATGTGCCTGACATTCTGTTTAGCCCAGGCACTGTCTCCTATTTTGGGTAAGATCCCTTTGCTCCTGTGAATTGGTTATGTGGGGGTGCTGGACTACATTTCCTGCCCTATCTGCTTCAGTACCATTGAGGATTAAGTTTTTGCATCTGCGCCATGCTCTTTCTTGTTGATAGCATGCTTCAGATCAGTTCCATCTCCAGGGTGCGTGAAGTGTTGTGGGTTTTTTGTTGCAGGGTTTTTTTTGTGTGTGTTTTTAATTTAAACCTGGTATTTCTAGTTGAAATCAAAACATTTGAAATAATCCCCTTCAGAATTAAAATGACAACTCACCATTTCTGTATTAAGATTTAAACCCATCATAATATCTTAAATTTACATAAAACCAATACTTAAGCATTAGATGTTTCCTATTAACATGTAAAGAAAGCTACAACCCAGGGAATTCTCTCGCTAAACACATGAAATTATGCTTAATTACAAACTATTTTGGTTCAGAAGAGCAGCTATCATCAATCCTTTCTTAGGCAAAGGTGTAGGTGAGGTGAGGTCTCTTCTAGCCCTTTGATCGTATTATGATCAGCAGCAATTGGCTGAAGTCAATAATTACAGAGATAATTTTCTTCATATGACTTTAATTTAAATGTGAATCATGTTTGATGTTTTCTTTTGTAACCAGTGCACCTATTAAAATACTTTTTTTCTGTATTGTTAATTGAATTCCAGCTTCAATCCAAAAGCATTTTGACACAAGTTGCAGGTAAAATTAATCATCTAATAAATAAGAAATGTAAAAATTAGCAAAAAGTATAGTTGCTAACCATGGTGTGCTATTAGCATAAAAAAACCTTGAAGTTACTGTAATGACACAACCAGTGGTAACTGTTACCAGGCAATCCAAATCAGTCTTTTTCTTTGGGGGAAGATTAGCAGGTAACTAGGATTATACAATAAGGTTAACATCAGTTACTTAAATGAAAATGTTTTGGCTGCAGTCCGTGGCTACTAGGTCAAAATTCTATTTAGATCATGCTTCTGCTTTGCATAGTGTTCCCTCTAATGTTTTCTGCTCTTTAAATGCCCAAGTTGGGTTTAGCATGCATTGCTTTGGAGGTGATGGGGGGAGCTGACGCCGCTGTCACCCTTCCTGACTCCAGAGCAGCAGCTGCCCTTCCCTCCACCCACCCCGACCCCAGGGCTGGCGGTGGTGTGTGGTTCATGGGCTGAGGTGTTGGGCTGAACATCTGGTCTAGGGGAAGGGAGAAAACAACCCCAGCAGTGCACCAATGCAAATAGCTTTGTCAGTAGTGGATTTGGCTCCATCTTTTCAAGGGGCAATTTTTTGCTCTGTCACAGAAAAGGATCTAGACTAAAGACACTCCGGCCACTTCTCTGTTGGCCACAGGTACTTGCCTGTCAGGGCAGAAAGCAGCTCCTGACCTGGTAAAATGTGGGCAGTCCACTTGAATCTCACTGGTAAAGAAGGGATGTCTTCTGCTCTAAGGAATTTCAGGAAAAGAATGTTGTCTCCTGTTATTTAAGAAATCCATTCCCTTTCTTATGCAAAACTTATAGTAACAGTAACAGAAACCATCATTAACCTTCATCTCATTTGGGGATGAACTGGTTGACTGCACTAAAATTATTATGAGCGATATGTTGGATAACAAACAGGAATGCTAATTGGAGACAATGTCAGAGGAGAAGTGTCTGAGGGACAGAGTGAAAGGCAATACTTGCATCTGTCTTGTTCTCTGTGCAGAGGACTGCAGTAAAAAGGAAAATGACAGTGGGCAAAGCTGAAGCTGTGTAGAATTGCTGTGGGTTTAATGTGTTTGCTGTACCCTACCTTGGTGGCAGAGAACCTGCCACTTTGCACCCGGTTTAATTTTAGCCCAGGGCCAACTTCCATGGGATGAAAATTTGAGTGTGGTGGAGAACATTATTGCCTGCTTTTCCTGGCTGCAAAAAAGCTTAATCGTTCACTCTTTGCTCTGCTCTATTCTATTTTCTTTCCTAAGAGTGTTCCATAAGATCTACATATCCGAAATTGCTCATGCTGATTTTTTAATGAAGAAACGGTGATGTGCTCATACCTTGGGACTTTGGGTGTCATCAGTTGAATTGGTATAACAGATTGAAGTTAGATGGATGGCATGTTGAAAATGCTCTCTTGGTCTGTGCTACTCTGAGTTGCTTAGTGTCTACTGGAGAAAATGCAGTTCTGTGTCAAAATTGTGGTCTTTCTCATCAAAAGATCAAAATGAGAGTTAATGTTCTGCCCTCTTGTGAATGTGTGTGTGGGAATTGCTCTGTTGTGGGGTGTTGAGTTGGGTTTTTGTGGTGGGTTGTTTTTTTCTAGATCACCAAGTGTGCTGTTAGTTATGAATTAGAGGTTTTAAAATCAGGCCTCTGGAGATACACAACTATCTTCTTACATGCCATGAAGCCATTCAAAGGAAAACTGAAAGCCATTTTCTGTAAAATAATAATTTTCTTTTGCTTTAGTTAGTAACATCCAATATTACTGAAACTGGGTTTAAATATTCTTTCATTCTGGTTTTGGGGGGTTCTATTTGCTGGTTCCTGGTTCAATCCCATTTAAGCAGTTTTAGGGTAAGGGGCAGGTATAGCCCATCCCTCTGCCTCTGGCTGTCTGCCTCAAACCAACATGCAGAGAAAAAGTTGTCCAGTACAGTGTCTATGTTGTGGTCAAAATGTAACTGCAGTCTACGCAGTCATACTTTCAAAGATCAGAACAAAGAGAAGAAACATTTTTAATTGTTTGTGGACTGAGAGAGAAGAAAACTTCAGTTGAAACTGAGTTTTATAATCTTTGCAGTTCATTCTTCTCTAGTTACTTCTTTCCAAGATCTATAACCACTGTATTGTCCCCGTTTCTGTCCAACGGTTAATTACATTAGTTCACTGACAAACTATTATTAAACAACTGCAGTCTACTTTAATAGCTAGTTTTCTAATTAAATATCTGTAATGGTTTTGTTCTCAGTCCTGGACTTTAGGCATCTTATTTGTTGCTATCCAGTGTCTTGCATCTTTTATGTATTTTTTTCTTTCTCAGATGTCTTTGTGATGGAAGGCCTTTTCTCCAGCTGTGTTACAGTAGGGTTGGAAATGCTGGGTATAAGGCTCTTCCTTTCTGCAGAGAAGCAGGCGTGTGTTTTTGCCATATCCAGTAACACACAGGAGTTGCCCTGGGTGCATTCAGTTTGACTACACCATTCTGCAGGGTCACCTTTTGCGGTGTGGACAGCTACATGCTGGCTTCATCACGTCTTATCAGGTTGTGTTTCCCACACACAGCCCGTAGCTCGCAGTGCCCTCCGGTGAAGCCTGGTTCAGTAACCATGGACATTTCTGCTTCTTGCATGCATACATAGCTTGAGGAGGATGCTCTGAAACAGGCATCCTCAGTGCAGGTTCACTGTGGTGGGGACATGGTCTGAGGTAGATGGGCTACCCTTCAGTCTTCTTGGATTTACTTAGTACCAGGGGAGTCCATGGGTAGGATTCAGATATCATTCCCTCATGCAAGGAATAAATATTTTTCTTAAACAGTATTGTAACTAGCTTGTTTTAAAAGAACAGCATGAAGTCAGCATAGGTGACTTTTCTTCCTAAAGCCATATAAATCTCTGTGAGGCTCCCTCATGAGACCCAGAAGAAATCCCGTGGGCTCAAAGTCATAGGCCTAGAGTTTTGCCTGTGGAAGGAAGTTCTGGAGAAACTGGGCTTAAAGTAGAAATACAAATGGTAAAAACCTGAGTAAAACCCTGTTCTGTGTCTCAGTCACAGCAGTTTAAAATTGAGTTAAGTTTTCAAATTTTTTTGTAATTTTTCAGTTTTTTTTAAAGATGCTTCTGGGTAGTTGTGTAGCAGCTCAGCTATGGCGCTAAACTCAGCCTGCAATACACTGAAAAATGTATTAATAATGGTACAGAATTTTAAATGCCCTGACATTATCCTGCTATTGCATTGACTTTAAACATTTACACATTTCAGGGGAACAGCAACTTAATTCTTAATTAAAATCACTAAGCAAATGCAGATTATATTTAATTTAAATATTTATAGAATTTAAGCTTTCAAAATAGATTATATGTTGAACAGCAAAACTGCTAACATCTGAATGATAATTTTACTTCTGAGCCCAATTAAGAAACTAGTCAGGAATACAGCTAATAAGTTGCTGTGTTTGAGGAAATATTTTATAATGTTGTATGTACAGGGGACCTTTAAAAATGAGCGCTCCCAAGTAAAAGGGATAGTTTACAAAAATTTTATTACTTCTGATAGCATTTTAAAATCTTGCATCATCTCTTTGCTTTCTGGGAGTTGCAGTTCTTCCCATTATCCTGAATGCAGCTGCAAAAAATATATAGTGAACCAAAGCGAGATGAAAACATACCAGCATGCCAATCTACTTGATTTTTATAATGCTAAATGTTAAATTCAAGCACATGATTATCCCAGTTGATTTTAATTAGTGAACACATATAAAGTTAAGCATGTACGTAATTTTTTTCATAGTAGAAGTACAAGCCTGCATAAAGAACATTTTTACAAACTTAAGGATGTTCCTATCTATAAAGAAATTCCTTGTGTTAAATTTTATCACAATAATCCCCCCAGCAATATTGTTTTGGTGATCCAGTATATCCTTTGACACAGCATTTTCTACAATATGGTTCAGCATGAGTAACAGACCACCAAGGCTTTTTCAGGGACAGGTTCAAATCTTGGCTTCTCACTCTTCTTTTCCTCAAAGCCAGTTTTATTCCTTGCTACACCTTTTCATTTTGGGAGACACCATCCCTATTGCATTTATCTGTCACATACCTAGAGGTGATCAGATCCTACAGGCTTTAGGAGGATTTAACGTAACCGTAGGTTTCATTTTGCAAATATGTTAATATTGCCCAAATAAGCTGATATCTATAAAATCTTTCAGGATTGGGTTTGAACCTTCTGGAAATCTGTTTGGCAGTGTCTCACAATTTTCAGTGTGGCAACGAGTGCTCCTGAGATTGAAAGGCTCCTTGTGCCTTTCATACAGATGTTTCAACAGTACCTCTTAACTTGCCTTACAGTCCTCCATTGGTTTTTGCTCTGTATTATGAAGTCTGTAAAAGCTGCAAGATCTCTTCTGGTTTTCCTTTATAATGCTACTAAACATTATGTGAATTGTTTTAGATTGCATTTCCTGTATATTTGTACACTGCTGTTTAGGCTGGAATATAGCATGTGTTTAATTTCTTCTTGGCCTCATTACAGTTCATTCCTTGCTTCACTGCATCATCTGTCTTGTTAGTCCATAAATATGATGTATTCTAATCACTGTAAATTCTCTGTTTCCTCTATCTGTGTGTCACCAGCAAGACTAGTTTGGAAATTACATTCCTGAAAGGTCATTTTCTAAAAGATACAAGAAAAGGCATTGTGCAATGCTGGTGCTTAAGGCTGGGGGCTTGTCACTCAACCTCAAAGCAGCTGCTGCAGTCTGTTCTCTGTTCATAGGCTCATCTTGGTAGCTATCCCATGCAGAGGTGGTCACCCAGGTGAGTGCCTTTGGCCTCAGACTAGTAGCACAACAAAGTCTTCACTGGAATTTGTGATCTGTATGCAGTATAAATTATGTCGTATATGTAGGGTGGTCTGGTAAAAGAGAGTAACCAGTTCAGAGTCACTTTTTGCTGGAAAAAGGACTTCTTAAAGACAGAGGTTATGTGGTACTTAGAAACAGACAGTGGTGCAGAGCCAAGAACATGCAATGGCTGTTTTCCACCACAGGATCCTCTTATACAAGAACACATTGTGCAAGTCTCCTGTGCCTCACGCTTGGCTTTCTGCCCTCTTCCAAGAGCACCGATGGGTTGGTACTTGGTATGTTGATATGACAGTAGGTCTGTAGTTTAGCTGAGATCAGTTACATTCAGTAACTTTCCCCTGTTTTCCATGCTTATAGAGGTCAGTGCCTCCACTATGCTCTTGTTTCTCTGCCAATCCTGCTTTGGGGCTGGTTTGATGGCACAGAGACTGTGTGCTACAACCAACACACATCTGCTAACAGCCTTCCTTGTACTGCTGCTGCTTCTCCTCCTCCTTCCCACTCATTTAGCACTTCTGCATTGTGTTATATATCCACAGAAAACTCCTGGGCAGATTTTTCCATCTTTCTTGGGTGCTTTTACAGCCTCTAGCAGAATGAGCCTTGGCTCGTGCTGCTTTGAGGCTCTAGGGTCTGTGTGAGCATATAGAGTGCACTGTTGAGTTTTGTCACTTTATTTTCTTAGGCTGTGCAGCAGTGATGTTTTGGAGCAAGAGCTGTTCAGCTCCTCAGACTATCATGCTCTTTCCTGGCCTGGGCTCCCGTGCTGGACCGACTCCCTGTGCCAGCCATGCTGTGTTCCATGATACATGTACTGGCTCATGGCTACAATTCACTCTTGCAAAAGGATACTATTCACTATCTTGGATAAATGAGTGAGATTCATGAATGAAAAGAACAGGATGAAAGTTAGATACTAGTATTAATTCTCTTGAATCCCTCCATCCTGTTTTTCATGTCTTTCTGATGTTTCAGATGGGTATATGATGATACTGTAGACATAACCAGAGAGAAAAAGCAGAGATGGAAACATGCCAAGTTTTGGTTGGATTACTGAATGGCAGTTTCCAAAGCCATGTGATACTACTACAGCAAAATTCAACTCTGCTGTTTCATACAGGTTTTAATTAATTAATGTATTTATTTAATTTTGTGAGGTTTAGCAGCTTTTTAATGACCTTTTGAATTTGTTTCTGTTTGTGGGTGACTTGGATAACTTACTTTTCTATCCCAGGGATGCTGTAACATCACGTGTCACGCTATACTGGCTTTGCTAGTCCACTGGTGACTGCAGAAGGTAGAAATTCTCCCTGTTGCACAGAAATATGCTGGTATATCCTCTTCTGCTAATTTGTCAGATATGCTATTTTAATTACCAAAGTTAATGCTTAGGGGTCTGACTGCTGAAAAACTTTGGTGACAGATTAAAGTTTTCTGGCAGGAGCTGGTTTCTTGTGTTTGCAGAGGAGCAATTCAGACAAGCACGAGCTTGTGTCAGTTGCACCCAGAGAAGAAATTCAGAGGTAAACCAGACTAAATAAACAAGTAAAGTGGAGTGCAGAGTGGTGTGAGTCCTTGCTGGTGTTTGTGTGATGAAAGCTGCTTGTATATGAAACTGTTAATAATGGGCAATTTTTGCTTGGTGTTGTGAGGTTTGAATTAACCAGCACTATGTTTGATGACAAAATACTAAAACCACAACAAATTCTGAGTAGGCCACAGCTGACCAAGTCATCCGATTAATAGGATTTTATCTAATGGAATAATTTAATGGGGATGTTTGAAATGTACTGTGTAGAAGCCACAGATAGATTTAAATTTCAAGGATGAACATTGTTCTTCATTCCTTCTCTCTCCCTCTCTCTCTCTTCCCCCAAAGGTCTCCCTGGTGTATTTGATTCTCCTCTCAGGTGAGCCCTTCAGCTCGGAGCCATCCACAAGTGCAGAGTGCTTCGAAACAAGCCCACTGAGGCATGCTAGCAAGACCCTGAGTCACAGACGGAGCAAACTTTCCTAGCTCATCACCATTCACTGGCCTCAAATCCTCTTTGGAGTAGCTACCAGAGGGGCTGAACTTTGCTGTTTTCTGCTGTGCTGCCCGGGACCTTTTCCATGTTAGCAAAGGCTGATGGAAACCTGTGTCTAAGTGGTACCGTGTGAGAGCAAGATACTCACCCTGTTCCCTCACAGCCTCTCCCTGCTTTCGTCCGTACCAGCAGCCCTGCATGACCACGCGCCAGATGTGCAGGCAGCTGCAAAGAGCTTCCCTCCCTGAGCGCAGGTGCTGTCTTTCAAGAAACAAGTAAGTGTTGATCAGTAAATGCTGGGCAAATGTGTTATTTTATGTTCAGATAAAAAAAATGCTGCTCCTTGGAGGCAGGTGAGGGGGAGAGGGCAGTCCAGAAGTCTCGCAGTGGCTGGGTTGGCTGGATTGGGGAAGTGCCAATGCCAACCCACTGCCCTTAATGTGCCTGGCAAGGCAACTCTCCCAGATGAGGTGAGATGTGGTGAACCCAAGATTCTCTTTAGAAAGGTTTACTTGGTTTAAAATGCTTTGTTAGCAAATGCTGCTTCTGACTTCTTGTAACTTTTAACTAACCCCAGCTCACCTCTGTCTGTATTTTAGATTGAAAGGTACTTTACCTAAAGTGTTCTCATCAGCCAAAACACTGCTGGGTTCATACACAGAATAGTTTAGTGTTCATCTGTCTCATTTCTTTACTGTCCAAGGTGAATCTCAGGGGACAAAAGCTCTGAACCAAGTGGCTTCAGGCTATTCATCTGGAAAACAGAGCCACTTAGACCTTTGTAAAGAAAATAATCTAGTAATCAGTGCAAGAGACCTGTCTCTAAGCCAACCCATTTGGAAAAATTGCCAGTGTAGTAATTACAAACATTTTATCGCAATAATACTGATGATGCCTTTCCATTATTGCCAGCATTTCTTCTTCCCTGCAACTACAGGACTGAGCTGGTTTTGCATCCTCTTCCGTGATCCTGCATTTGAAATGCTTTTGAATTTAAGATTGACACTGCAGAGCTGGACATTGAGCAGAGACGTTTTTCTGAGCATTTCCCTGCAGACCAATGCAGCTAAAAAAACCATTGGGAAGTGAGGAAGACATTGCTGCCGTGCTGCTGGCAAGGCAGCAAGTGTTGCCTTCCTAGCTCTGTACATCCTTCCTCTGGAGCAGGGAAGGAGCCAGGTCTCTGCTCTCTTCTACAAAGGGGAAGAAGGGGCCAGATAAGTGTTTGTTTGCCTGCACCCTTCTGCCTGCCAGCCCGTGCAATCAGGTTGTGGGTGTCTCTGGGAACACACCAGTGCCAATGGGATGGCACTGGTCTTGTACCCTGCCCTCCAGATGTGCTGATTCTAGGTAATCTCACCCAAACACAGAATTTTCTCACTCTCCCATGAAGTATCAGTGGATCAGTGTTTCTGTGCATTCTGCTAATTAGATATGTTTAGTGACTCTTAGAACTTTTATCTAATCTCAAGATTCAGGCACTTATTTTATCGTTTTTCCTCATTCTTTTTGCAAACGAGAGAATACTTACTTGTGTTCTTGAACACACATTTAACAGTGCAGTTTCTGTACCTTCCAACCAGCAAGGTCCCATGATGCTGGATATTGCACAAACACAAATGATACTGCTTTCTATTTTGAAAAGTTTACTGGCAAACAGAATTTGGGATGAAATACTGCATAAAAACAAAGGGAAGGGTAGGCTCGTCTGTAGTTGCAATGTTAATCCCAAGGTCTTGGCTGTGTGGTTTTTAGCTTTGCTTTTGTTCTGATTATCAGTTGCTTATAATATTTTGAAAGCATAAGTATTACGGTAAGGATCAAGTTCCTGTAGCTGTGCTGGTGAGGTGCTCACTACTGTTCAGCAACAGCAGCAACATGTTATTTATGGTAAACTCCTGCAGAGGTTTGCTCACTTGACTTGGTTGCTGTGGGCTGCTATGTGGAAAAGAAGATGTGGGGCAAAGCTTCGCTTGAAGCTGGGAGCAGTGGGACAAGTAACACGGGTTCTCCTGTTTCAAACTCGGGGAATCTCAAGGCACCACTTTTTCCTGCAGTTCACAGCAAGGCAGTCCAAGCCCAGCACACATATCACATCTAATGTTTTGCCATCCTGATTTCATGCGATAAAGGTTACTGCCTATTTAAATTAATAATATGGAAAAATACAACAAGGAGCAGAAGTGATGTGCCTCGAGGAGCTGTGCTGTTACTTGTAGGCATAGAAGCCTTTTTGGTGCTTTTCGCAGGCTGGATTACATTGCTGGCAACTTTTCAGCATTGTTTTTAGTGAGGAGGGAGCAGAAAGAAAACGATTTTAAATTGATGAGCCCTAAAGGTTCATGTAGAAGATTTTCACTAGCTTCATAAAAGCTCCTGTAGACTTAATCTAAAAAAAATATAGCAAAGATGGTTTATCTCCTTTTCATAGTCTTGTCTTTAAGCCTCTTGGCTTTTAATGTACTACCCTTGTACCTTAAAATCCAGAAAAGTGTTTTGAAGTTTACAAACTACAAAACTGGTAGGTACCAATCTTGGAGGATGTTTTGAGCAACACTCTAGCAGGTAGCAAGGAGACAGAGGTCCACACACAAGGACAAGACCCTACGGGTGTCTCACTGGTAATGTGAGACTTGTGAAGTCTCAGACTGCTGCAGCACATCCTCCTCTGAGGCAGGTAGAGGTGGGGTGTTTTTTGCCCCAGCACTCTGTGTCATTGCTAGTTTTGTCAATGAGTTCTTGATCCTGTAGAGATTTGGGGAGCAACAGATCCAAGTGGCCAGTTTACTTTGAGAGAGAGTTCTCAAGAACAGGTAGGACAAGAATCAGTGACGAATGGGCTGGCTTTGGCAGCAGAGGTAACCAGTGAATGTTTCAAAAGCCAGACTCTTATCTTGTTCTTTAGGAAATTCCTAGTACTTGGACAGGTCCATCAAAGAACAAACTTTAAAAAGATGTTTATTCCAGAAATGACATTAAAGAGGATGTGGAGACTGTTATGCAAGTTCTACTCAAGGAAAACATTTGGTTTTCCTCTCCTGGCAGGAGTGAGAATGATTTGTTAGAAATTGTCTAAAAATTCATGAGAAAATAACTTTCTGGTGGAGAAACAAAAAAAGTCTTAACAGCACCAACCCACTATTGCTTGTAGATTTTGATAGTGAAGATTTGTAATTTTGGAGAGAGTAACTATTTCCATGAAAAATCCATGGTTGCTGTCTAGCAGTAAAAACGCTGTGAAGAAGCACACAGGTTGTTTCTGGGGTAGCATTTCTCCTTGTGATGGCTGCAGCAGAATTGCTTCGTGCTTCTCTCAGGAGACAAAAAGCCCCGCTAACCAACTGGCATGCTCCATGTGATCGTCTACAGGATTTACCAACTGCCCCGCTAATCACCCAGTGGTATGGGTTAGAATGTCCTGACGTCAGTGTTCAGAGACCAAGAGGAGGGAAAGCCACCTCCAGATGGATTTTATACAGAGCTATTTGTCTCCAAAAGTGCCAGCAGATTTAAATTACTGCTGCTGTTGTCAACAAGTTCCTCCTGCATGTTCTGTAATGATTAAGGTCCTTGGAGGTTTTGGATCACTTATGTTTCTCAGTGTAGCTACAGATTGTGAACAAAAGGGTTGCATCAAGTATATTAAATAATGAATTGAAAGGCAGAGGTTCCTTTCCTTCTGTGTACTTTGGGTAGAAAAATTCCTGCTGACTCCACATTTCTTGCTACTGAAAAAGATAACCTGGTCAGGTAGCTAAATGTTAACTTGAAGCTTGCCAGCTTTTACACTTGGCATAAAATTGCTCTTAGAAACAGCTGCTGCCTTGCTGCTACCAGTGCCAGAGACTGTTCTGTTTGATGACTTAATCAAAGTGTTGTTCTATCAGGATCCATTTGTGGATTCAAATACAGATGTAGGATGGTAATTTTTGGAGGAAAAAAAAAAAGTTAATTTCCTTGAATTCAAAACATGCCCATCATAAAACAGCCCATGTCCTATTCCTGATTTGCTCTGAAGCCAAGTCTAAGCAGGTTGTGCACCTAGTCTGAACTATGCAGAGCAGTGACTTCACTCTTATTATTTGCAGCAAATTTCCCTAGAACATGATGGCTAAAAAAAATGAGGCCAGCTTCTTTTTGTAAAAGTTAAAACTCTATCCATACCTCTTTGCAGTTTATTGTGTGGTTACTTTCTGTACAGACTGAACCATGCAGCAGCAGTTTGAGGCTCACCTTTCAGAAACCCGAGAGTTAAAATGAAGTGCCAAAGCCTTAGATAGACCTGGCTAATATGGACAAACCGTAGTGTCTTCTGATCTAACTTCTAGTTAGGGCTCCTTAGTTCTGTCCTAAAAAATAAAAAATGAAATTAAAAAAATATATATAGTCTTGGACTTTTCTAAAGCAATTGCAGCTGAAGGAATAGCTATATGGAAACTGGTTGGGGAAACTTCTTGTAGCATCACAATTTTGGAAGTATATGGAGCAGGAACAAAAACCTGTGAACGATGGGTCCAGTCCTCATGCTTCAGTGGAATGATGCTGAAAACTTATAGCTGGTATGTAAGTCATTCATTAAATGCAAGGGGAAACAACGGACTCTTGGAGTTTTCTTTTCCATGCAACAATATGAATTAGTGCATGGAAAAACCCAGCAAAACATAATATTTATTGCTTCTTTGTCTACACAACCCATTTCTGATGCTTGTGAGATTGATCTGAGGTTCCTACTCTGTTCCCATTCTATTCTCAGGCTAAACATATTGTTGATTCATCATTAGTTGCTTCATTATATGAAGTTTCCTGTGTTCTGCCAAGCAATGGTGGTAGGAAACCAGCGTTTCTGGGGAACAGAAGCAAGATGGAAATGCTAATCCCTTTTCCTCTGTATAACACCCACAGGTTTGCCAGTTTCTTTTTTATCACCAGGTACGTAGAACCAGCCGTGTTATCAGGGTGGAGCAGAACAAAGAAAGTACAGGCCCTGCCTTCAGCTCATGAAAAGTCTAGGTTTAAGTCTTCAGGGAATCTAGGCAGTGCTCTGCTTTGCCAAAGAGCAGGTCCTAGGTATGATAAGCCCATTACCAAAGAAATCACATCCCTCTGACTTGTACCTAGTTCAGTGCTGTGGTTTAACCCCAGCCAGCAACTGAGCACCACACAGCTGTTTGCTCACTCCCCCCAAGCAAAACAAGGAATTCGTTCACCACTTCCCATCGGCAGGCAGGTGTTCAGCCATCTCCAGGAAGGCAGGGCTCCATCACGCCTAACGGTTCCTTGGGAAGACAAACACCATCACTCTGAACGTCCCCCCTTTCCTTCTACTTCCCCCAGCTTTATATGCTGAGCATGACATCATACGGTCTGGAATATCCCTTTGGTCAGTTGGGGTCAACTGTCCCAGCTGTGTCCGCTCCCAATTTCTTGTGCTCCCCCAGCCTCCTCACTGGTGGGGTGGGGTGAGAAGCAGAAAAGACCTTCACTCTGTGAAAGCACTGCTCAGCAGTAACGAAAACATCCCTGTATCATCAACAGTGTTTTCAGCACAAATCCAAAACATAGCCCCATACTAGCTACCGTGAAGAAAATTAACTCTATCCCAGCCTAAACCAGCACATTCTCCACCCCTTGTTCCATACCATTTACATCATGCACAGGTCTCACACTATTCGGTACATTCTCATTACCCACCCCCACTCTTCCCATCCTTTGATATAATAGAGAGATATCATTCCCTTAGTCTATGGACCACCCCTGTGAAATGTCTGTGAAGTGTCCATAAATTGTCCACTGAGTTCATTTAGTTAATGACTTTGGGCTCCATCTGTTATGGTGGTCACTCAGGACAGGAGAGGTGGTGTGTTGCGTGGAGCTACTGGGCACGAAAGCCAGCTCAGGTTGGGTCACTGCTGTACTTGCACTTCTTCTTGTAGGGCTTGTCCTCCACTGGTTCAGGTGGTTCCTGCTATAGTAATCCCTATAACATACAACTTAAATGATGCGTTACAACAATTTAAAGGTATTTCCATTACAATCTCGACTCCTGGACCCTTTGGGCCAGGTTATAGGGTTTAACTTTGCAATGAACTCCTCCCCTTGCCCCTGCTCTGGCTTGGATTTATTCAGACTGCAGTCCCTTAGGGGTGTACCTGCTCCAATATAGCCTTATCTAAGAGCCACAGACTCTCCAGGGGTATACCTGCTGTGGCATAGACTTATCCACAGCCACAGTCACTTTGAGGTGCACCTGTTCCAGTATGGCCTTCTCCATGGGCCACAATGCCTTCAGAGATATACCTGCTCCAGCGTGTCTTTACCCACAGCCACAGTCCCTTCAGAAGTAAACCTGCTCCAACACGGCCTTACCCATGGCTGCAGTCCCTCCAGGGGTGTACCTGCTCTGTTGTGGGCTTATCCGTGGTCACACACTGTGAGTTGCTCCAGCGTGACCTCATGCACAGCCACTGATGCTTCAAGGTGTACCTTCTCCAGCGTGTACTTATCCTTGGGCCACAATCCCTTCAGAGGTATACGTGCTGTGGCACAGACATAACCATGGCCACAGATGCTCCGAGATGTACCTACTCTGGCATGGGCTTATCCACGGCCACAGACACTTCGGGGTCTCCTGCTCCTGTTAGGACCCATCCACAGGTCACAGTCCCTTTGACTCGAGTTCACACTGGAGTTTCAGCCTGTCCAATACAGCAGCACAGAAACAGCAGTGATGCCCTGGCCATCTGCCAGCCCAGGTGCATCGCCATTGCTGTTAGCAAAATGTTCCCAGGCACAGCAGAATAAGATGATAAGCAGTACAGCAAGCAGTGAAAGCAAAAAGCAGCCACTAATGAGCACAAGACTCTAATTTACAGTAAGGCAAGCAAGCCCCATGGCAAGCACAGGAGCCTGCCAATTAATAGCTAAACAGCAGTAACAGCTATAAATTAGATCTAGTACACTCCAATCAAATCTGTTGTTATCCCGAACACGTCAAGCCCCATGTTGGGTGCCAAAAAGGCCTGAAAGACGCAGTCAGACCCCATTATTCTCCCTTGATTTGTGTCTGTGCTCAGCAGTGCGCATGGGTAGTTTCTCCCTCTTGTCTTTTCAAGAGTTTATGGACTGCAGAGTAGCTGTTGCTTGTCCACTGTGAAAGCAGATGAGCTAAACATTTACCAGTGCTTTTTTTGGGTACCATATAGTGCCTGGAAATGGGCTACTGAGTTTCAGGTTCGTTTTGCATCCTTCCTTTATTCCATCTCCCCACTGATACCAAGGCCAAGTCAGTCAGAGCACTGAGAGGGTTCAGATTACTAATGTGCTCAGCATTTACAGAGCTTTATTTCTTCGAAAAGAGAGAAACGGATGACTCTTTCTGCTCCATTACAAAGATGGTTGCTTTTTATGCTGAGCAGAGGTTTGCTTGTTTGTTTTTCTTTCCCTGGAAATAAATTTCATTGAATTAAAAGCTTCTTCTATCTATAGGTATTTTGATAATATTGCAAGAAGCCAATATCTGGTGACTTCTAGAAGAGACATTTTCATCCAAATGTGGCTTCTGCAGTTCTTGATTCTAGCTGGTATTAGACACTTCAATAGATCCAGTATATTCAGTGGGTTTGGGGCAATGTAAAAAGGTACAGTTAAAGTTGTTGACCTTTGATTTGGGAGGGCATGTGGGTTAGATTACCTGTTACGTTTTCTTTTGAAAGGCATTGCAGATTTTTCCTTTTGCTAAAATTCAGGTGCGACAAAGTGAAAGTCAGCTTTTCATTTTATATGAGCCTTTATTACCTGGGCTTGCTTCTAATCTTGTTCTTTCAGTTTTTTGTATTGCTGCAATTCCATTGGACTTAGAGTAAGTGGGACCAAACCCAGGACTATTGTGTTTATCCTGAAGACCTTGATAGCAAGCTTGCTTTGCATATCTCAGAAGAATTAACAGTTCTTCTTGAATCCTGAGCTGTACGTACAGTTTAAGTACTAATTTAGCTGCTAGACTGCCCCAAAGCTTCAGCATTAATTCAGAAGATAATCAGTAATCCTGGCTTTCACAAACTTTCATAAGTTTACAGAATTATAGAGCTTTCTCTTGCAAGGAGATTTCTTGATCTTATTAACAAGGAAAACAAGCAGCTTAAAGCTGACACAGAAACAGGTTTATTTTTTTTAATTTCCAGGGTTTGATCATAGCATGCTTCCTCAGTTTGCTATCAAGAACATGAAATGCATCTCATTCACAACAGCAGCAGATTTGCTCCAGCCTCTGCTGGGGAGACCAGTCATCCTTAGATAGTCATGTTTCTTTTCTCCTTTCTTTTCTCCCTAGTATCTTCCTGACTAGGAGTGCCCAGTTATGTCCTAATTGGCTTCTTTCTTTTTATTGACCAGCTCTCCTTCTGAGCGGGGGTCAATGCTGACCTGCTTTCTCTGCTGGATATGCTTGCATATTTTTGTAGCCCTTTTGAGACAAGCTATTAAAAGAAAGAAAGAAATCCTAATTTATCCGGCTTGTGGATAAGCAGGATTTAAAATGCTGCCATTTGCTTCATAAGTCCCTGTAATGAGCAGGCGGAGGTACCTACCTATTTTCTTAAGCTTAGCAACTCTAGTGTATCCTATATGAACAGGGATGTAGCTATTGTTCCTAACATCTACCTTCCTCTGCTTGTTTTAACACTTCCTGGATAGGTTAATCAGTAATTTTAACTGCAATACGTGATTATGACCTGCAGTCATCTAGTAGAGGTTGCATAAGGATATGTTTTAAACTAAAGCAAGGGTATGCACGTTGTATCTTGAGAGATGTTTCTTTCAGCTCACTTCTTAGCAGACCTTTCCGGAGGCTTTTCCTGGTTTATTCTTAGCTTCTCTGGACACCCACAAATGACTGCAGAAAGATTGGTTATCTCCATTGCGTAACAACTGTCAGCAAGCAGGACTCCTTCACTTCTTTGGGCCAATAACAACAGGAAAACAGCTGACCCTCACCTGTTTTTATTCCGAGTGATGACGCTGATGCGTGGTGCTCTGTAACCTTGTGGGGGATTCTTCCATAAAAGCAGTGATGTATTAGGAGTAGAGGTAGATGGCATCAGAGAAAATAGCTTCAGCTGCTGTGAGTTATTTGTGTCCTTTAGCAATCCGCTATTATCCTCAGTTAAACACCACGTTGGTGTGGTGTTCTAGCACATGCATTGCTACCCAAAAAAGGTATGAAATAAAACCTACTACATTAAAGGAGATGTGTGACCACACAATAAGACTGTTAGGTGCTTAGGGAGATGACCACTGCAACCTATTCTTAAACATACTGATTTTGTAACTGGTACTTTGTACAGGCTAGGGAAACTGGGAGCCTATTCTCCCTGTCTGACCTCTTTCTGGGTTTGGGAGAATCTATTTTACATTGAATCTTATCAGGGTTCATGCCTTGCCATTTCCACATGGTAGGAGGAGACATTAGAAGATCCTACCTCATGCCAAAGCAGCTGGTATCTACATAAGGCATAACATTATAGAGCAGCTTGCTATTATCATGGGAAAATACTAAAGGCCTTATTTTCAGACCTTGCAAAATGTCTTTAGTTTGGCATCGTGAAAATATGAGGTGATATCTCTGGTGGTTCTCACACAGTTATTTTGGCTTTATATTGCCACTCAGCAGGAAAAAGTTGAGCAGACCGAGCCAGCTCAACCATGTCTTCACTGTGGCCTGGTGGGGTGGCTCATAAGGACAATCACAAATAAGAGATCTGGCTCAAATCCTGCAGCTGAAGTTGCAGCTACTTATGCAACTATCCATCACCCGCCACCATTCTTTGGCTCTTTATGAGACATTTTCTTATGAAAATCCATGTTGCTATTGTTGCGTTTTAGTAAGAAGTAAAAAAGGACTCCTGGGCTAGAGACAAACAACTCCCTATGTCATTTGCCATGAGAAGGACACCTGTGCTGGAAGTGAAGAGTGCTCAGTACTTAAGGCTATGTTTAATACCCTGCCTGGTGACCTTTTGTAAGAAGAGAGCTGAGAGTGCTAATGCCCAGGGTAGTCTGTGAAAAGATACGTGCTTTTAATCAGCTTCCCCATAGTAGGATAATAAAAGCAATAATCCTTTTAGTATTCTGTTTCTATTACCTCTATCTAAATTTTCCAAGGTCACTAAAGCCGTAAGCAATGGGGAAGATAAGCTTCCAAGGAGTTGAACTGTAGAGCAGTGAAAAACATCACACCCAGCAGTATGGATTGTTCTCTTGCTTCAGCTTGTGGTGAGGGAGTCAAACCATGTAGAGAACAGACTGAGTGGTTTCCCAGGGCACTGGTCACAACAGATTTCTAATGTAGCGTGGGCTTCATCTTGTGGTCTCCAAGCATCATTTGTTATAATCAGACTGAGAATTTGGACTTTTTCCTCTTATCAGGAGACCAAACTATTTGGCCTTGGGGAGGGAGTGAAATTATTTTTATAGTTGAGGGCTTTGATTTGGTTTGGCTTCAATGAGCTTGTTTAGTTTCTTTACAACAACAAAAGCCACTCCACCTGCCCCCAAAAAACTGTCATCCGCTGCATGTACTGATTTCTTCTGGTGAATTTTTTAGCATAATAGCTTGGATGCAGTAACAAAAGGATGTCATTTAAATGTCCAAAGTGTGCTTCTGTTCTCAGCTGTGGTGAACTCTACCCCTAGGTAGCAGACACACATTTTCTCTTGACTTCATTAGACTCTGTATGCAAGAACCAAATCTGGCTGTTTGTGTATTAAAGCAGCATAATATTGAGTTGCCCATCTCTTGTGAGCTCTTGGCATTAGAGTGTCTCTACTGGGTCAATCCAAAGGTCCATCCAGCCCACTGGATGTTTCCATGTTGGACTGTTTCCAACAGTGACCAGTAAAAACTGCTTAGGGAAGAGCACTGGGCCAAGGGCAATCACACAGTCCTCGCCACTGCAGTCTCCCAGACTCCAGCAATTTCTGCTTAGGTACTTCCTAAGTCAGATCTGGTATTATCCTGTTTAATAGCCCTGAATAGATTTTTTTTTTCCTCACTGTTTTCTTTAATTGCTTTTTGAACTCATCTAAAATTTAGTATTCATGACATTCTGTGGCAATAAGTCCAATAGTTCTAACAGGGCATTTTTTGGAGAAGTATTGGAGGATTTCTGTAGGTTACTGGAGGATTTCTCTAGTTTACCATCATGTCATGGTATTGGCTACTCCTAGCTTTTCACAGGAAAATATAAAACCTTTGAGATGAACAGTTATTTATTGAATTTTCTAGAGAGAGAAATGTATCCTTTGGGCAGTCAGTAGTGTACCGCTGTCGTGAACTTAATAGTCACATACCATATAACTTGTGGTAGTTTTAACTATGGATGATGTAACTTTTGCCTATATAGAAGTCTTTTGAATGCACCTCTTACCTCTAAATTAGTAGTATTCTATGCCATTGAGCAGCAAATTTTATTCTCCTTCATAGAAAATGGACTGCATTTCTGTTTAGGTCTTAATTTGTTCTTTCTTTGATGTTGCTTTAAGTAGAACAAGCAAATTTTGTCCTGGAATACTAAATAATTATTGTACTGTAGATTTTTTGGTTAATTAAAAGATGTAGCCAAGCCCCAACTTGTAGTACAAGATTTATTTTGATTGCCAAACCCTTGAGCTGCCTTTACAGCAGAGCTCTTGTCCATACCCAAGTTTTGTTCCTTATGTTGTTCATGCGGAGCTCTGCAGGCAGTTCTGGCTCTGTCAGCTGAAGGACTCCCCATGGTGGACAGGGTATGTATGAGGACAGCATTGTAACATACATGTTGTGTGTGTACATAGGTGATGGAGAAATGAAGAACAGTCATAATAGATTATAAGCAGCAGGATCAAACAGTACTTTCTCATGCCCGAAGAAACCTTGTCATCTAATCTGACCTTTTCACATCACATAAACTATAAAATTTAATCCCTTGCATTTCCAGCCCAGGAACTTTTTTTTTAGGTGCTGGCCATGTACCTTTCCTCTCTATAGCATTACTGTGAGTGTTAAAGCCCAGTTTTATTGCATACTGTGGCATGGTAATGATTTTCTTTTGTGTACTGTGCTGTAAACATCCAAGCCAAATTGTTGACAGTCTCAATGTGTTCTGGAGCAAATGCATTTCCTGAGGTACGATGTGTTCCACCTTATCCTTTAGTTAATATATCAATTCTTCTGCCTCAGGCAGAGATGCTCAGGCTTGTGTCTCTTGGTTGTTGCTTTTAATTTGAATTCAGTTATGAGCATTGAAGAACTGTCTCAGACATTACAATTGCTTTAAATTCACAACAGAAATGGTCCGTGAGCCATCATGTGGTTTTCAGGCATTCTCATGTTGCTGAAATTCAGGCATCTAGCTTAGGCTGTGCCAGGCAACTGTGAAGAATATATTTCCATGTTGGTTGCATAGAACAGCAATGAAACTCAAGTTACATTAAAGTTGCATAAGATAAGTTGAGCTCCTCTGCTCAACTAACTGCTGAGCATCTAACTGCTCTTGAAAGGAGTGGTCCTGCTCAGGTTTCTCCACCATGCTTTCACTCAGGGCTGTATGTTCCCAGCACTTCTCTTGCATTAGTTCTTGCCTTCACTAAACCCATTAGTAAACTAATTCAACTGGAAAAAAAAAAAAAGAAAAAGCTGGGTGGGTGAACTGATACAGCTTACTTCCAAGAGATGAATTTCAGGCATGATGAATAGCCAGTCCAAAACATGCCCAAAGTCATGCTTTCCCTCAGGTATCTGATGGAACAGCACTGAAGCATGAAAGTTCTGTGAAATACGTTCCCGACTATCTTAATTTTATAATCTCTCTCTATTTTCTGCCTTTCTGTTACTGCTTGTAGTCTGGCAAACAGAGTGGTTATCAAAGAGTTCTGGTTTATACAGAAGGGTGTGCTTTGCTCTCATGGCTGAGAAAAAAAGCTTGAAAACTTTGAGTGTGTGCAGTTCAGGCTTTCTGTAGTGAGAAATCAGGGATGAACCCAGCTGGGGTACATTGTTTGCTCTACTGCTGCTCTCAGATTTTATTTCCAAGACAGTAGGTCTTGATTTATCTACTTGTAAAGTGAATATAAGTGTTGTACAGACATTGTGTGGCTGAAAGGTTGTCTGAGAGTCTGCGGATAATTGAGTTGCTGTGTAAGCACTTGTAATGAAGGAGTCCTGCTAAATTAGCTATCGGTCTTTCTGTAGAATTTTTCCTGTGAAGATATACCAATATATTGGCATCTTAAGGATGCTTTGAAATATGAGCAGGTGAGTTAGTTCACCTAAAGAAGGAACACGTCTAAATTATAGTCCCATTTCTCTCTGTATCTGACACAAGCTGGTTTCTAAGACTGCAAAGCCAAAAGAAACGCAGGCTGTGGTGTTCTCCATTTTGCTCTTTCTTCCCCTCCCATTTTGGCAGCTTGCACGGCTCCTGCCACTGACCAGGTATGTAAGTGGAAACTTGGCAGTATTAGCCACAGGACACCTTCAAGCCTGGCTTAAAGCAAGACCTGCTGAGGAACTTGTGGGGAGGTTTCTTCAACATGACTCTCCACCCTGCTGTGCAGTTCACCAGTGTTGCCTTGGGTCAAACCAACCCATAGGCAGAAAAGCATCAGTTTCAGTAAGATGCGGAGATGACCTTATTAGTCATGTTGATTTACAGCAATGACTAACTGATTGGTGAACTTCTGGGTGCAATATGAATTTCGGGGAAGGCTGTTTGCTCTGTGACAGTTCCCTGGTTTTGTTTATGATTGAAACAGAGCGGCCTTTTATCTCAGTGTTTGGCAGTAGGTGAAGCAATTGTACGATTTTGGCTGCCCTCTGACAGCTTTTCATAAGGATGCTGGGACTTGAGACAAGCATGAATCAATTGGCTTCTCAGAAAAATTCTGAGAACTGGCTCTCTGCCTGGAAATGGGACAAAAATAATGTCATTGCTCCGTTCTTTTCCACTTTGCTGAAATGCCCCAAAATCCTCATGCTAGAAAAATGGTCCACAAAACCAAAAAAACAACAGTGTGTTTCTCTTGTTAATAGTGATGGGATTTAGGATGACTGAAAGACCTAAAGTACTTGGTGTTGCTTGGTGATCTGAAGCAGAGAAATACGGATTGAACAGCCAAGTGCTAATCTGCAAAGAGCAAGTGGTGTGATTTTGCCTCGGGAAGAAATCATGCTTGGGTATGAGTGATGCACGGCATGGGAGCAAGGCTGGAGACTCCTAACAGCACGAGCTGCTCCCTCTTGAGCCGAGGAGCTTCACTCCCCAGTTGCACACCGTACCCGCTCATTCTCTGCAGAGCTGCCTCAGATTTAGGAAACCTGTAAGGGTGGAATGATGTTGCTTCAAAGACATGGTATCAGAAGATGTTATTGTGGTTATTTAGTCTGCCTTCCCATGTGCGGAAGATTGGAAAATGTAAGGGCAGGTGATAAATGCAGCAGGAGTTATTTGGGGAAAGGCTCAGTTGTGGTTTTAAGGCTGGGAGCACACCTGTGAAGAGCAGATGTCCCATATTATTTGTCACAGGGGAAGATAATTTTCTTTCAATAATGCAAACACACTTTTTAAAAAACAATGTTTTAAGGTTCTCAGGATCTAATTAAGGAAGTGTGTGCAACAAGCAATGGAGCTGGCCCCTTCCCAGAGCTGGTGTGACCACGCTGTGCAGTGTCCTACTTGCCAGGCTCTGACACTAATGCTGTTCCTTGATACCTGCAACGTTCCCATCTCCGGAGCTAACCTCTGGCAGTCGAAGGTCTATGCATCTTTCAGCACCTTAACTTTTGTCTCATTTGTTGTCAAGATTAGTATGTTCATATTTCATAGCATTTTTGAAGATAAAAAAACCAGGCTGGCTTCAGTGTTGTCTCTGGAATGTTAAAATGCTTTAGTGTGATTTTGCAGGTTCTGTTATACTCAATAACGCAATTTGCTTTTTCCATTCTTGTTTAATTAATTTTGAATTAAAAGGATATGTCTAGAATTAAGCATGTTCTTGTCAATTTAAGATCACTTATTAATAATATATTTGGACCTTGAACAGAGATTAAAATTTAGTATATTAGTTACTTTTAGGCAGCTTAACATTTTTAATAGAGAAAAAAGTCTGTGTTATATAACTAAGCCTATAATTCTAAATGAAACTGATTTAGCTGATCTGATAAATAATTAGTGAAATTGGAAACTAGATAAATTCTGATTCATTAGCATCTGGTTTTAGAATGTGATCATAAGGAAACATGAATGGGAGGAGGATGCCAGAAGTGTATCTGTTGGTAAAGTAATAATTAGAGAGGACAAAAGTAATTCAGTCAAGATTTAAGATTGCCTTAAACTGACAGTACTCAATTTTTTCCCACAATGAAACATAAAACAGTGCTAAAGATTTCTCTGTTGTTATAAAATTGAAGTGAAAGTGAGGGTCATCAAAACTACTATGAGGACCATGAACATATTGAATAAACTTAGATGAATCAGTAACTTGTATCGAGTAAGAAATAATATATTTATCTAATTGATTGTTTTCTGGAGTTTCATCTGGGGTTTATGGGATTGCGGAGTAGAACTGGCGGGATCGGGATGAGGCAAGTGAACTGAAACACAGCAAAAGCTAAAGGAAAAGCTTATCCCACCCACTTCAGGGAAGAACCTCAAAACTGAGCACTAATTTGTCTTGGTTTGATATATCTAGTACCACATACACTGTAGTTATGTAGCTGTTTGATATGAGCTGTTGTTAGATGGTGCTAACACTTCTCCAATATGCAGGATTTTCTTTGGCTTGTTTGTGGACAGCTGGTAGTCTGTGAAGAATTGGCTGTTGATGTGGCTTCTGTTCCTCATTTCTAATCCTAAAAGTACAGGAAATACTTTCTTCATCTTACTCTTCATGCAGCAGAATTGCCCCAAGACTAACCATGCATCTGTGAAGTGTAGGAATGACAGGATCCACAAGACAAGGTGCCAGGTAGGGGTTGATCTGTGCTAGGGAAATGTCTGGGAACCTTGTATGAAGTACCAGAAGGAGTCCAGTTGCTTTAAAGATTTTTAAAAGTCCTGGATCCACAAGAGACTGTTATTGCCTTCAAACCAGCATCTCTGCCAGTTTGAAAATGCTGTTTTTTCAGTGCCTGTTTTCCACACATCGCTGTGCCTTAGATAGCAGAGAAGCACATTGCTCTCATCTGTTTGGAAACGTCTTTCTTGCTGCTAGTGGTGGGGTAGGTCCCTAAGTATTAAGCATGGGTCCTCCCTACCCTCTCTGTGCCCCCAAAAGTGTTTACCTGTACGGTGGTTATTCCATTCTCTGACATGTGTTTTGGTGACCAGCCAGAGCTTGTGTGCACGTGGAAGAATAGAGCTCTAGGTGCCAAAATAGACTTTGGACATGCTGAGGTGATTCACAGGAGTCTCTGAGCCCAAGCTGGAGGTGAGGGATTGCAGGATGATGGGCTGAGAACTCAGTAAGGCATCCTGAAAGTCCTTGAAAAAACGGGTCAGAGATACCACTGACTTAAGATCTGAGAGAAGCCGTTTTTTAGCTCTTGCTCATGGTGTTTGCATAAGTTAGATAGATAGCTGAATTTTTTGTGCTCTGCTTTGTATCTAGTATGCAATGAGTAGTTTCCTCAGTCTGTAGTGAGACAGTGAGCTGTCACTGCAATGATTCATTACCTCACTATCATTCTGTACACAATTTATCAACCCCAAACCAACTTTTAGAAAATGCCGTGTATGTTTCCATTACAGGAAAAATACTCGATAACAGAACTGGGTCTGTGGATAATTAGAGGTTGGGGTCCATAGATAATACATTATTGAAATGGCCAGTTCCATAAATATGTTGGTAAAATTCAGAAGTACTGGAAAGCAAATTAACAAAGAATAAAGGCCCAACTGTTCAGTTGGCCCCAACGTAGCCCCTAAATCTGTGTGAACAAATGTTTATGAGCAGAATTAGCCCATTTGGCTATACAATCTGCGCATTGTGTACTTGCTTTCATTTGCAGTAAATGCGAACAAAAAACTTTATATTCAGTGTTATGTATACAAATCCAAGCCCTGGATCTATAGTATGTTTGGTGATGCATAGTGTACCTTGGTGCAAAGGCCAAACTTTAGACCAGTTCTTGAGAAAGCAACCAAACTGGTGAACTACAAAACTGTGCTCAAGGTGTACAGTTCTGGTTTCAAAAATCAAAGTCCCAGAAGGACACTCAGCTCTCTCCTTCTGATGCCTACTTTCTATTTTCAGCACCCCAGTGCAGAACTGGAAACGTTTGGAAAGACCTAGACTGAGCATGCTTTCTTCTTCAAGGGCTTTTTTCTTTTATTGTTGCTTTTATGAGTAACTAAATATGATATAATAATACACTTTTAATAGCCCTCTGACAGAAATCTTTTTTTTTTTTGCCTTTCTTGCAGGGTAGGTGGTTTTTTTCATTTTTTTCAACATGCTCAAGAAAAAACATTCACAAAGTTTCCAAAATAGGTGTTGTGGTTTGTAATTGGCAAACTAGCCACCCAGACTAAGGTTCATTGCTAATACTACTTTGATGTGGGAGTAATGTTTTGTTCAACTTCAAGCTGCTCTGCCAAGTTCAATTTTATAGGTGTGCAAAAATCCAGGAGATTCTTGAGTCTTCCTCAGCTGGAAATCTGAGCCAATGTGGTTTTTCATTTTTCTGCCCTGCCTGCTTCCATTCTATCTGAAAATCAAGACAGGGATGAAAAAGGTATGCTTTGAAATTTCAGAAGAATGCCAGCTTGGATTTATGCCTAGTACAAGGGTAAAAGTGTTGAGCGTTTTCTAACTAGGATTGTCATTCTCTAGTTTACAGCACTACCGTGGACTCACTTCATATAAAAAGAATGTAATTCATTTTATTTTGTAGTTACCAGAAAATAATCAGGGAAGTGACCCTACTGGGTCATGATTTTCTGCTAGTGATTCACACAAGTTGGTCCCCTGGCTGAGTGTTCTTGAGGATGATCTTTCTGTAAGACGGAAAAATCTCAATTATTGCTTTCAGCAGAAGTTAAAGAAGCTGCCATCTTGAGCAGCTTGGAAGTAATAAACTGTGCTGAACTGAGCTCAGCTACAGGCATGCATCCTACACAAGGCTCTGGCCCTAGATGCATACAAACTACTAGCTATATTCTTATGCTCCAGGGACTATTAACTTAAGAAACATTTCCTTTTGTACAAAAACTGTGTGAGTGATATATGCCAAAATGACACACAGATTGTCACATATTTGGGCTTTAATGTGCTCTGTTTTCCAGGGAAAGCATCAATTACAGGTAGATTGACAGCCAACGCACCTTGGGCACTAACGTCTGCAATCTCAGTGCTGCCACAGAATCAGGCTTGCAGAAAGGCAGCCCCAAATCAATGCAAATTAAATAAACTTTTGAAAAGTTCTGAGGACTCTTACTTAGTTGAACCATAACTAACAGCAACACATTAAAAAAAATTATCAGGTAATTATTAGAGAACAATAACATTGTTAGGCTAACTGGGCTATACACCAAGGGGCTGTCAATCACGGTTGTTATGAAAAGCAGAACATTTAGAGGCTGTCAATCATACCTGTTTGTAAAAGCCGAAGGACTTCAGGAATTGTTATGCCTGAATTTACCAAATGCAGAAATAACAAAAGCACCTGAGTCTCATGCAGACTGATATTACAGTTTACGTAGAATCTTGCATAAGTTTATGCCTTTATTCATCCAAAAATATCTCATGACACTGGGAACTTGGAAAGGTTTATTTTTCAGCTACCTCCTTTATATCACTGCTTTTTTAAGGCTGCTTAAGTGTGTCAAATCTGGTAACGAAAAAGTAACTTTTGGTAAATTCTTTTGCTGCGAAGCAAAAATGTTGGAGTTAGTATCCAAATAGCAGAGAGCTGGTGCTGGAGCCCTTCAGTCTCCTGGGGAGTTTCGCACATTTCTGCAAATCCAAAACACTGCAGCAAATACCAGCTGGAGAATTTAAAAGGACTCAGAAAATGTTTAACATGGAGGTACTAACCCATAGATGCTATGAGAAATGCGGCCCATGAGACTGAAAAAACCCCATGGAACCTTGTGTCTGTTTATTTTTAAAAGAAGCATTGAATGCATGTAGTCACCTGATTTAAACTAAAAGAAGTAGTTAGTCGTTTGGCATTTTTTTGTTTGTTTGGGTTTTTTTTTAATCAAAATGAAGAGATTTTGTGAGAAAATGGCTTTCTGATGCTATCTTTCTGCATCTGAAAAAAGGGAGTTCCCTGTACTCTGCATCACCCCACTTGTGTCCTGGGTGTCCTGAATTTGTAAATCACTGCATTTTATAACTGAGGCCAAGTGGAAGCATGTGTCTGTGCATTCAGTGTTTGTGATGCTGTTTGAAAACCTGTTTGTTACTGAATACATCATTGATTTCTACTTCTTTGAAAGGTTTCCATCGAGGAATCGGTACCGTTCAGTTTTATCCCAGAAGACGAAGTGCTTTCAGCAGGTTTCTTGCTGCTCTGGGCCCTGTGGGAGTCCTGGCATGAGTAACCCCGGCATTAAGCCCTACCTAGGCATGAATTTTTACATTAGTTTTTTCTCATATTGGGAGCTTTGCTTTACCAGATACAACATCAGGAGCATGTTCCCCAAGTACTGAAACCTTCCTTCCTTGCCAGCAGTTGTTACTGCAATGATGACCTCGATGTCCTATTGTATTGGGCACTTTATTAAGCATGGTGGGTCTGAAAGAGGAGAAAGGGGAGAAGTCCCAGCTCCAAACAATTCATGGCCTGACCATCCTAAATAGGTTTAGAAAGGAAAAGGTTTTAACCTGCTCAAAGTCATCCAGTGAGCCAATGGCAGACCCAGAGGTAGAAGATACATCTCTTTGACATGCAGAGGAGTTTCTTAGGTGGTCGTGGACCACACCACATCCCCTGGTGGCATGCCCACGTACCGCAGCAATAAGCATCATCTCGCCAAAGCAGTAGCTGCACTCACACAATTGTTAGTTAATTCAGTGAATTTTTAAAGCAAATGTTAATAATTAAACTCAAGTGGTTAATGAGTTTCTAGAGAAAAGATCAAATTATACTCTTCAAACATGGAGTTAGAATTTTGTCTAATTAGAAGAAATATGTTTTTCCCATGAGGGGCAGTTGCTGAAGTGACAGTTTGGAGACTGTTGTGACAGCATTTGCAGAGATGGGTGCCAGCCAAAGAACAGAGCTTTTTTAGTATCTCTGGTAGTGTAGTAGTTTCTTTTGAAGGCATAATTATGTTGCATTCTTTGCACAGTTCATTAGGAAAAGAAAAACAAAGAACTTGTATTCCATGTGGTTGATGTTCACACATTTTTATCTTAGCATGATAGAAGAAGTTGTTAGATCCGGAACGTAACATGGTGTGTCTCTCTCTTTCACTGCTAGCCTAATAGCATAACTAGTGCTAGGTGGAAAACAGCTTTTCTAGCCCACAACTGTTATTCAGGATTCCATTTCTTTTTTCCTGTGTGAAATCTCAGAAAGTGTAAAAATGTCAAAAGGTCTACATAAACTAAAAATCTTAACAAGAAATAAGTTTGCATCAATTTGGGTCATTCTGATGTCTTGAAATCTTTGATTTCTAAATGATTTTTAATACAACTCTTTTTTGCTACTGCTTTGTTAAATATAGAAATGAAAAAGTAATTTCAAACTTCAGGATTATTTTTGTTTTCAAACTGTAAAAATGAAATTTTCTCAAAATTTTTCCCCAGTACTTTCTGTTGAGAAATGCATTGAAACTGTTTCCCCGCAAAAAAGTTTCTATGTTGACTTAACACATTTTTTTGGCAAGAAAAAAAAGTTTTGTGGAACTATTCCCAACCAACTCTAGTAATAAATATTCTCTTCATTACATCTTACCATTTGCAAGCAAAACAAGTAAACAGGATTGCTACAGAGCCAGAATTTATCAGAGGTGTCAAGATAAAGCAGATTCATTTTCTTCGAGCGTACGTAAGGCAGTCTTCATGGCACAAGAGCATATGAGAGAATAAACAATCTTTACTAGTCATTAAACAGACATAGCAGAACTGAACCATCTCATATTTCCAGAAGCTAGCAATTACTTTTTCACACCTCTGGTTTAGTCCCTTTATACAAAGGAGAAATCCTAATAAATACAGCCCAGTACCTATAACCTACCTGATACCAACACAGCCCATTGAACTGGTTACAAATGGCTTAACTCACATTTCTGCTTAGTGACACCTGAACTGTCCTGATATGGTGGGAAATTAGCTCCATACCCTACGACATCCAAGCCTCGCTGTGGAGACTGTTGAGCAGTGATGCCTGATCTCCTCAGATGGAGAGAAGGGTATTTTTAATGTCAGAAGGAGTAAGGGTCTACAGTAATGGCTTGTGCACTTGCTAGCCTTAGTTTCTGCATTTTGAAGAACCCCAAATTCTACAGGTAAGAAGATGCAGAAAACTAAAGTAAAATGTAATAACTACTAAGTAACTACTACTAAAATGAATTAAAAACACACTAGTATACTTACAGAAGTGGCTTTTATCTGCAGTTTCCCAGCTTGTTTCTCTGAAATGAAATTGTTATGGGTTGGGCATATTAGGACTGATCTTTCAAACGTAAGTGTCTCCTCTGTGGCAGTGCTGAGGATGGGGGGTGGGCAGGAGTGGGGGATCCATGATGCTGCTCTGCAAAGTGAGATCCTAGAGCAGTGTGGGCACCCACACAACACACAGCCCATGCCAGGGCGCAGGGGGAAGTTATGTGCAAGAGCTGCTGCTGTACTGACTCTTGTTTTATGAAAGCTTGTGCACCTGTGACATATAGTGCAGGGATTTTATGGGGTAATTTGGAAAAAAAACCCTTCCTGCAATTCTCTGTTGGTTTATTCACGCTTGTAGAAGCTTTTCCTCTTCCTAAGGCAAGGGGAAACTTTTCCCGCTGCAGAAGCTGGAGAACTCACCAAAACCAATGATAATCCCCCAAATTTGTAGAGAAACATAACATGGGACTAGTCGGTTGGGAATGCTGCTTCAACATTTTCAGGCAATTTGCAGCATCCTCCCTGCAGCTGAGAGAACTCTTCCAGCAGGCAGGAACATACAGTGGAGATGTTGCCTTGTAATATGTATTTGGAAAGAACCTAGTGGTACCCCAGGATACAGCTCTCACTGGGAAAATGAAGGGTGGAAGATACTATTTTTAGGAAGATGGTGCTCAGGTCTGAATTCTGCCCAAACCTTCTTCCACACAGGAAGGTCCTTTCCCAGATAACAGGGATTTGAGGCAGAGATTGTGATATGGGAAATGCCCCAGAAGTCTGTTTTTATTCACTTTCCTTTTCTTTTCCTCTGGATTTTTTTTTTTAGAAAAAGAAATTATTACTGAGTTATTTGTTACTGTCAGATGGATTGAGAGAGAAATCATGCATGGATTTTATATATAAATACAAAAAGCTTACTACCTTCAACCCTGAGCTCGATGGTGGTAAATTGGGAAGAAATCTTGGTTTTCAATGACAAGCCATTCTGGTAGGGCCCAGGCAGGGTCTGCTCTTAGATCTCCCAAAACAGTGCAAAGCTTGGTATTCTGTGGAAGATCTCACAAGCAACAAAAAAACCCTCCTAAAATAAGGGATACTTGTGGCATGGAGGAATTCCCTGATTGTTTGTTGCTATCACTGTGTCAGATCTGCAAGTGAGGCATGTTGAAGCATGGGGGGGAAGAGAGGAAGAGGCTTAAGTGCACAGCTGCTGTTACTCAAAAATCAGGCTAAAGCTCATAAAAATCAGCACGCCAGGCACACCTGGGTATGCATGGCTTTGTTTTTGATAGCTCTGTGTGAAGTACATCAAAGCAAACACGCTTCATGCTGCCTGTATTGATAAAGAGATCTTCCAAATAACATTTATCCAAGCAAGAAAAGAGGTAAGAGGATGTTTATAAAAGTCTTTCGTGTCCTTGTCTTGTCCAGAAGAATTGTTTAGGATTACAGCTTTGCTCATGTATTATTTGTGTGCATTTTGTATCATTGAGAGTCTCTGTTTTCTGTCTTCGCAAAAACGTGGGGAAAAAAATTGTGCAATCAGCTGCTCACTTCTGGGGAAAATGTGATCAGGCAGCATAGCCTGTTGGGTTAAAATAGTGTTTGCTTATTTTGTCAGCCCCTGGGTGTCAGTGCAGTAAGCTGTTCGTGGTGGGCCTAAAGGACAGAAGGTTAGGATGTGTGGGTTTACCTTTTTTCTGTGTGCCTATAACATTTTTCTTGGCTTTTCACTTTGATTTCTGTTGTGATGCTGGCAGGAGAGATTAATTCCCTTTCCAAAATGGTTCCAATCTGGGGTCTTCTCACTAGTAAGGAAATGTGTTCAGCTGACTGCTGACACATCTGTAGGCAAAAGGCTCATGAGTGTCAAAACCATTCCTGTTTTAGGAAGTTTGTCATACCAACTGTGCATGTACTAAGTTTGTATGGACTTTGGCTCATGTTAAGTTTCTGTGATGCTCTGTAGATATTTAAAAAAAAAAAAAAAAAAAAAAAGTGTTCCAATGCAAATGAGGTCTCTTGGCACCAGCAGCTCTCTCAGGCCAGAATGTCCCCCTGTGCTGTGGGATGCCCTGCTTGCAGGCTAGCTGCCAGCTGGCCAGCTGCAGACTCTGCTGTGAATGCTCCTCTCTGCCTAAGAGCAATTAGTCACTATCTTACAATATTAAAAACTTGTTTGTTACCTGTCTGAGCAAACGTCCATAGTGTTAGAGGAGAAATTTGCCCCAATCTGGTTCATCTCAGAGACTGATATGTCCCGGCTGTGGCTTAACCAGACTGTGGATCTCACTTGCATTGTGCTGGAAAGGGATAAGGTACCACTGCTTGCTCACGGTGCAACGTACAGGAGTGCTGGGGCCTTGTTCTCTGCTGCCTGGCCTCCCCTTAGGTTTAGCGCAGGTGAGATGTGCGAGTTGGAGTGCAGGTTTGGTTTGGGGAAGAGCAGTGTTGTGGAACCCTGCAAACTTAAATATTAGCTTTGGGGAATACGGTGTGTTATTCTGGGGACACCTGCAAACAAAGTTGTGGTGGAAGGATGGTGTCAAATATAAAGCTTGAATGCTTTCCTTAAATTTTAACTGTTCTGGATGTGGAACTTCTTAAGAATCTCTCACTGATGTTTTTGTGTGCAAAGTCAAAAAAGGCCTTGAGAGCCTTTTAGAACTGTGAGTCAAGTGCCTAAGATCAGAAAATTCAGAAGATAATACACCCTGCTTTTATATATATATATATATATATAGTTTGCTTATGATTTGCTTTCTGTTTTCAAAGCCTTTAGGAGATGTATTTTACATCTTTTGTCTGCAGCTGTGAGACCTACTATCTCAAAGGGCTGCGATTTAAAAACCCAAGACACAAGATACTAAAAGACTTGTGAGGAAAACCTGTGGCAGTTGGCAACACTAGGCTAGTTTCATTTTTCCCAAAGTAATATGAAAGCAGGAATCTGAGTAACTCACACTGCTGTTTCCTCTCATAACTGGACTGTGCTTTTGTGGCTTAAAAGAAATGAAGTAAAAAGAATTCATTTGATATTAAATGGTAGCAAGTGTGAGCAAGAAGATGTTTATCAGAATTCTTTATAATGTTGTTTAAAAAAATAACTTTGAAATTCCAGCTTTGTCCTGTATTTCAGTTGTTCCTGTGAAAAAGCTTCTTCTGTGTTTTTCCCGTTATATGTTAAGATACAGACCTGTGAGGTGCTATCTCTGTTTCTCTCCTGGGACCAAGCTGCACAGAGTATCTGGCTTTGATGTAAGCTTTTGCTTTTCCTGGGCCTTGTTTTTCTTGTTATGTTTTAAATATGCATATTATTATAATGAATAAGCTACCCAAATGTCTCTAGCTCTCAAGAACTAAGTCCTGTTCTTCCAGCCTTTTCTACCCTGCCCTCCTAATTGCACTCCTAGGCGTTGTCACTGAAGCCTCACAGCTCTTCTGGAGCTCAGTGAGCAGTGACCCTTTCTGTAAGCTGTTGAATGAAGTGTTTTTTTCTCTTATGTCTTGTATGGCTTATACTTGCCACATAAGTAGCAGAACTTACTTTGTTCTCAGTGGGCTGCAGTGGCATGGTGAGTAGGATCAAGGGGAGAAGTGCAGCACCCTTGTTTCTGAATGAATCAGCTGCTCTGATTCAGAGCTGGGTCTTGTGTTTCAGGGCTTCTGCGCTGCAGCATGGTGCTGTTATTTTTGGCAGAATAAAGCCCTTCTACATCCGAATGACTACAATAGTGCTTTTATCTAGAAAGCGCAAAGTATTATGTCTTTCAGTCTTATAAATGAATTTGATGCTATAGAAGCATCAAATGTAAAAAAATTTGCTTGGTACTGTTACGCCTTGTGAATCCTCAATGAAGTTACAGTCTCTAGTTTTTGGTTGTTGGGTATTTTCTGCTTTCCTCCTCTGTTCTGTGCTTGAACAATGTCAGTCCTCCCACACAGCTTTGCTGGGGAAGTAAAGGCAGGATTAAGTTCCCATTTCCTTACTTTCAGAGCTCTTCTTTTCTGTGCCCAGGGCAGAGTTGCCTGCTGGTTTTGTGGGGCTGAGGTCCCCACATCTGGTGAAGTTTCTGTGCCTAGGTCAGTATGTGCCATAGTTATAATACTTACACCATCCCTTGGTCCTCAGCAAATGTGAAGTCGTACAACTTGGCTGGCAATGAAAGAGCTTTAAGATAAAGTGCCCTGCTTTGCACTTGCCATTGGCTCAGATGGGATCCTCTTTGTGTTCAACACTTTTTCTGATTGATACAAACTACTGCAAGAGGATTTCTTGGGTTGCATCAGCTGTGCTTAGGTGAATTTCTCCAGTGTTTCAGAGGTGTTTGGTTTTTAACATTCTGCATCTCAACACCTCTCTCAGCTGTACATAAACACTAGGACTGCAGCTAGGTTCAAAATCCTCAGTTTTGCTCAGGAGCTGTAAACTGATATTTCTACCCATTATGTTTAATGACTGTTGGTTGCCTGTTCCATCCCTGAGGTTTCTAACAGCTTGTGTGGTGCTCCCCACTTTGGTGAATGTGTCTGCCTTCCTCCAGTCCTCCTTTCTGCTGCAATATTGCTGACGGGTGTTCCCAGGTGTGTGTTTTGGTAGCCTTGGTCTGGAATAAGGCTCAGGTGCCTGTTTTGCCAGATGTCCTTGCTTCCTTTGAAGCTCTTGCAAAGTGTTGTGTGGTAGCACATCACCAGCAGCACAGCTTTTGCTATCTGTCCCCTATTGATGTTCTTCTTGCCCAAAGGGGTTTTCCAGCAGAGAACAACGTCCTGTTTTGTGTCAGTATCTGTACTGAACTCCTTGGTTTTCTGACAGCTCAGACTTGTAGAACAAAGCGCTTGAGTAAGATATTATTTTTAATGACACCCAGGGGTCTGTTAATTTTGGAGCAGAACATAAGGCCTAGTTCTGCCTAGGGCAATCTCATGGAAACTTTTATGTTGTAGCTGGAAACAAGGTTTCGGTCACACTCCACACAGGAATTTCTCCTCAGTAAGGTTTAGATGTTCATGTAGCCCTGTGTTATGGGCTTCTGCATCTTGCATTCCTCATCTATACATAAGGATCACATATCAACAGGAATGAATTCGTTTTTACTTTGCAGAGTTACTGAGACAGTTCCGTAGAGGGCCTGCAAGCTAAAGTTGTAAGTTCAAAACCGTGTGTCTCACCGATCAGCCAGACTGACTGGCCCAGTGTTTTTTTCCCCAAATCATTAAGGAGACAGTGAGTTGTGGTGGCAGCAGGGGTTTGTGCCATGTCCCCTACTCTGAAGGTCACAATTTCAGCCCCACAGACTGATTCCCACTAGCAAGGCACTGTGGCTGGTGGCAGCATCAATGGGGTGGGACATGCTTCTGTTGACCTGTGTGGATGAAGCTGATTTTGGCCTCGCTGAGTAGTGAGTGTTTCTAATTGCTATTTGTGCTGCTTTAGTGTAATAAAACTGGGAACTAAGAAATGTGTTTGCTGCTACTTTGACCTTTATATGCAAATCTTCCTTGAGGGTCAGATGTGTGTGAGAGAAAAACCATGCCAGTGTAATTTAAAAATTATATGACATTCATTAGCTCATCTGCACATGGAAGGCTATTATTGCCTGTTAATTAATGGAAGTAACAAAATTGTTTCATTTTTAGAGTGCTGCCATTATCAAAACATGTGCTTGTAATGGTTACACTGCCTGGTGTAAAGTTGCTTTAAAAATTACGTTACCTGGCCTGATGCTGCTTGTTCTTAAATATTCCCAGCATAATTTCTTTGTATTAGTTGGTGGCAGGTTTAGAAAATGAAAATATAAGATGCACTTTTACTGTCACAGAACTCAAGAGGTGTTTGCGTTGTGGCACAAATATACCCAAGTCCTATTTCTGCAACTGTTCCAAATGCTGGTCTGCTGATACAGGGCACAAGATCTTCCTTCAGCTGGGATGTACAGGAAATGTGGTCAAATAAGTGGGAATGATACAGGAATTGGGGCTTTGGGCTTCTGCTTCCTGGCTTTCCTGTTTCCTAATAGGTCAACAGGTCAGCATAATTCATTAATCCAGCCTGCATAGAAGTTGTATCTATTTGGCACAATGTGTGCGTGTATTGGGAATCCTAACCTACCATTGATGCAGCAGGAGTGCCTGCGTGGCACAGCACATGCTGTCCAAAGACAGAGCTGACCCCAAACACAGCCTGGCTGTGGTTGTGTTGCACTCATCCCCACATTGATCAGCAAAGTAATTAATGGGTCACATGCCCAAAGAGATGTCTCTGCCACTGACTCCCCAACCTTAGTTCATGTCTCTCCATGCAGTGCTTGCTGTGTGCTGTAGTTGTACTTACAAACTAAAGTAATTTCTGCCTCAAAATGTTAGTTTGTTGGAACTTCTCTGGCAAGAGACCCACTCTTTACTCAAAGACTTAAGATGTCAGAAAAGGTATTGTGCCCATTGCCTTGAAACATACTTTTGCTACTTGTGAGACTAAACATAAAAGAATTAAATTCCAGCCTAACTGGAGTCAGTGACAAATCTCTCATTCACTTATAATCAATGGTGCCAGCACCCAAATTATTTTAGTTTGTGGTGATACTAAAGGTGTTAGAGATCAGAAGCCAGGAGTGATGGACCTGCCCTGTTGTTTCTGATGGAGTATTTCCCACCTGTGAAGGGCTTGTTGTTACCAGAGGAACAGAAGCATTTCTCTTTCAAATGTGCTTTAGCTGGGGTAGGGAAAATAATGTTTCCCCGCCCCCTGACAACTGGCAGTTTGTTACTTCCTTAACTCTGAGCTGTTAGCATAGATATTACCTTGCTGACAAAGTGAAAGCAATTTAGTAATAGCTTGCAAAAGAAAATCGACTCCATTAGAGCTCAGTTGCCTTTGTTCCAGCCATTAAAATGCAGACAGTCCTGATTCATATATAAATTGTTTTGATATTTAATTATTTTTCCTTAGTCGAGTTTATTAAAAGTGCATTTGACTACCTCCCTCTGATATACTCGTGCTAGCATTACCTGTGTAAGGAGAGGCTGGTCTCCCATCATTCATCACTTAGATGGGAATGGCTCTCTTAGGTCTCTGACCACAACACAGCAGTCATCCGCAGCCTGGCTGGAAGACACTGCTGATGTACCTGACAAATTTCACCCAGATTTTAGGTAAATGTAGGAAAAATATTCCTTTAAAAAAGGAAATGGCTGCTTTGGATCCTATTTGAATGATGCCATTTCTAAATACCAGTTTTCCTTCGCTTCTAAATGCTAGTTTTCCTTTGTAGACTGTCATTGAGACCAGCAGTTGTCTTTACATTACAATGTCTGTTTCTTTGTTAGTCTTTAACCTTCATATTTTCTCCATCATTATGTTCCTGGTTTCGTCTGCAGCTTCTTTCCTATTTTCATTTTCTTTGCTGTGGTCCTAACCATTCTGTTAAATGCAGCCAAGCATTTGCCTGCTCTTTGCAGCATCAGCCATCTCAAGACTGCTTTCCTTGCTGCAGTTTCAGCATGCCTCATCCACTCTATTTGTGATAGAAACCAAATTGTACAAAATCATTATCGTATGTGTATGCTCATAAAGAGAACTGGGTTAATCCAAATGGCACCAACTTATAGACTTCCTTTGCCTTTCACGTCATGCTGGAAACTGAAGTATTTTCCATTATGTTTCATCTCCTTCATTTCGTTTTTCCTGACTCATTTACTGATGTCATAGGTGACAGTTTGTGTCACTGCAATTTGCTCCCATGGAAATGACTCCTGCACACGTATGCATGGCATCCGACTCCTCGCTCTTCACTTCTTACATAATATGGGAGCTGTCAGAGCTCTACGCCAATGTGCCCATCTGTCTATTCTCTCAAAGTTAATGAGCCTTTTTCTTCTTGCTTCAGGCATACTACACACCCTGACGTGTTCATAGATGATGTCTATTAAAATTGTCAAATGCTTTGAAAATGAAATTATTTCTCTAAATAAAGAGCCTGCTTCTAATCTCATTGAAGATGTTTCAATGCAATTGGCCTGTTTTCTAGTACAAATCAAGAGCGACTATACTGAGGTCTGTCTGACCAGAAAGGCGGTGGGGCCTTCTTGTTTAACTGAAGATATTTGTGATTTACTATAGTGTAAGAACTCAGAGTCTGCCCCTGGCTTAGTCTGGAAGCAGCAGCACAACGCAGAATTTACCTGGAATAAGGCAGGCAGATTAAAGTGACCTCTCATGGCATTGAAGCAGTTGGGGGGGGGGGGGGGGGGGGGGGGACAGAAATGTTTGTTTGCTTTTAGAGTGGTGGAACATACAGAAAAACATTTGATATTAATTATTATATTTCTCAAAAAGGTGAAAGGGAATGAAGGAAAAAACCTACAGCTCATAATAGAGTTGCTACATCAGTCTAAGGAGAATTAAGAGTGAATTATGAGTATGAAATAGTAGGGCATTAACTGAAGTTAGATAACAATAACCAAAGTAGGGGAAAAACCCCCTCAAATTCATATCATTGTATTAAGAAAATCAGTAGTGAATTTAGTTCATACTGGAGTGTGTTTTCCCCAGAACAATTTTGGGGAAAAAGAAAAGTAATTTAAGATTTTTAATAGTCTTTCTATTTTTTTTTTTCTTTATTACTAAACCCAAAGCTGATCAAACATTTTGATTTTTGGCCCCTTTTGTCTTTCTCTCAGCTGTAAGGCCTAGGAAAGGAAAGAAGCTAGAACTAAAGAAATGAAACAAAATACTTTTTTAAAAAAGTCAAGCTAATAAGATTTTTTTTAAAAGTCTAGATAATAAGATTTAATCAAAAAAGCCATGATGTTAGAACAAGTTAAAAGAAGTATTAAACAGTCCCTATTCAATGCTGAAAAGAGAAAGCAGGCTTGCAAAGTGCCCATGTATGTGTGCAAGGATGCAACTGATGAGAGAGAGAAGGAAGGGAAAATGGAAAATGGGTGAAATCTGTGATCCTGGATTTTGGGAGGAAAGCTGGCCTGAAGGAGGAGTGCTGATGGCCTCTTGGGCTGAATGTGTGGGTCAGCCTCCTTGGAGCTAGTCTGGGTGCATGTCGATGGGAGGGTGAGGTCAACAGGGCTGTGGGTGACCTCCCCATGTTACCACCCTGTGGTGCTGCAGGTGAGGAAGGAGCAGGGCGAAAACTGATGGAGAGAGCTAAGGCAAGAGGTCTAATGGTGTGGGGGTGAGGAAGAGGAATTGAGAGCAAGTTGGTCTGCAGAGAACCATGTGATCATTTAGATGCTAAAGACCAGTTAGATGATCGAAGTAGCTGAAGAAGAAAATGTACTTTCTTGCAAACATGGAACTTACCGAGAAAGGCAGAGGAATACTTGGAATTCAGAAATGTTTCCGAAAGGCTTTGCCTAGATATTGCAAACCTGCTTGTGCAAGTAGTCTCTCTTCCTCAAAGCAAGAGTCATGACTATGACCCTGCCTCAGTGGAGCCTACAGAAAGAAACACAATGGAGCCACAGGGATGGTGGAGGTTGTCAGTTCCACTTTGTTAGAGTCCACCACGTATTGTCCCCTTGTATGGTTAAACAAGCTAAGCCTTTTATTCTTTTCTTGTCGGATGACTTTTGTTCTGCCTCTCATCTTTGGATGAGTGCAGCCCAATCACGCTTTCTTTGCCCAGCCTCTGAGCTGGCTGGGTACGTGCCAGTGCTGGTCTGCATGGCTGTGTCCATATGGCACAGCAATCTCCGTTGCTTACTCAAGTTCTCAGTGCACTAACACATCTTAGGTGGAACATATCTGTGGCCTGCTGCCTGGAGCTGGCTCACAGGCAGGACTCTCCTGCCCATGAATGCATAGGCTTGTTCCTGTTTGAATCATCTTTCTTGAAAATAGAAGATTAGTGAATAAAAATACAAGTATTGGCACTCAAGTGTCTTGTGCCAGTGGCATTAATTCCTTCTTATCTTTACAAGAAATCCCTTGCTTGGTCTATATATATAGCTTAGATTATGTTTGTCTCTTTCACGTCCCTCTTGTGCTGATGTATGGCTCAGATGCTGAAGTAATTATCTTTGTTTCCAACTGATAAACTCTTAGTTTACAGCCAAATTCTGTTAGTTATTTATAGTTTGTATTATCACATTTCATTATTAGTTGTGTGATTAGTTCAGTCCTCGAAGCCATTCAGTTTCTCCTGTGTGATGTTCTGGCCTTTCCCTACGTGGGTGTTGCATCCTGGTTTTGAATCATCAGTACATTTAATTCCCAAAGTAAATGTTTTGTTTTAGCATCATTAAAAAAAAAATCAGAATGAAATTACTATCAAGATCAAACCTTGCCAACCTCAACGAACAACTTGCTTCCAGACCAGGGTTTTGTTTTTCAGCCTAATCCATTTTCATCTCCTCTGCAGCCAACTCCACGGCAGTTTCACAATTGCTCTGTTCATCTTTTTCTCTGGAGTTTACCTAATAATTTCCCTGGTGCCACCATATGATGAAGTCCGTGTAAATTAGAACTACTGCATTTCTTTTGCCTAGAGAATGGGGTGTTAAAGAACAAACAAACAAAATCCCAAGACATCCCAGTCAAGACTGTTACAAAGTACACCTGGGAAACTCATGTCGCATTTTATAGCACTTTCCATGTATCTCCATGTCTTTAATTTTCCTTTTAAATCTGTTCTGAAATTTTGCCTGGTTAAGATCAAACTAAGAGGTTTATAATTGTGTGGATCATTTTCTATCTTTAAATGCAGGCATCACACAGACCAGTTCTTTTAGCTGTTTCAGTCTGATGTTGTTCTTTGCCTTTTTTTTTTTTAACCTGTTGTGAAGAGTTTTCTTTTCTACCTACTTTTGTCTCTAGGGTTTCCCTTAGTACTGATGTACCAAAATATCCAGTTGTGATATATTTAGATCAGAGAAGTATTGGCTTTCTGAATTTATACTGTCAGTCATCCCCTTTTAAGTCCATGTTGATCAGTTTACCAAGGGGAGGGGGGGAACCCCAAACAACACTAAAAAGATAAAAAACCCTTTGCATTTTTGCAGTGTTCTTTGGGCATGTGTTTGTTGGGTTTTGTTTTGTGGTGTGGTTTTTTGTGGGTTTTTTTCATTTGGTTAGTTGTTTCTTTGGTTTTTTGTTTGTTTTTTTAAATCTTTTTAAGGAATTACTTAACCTTTTATCAGTCTTTGTTCCCTAACATTCCCAGGATCCAATGTATTCCTCGTACATTAAATAGCCCTGTGAGAGCCTGTAAAACTGGAAGAAGAGGAAAAATACAGCTGCCAGGTCATGGTCCCCTTCTCTGCTGGGGAAGGCAGTAGACCATCTCCACAGATCTTAAAGAAGAGGTGCAGCGGTGGGACCTGAGCTTTGGTGTGTAAGAGGCTGCACGCTGCCAAGAGCTGGGTTTGAATCACTCCGTGAGCATTATCCATACAGCAGTAACCTTTGGCTATTCTTGCTATGAATAGCTACATTTTCTATCTAATTGTTCTTATATCAACGTTGTTATGTATGAGATACAGATAAGTAACTCATGAATGTTTCAGCAATCCCTTCTCTGACATTGTACAGGTATGTGAAAACACATATTTAATTATACTATTATAGTAAAAGCCCTGAGCGGTTTGTCAGTTTGCTAGGGATGCTTTTTATTATGCCTTCCCCTTTGCTTTGCTTTTCCCTGGCTTATCTGATGCTGTGATTTTTTTTTTTGAAGATGCTCAGGCAGCACTGGCAACAGGAGGGACACTCAGTGGCATATATTAATAATGCACCACCACATTAGGTAGGAGGCCTCTATTAAACGTCTTATAATTTAAAATAAATAGCTCTTTGAGCTTTGAATTAGAGGGCTCAGCAGGTTCAGGTGCTTACTGGGAAAATCAATTTGAGAGAGAAGTGATTTCAGCTGTGTGAACCCCATGGTGAGCAGCCACATACTGGTGACGTGGCAGGCTGTGCACAGGCACGATGGGTCAAGCTGCCTGAGTCCAGGGTCCATGTGCAAAGCAAAGGGGAGATTCTCCCTGGTTCATGTGTGGCATGTGGTGCAGAGTGTGCCCCACGTCACTGCATAATAAAGCCCAGTCTCTTCGATGAGCGATGTTACCAAACTGGTGTGATTTCAGAAGACACAGAAACCTGGCGTGAAAAGAAAGCTATAAATGCAACATCAAATGATTTCTTGCTTGGTTAAGAAATTTGCCTTATTAAGTAATAGATGAGTCACCACCATTCCTCTAAAAGTGGGCACATGTGTTTTATGTAATGGTGTATGTTCATGCCATGACTCATGATCTGGCCTGGTGAATATTCATGTTCTTCCTTTCCAGGTTGACTGCTGCTTTCTATCGCTATTGCAAAGTATGCACGATAACTTAAGATTGTCAGGTTTATTTTTATTGAATGTGAGATTTCCCCTAAAACATAATTTGAAAATAAATCGCTTCATGATTATTTTTTATTTAGATACATGTATGTATTTAAGTATGTTTTGCTACGGGTGCATATATACTGCTAACAAATGCCATGTATATGGTAACTGAGAGTTATGAAGGTATTCAACCACACATGGGATGGAGCACTGTGCTGCAAAAACTGATGAAAATTGGGGCGTCTTCTGGTTTTTAAATAGGCATGGCTTTAAAACTTACAAAAAGTGAGCTACAGAAAGCCAGGCAAGTGTTTTTGTTGTTTTGTTTTATTATGTTTTGTTTTGGGAGAAAACATTGCAAGTGCTCCCTTCCAGACCTTAATGCTGTAAACTAAGAGCTGTCATGCAAAACATTTAAGAGGGAAGAGAAAAATTAGTTTTCTTGTGAGTAGGAAAGAGTTTAATAGTACCTTACTACAACAACCCTGAAAAGCTGAGGGTAAAAAACCTACAACATAAGATTTTCCACCAATGTTACATTTGATGTTTACCACGTCGCATGGCTGATTTAAAAAGGGACTGAAGGAATGTAACCCCAGTGGTGGCAGAAGTGGGGTCTTTCCAGCCACAAGAGCTGCATTGGTGAATTATGCAGACTCTCAAACCTCTGTGTGCCAGGGAGCGAATACACATGATGCCTATAGCGAGTATTGACTTTTTAATGCTGGTATTGAATGCTTTCAGTTATTTATCAATAAGTACAAAGCAAAATCCAAATTTTAATTCACAATTAACTGCATGCGCAGTGGCAGGTGAACATCCCGCACAATAATAAGGATCCCAAAATATACCTGCCAAGGAGGGTGAAGGATGCTCAGCTGGTCTTTTTACAAAGGTGAATTTCAGCCACTGGGGACACACTTATTTAAAAAAAAAAAAAAGGCAGTTTGGAATGATATCTACACATAGAAAATATGAACAACTATAGTATAATCATTCCAAGAAGTTAGGACAGTATGTGATGAGGCTCAGATTTATTCTGTTGTAGTATTTCTGTGTGTCTGAACTGAGAGCGCAATTTTATCATTGCAGGGAGTGGCAGAGTATCTACATCTTCTTGTGAGGTTCCCAGGTGCTCTTCCACCAAGGGAAAATAAAAAATAAGGATGCTAGTCTTACTGCCAGAAGGTAGATTAAGATCTCTTCTGTGTGCTTGTATTGCCTTGAAATGTCTGGAAAAGAAATTAATGCCTTTCTGACTCACTATGAGGGAAGATAGAGAGAGGGAAATTAATGCTATTTGGTTTTGGACAAAACGGTAGTGATTCATTATTATGGCCCTACAAAATATCATTGCTTGAGCTTGTGTCTGAGAAAATCCATTTTCCTCTTGCTGTGGAAAAAATGAAATATTCTTTTTTAGTTTGCAAGTAATTAAATAGTTATTTTCTGGGTTGGAATTAAAGAAGAGTGGTAGAAAGCTGTGTTTGGGGAGGTTTCCCTAATGTTTTATTAAGTGTTTTTTACACTGATTTATCTCCAGTACCTGCTGGGAAAACTTCCAGAATTTCTTGCAAAACTGAAGAGGGAGTATCAAATACCTCCTTAGAAAGAAAGTCCCTAATCAAAGTGCTAGTAATACAGTACCCAGTTCAAGAGTGGAAAGTATTCAAATACTTAAAATTAGGCATAAGCACTTCTCTGGACTGCATCTTCACTTAATTTTAAAGTGGGTATCTGCAGAATAATCATTAGGTTTTGATTTTTCTTTTCCCACTGAAATGATTGTGAAAATGTGCCTCTGTGTTGATAGTGCATATATTACGTTCAAAAGATGGGAAGATTTCCTAATGCTACCAAGTGACTAAAACAAATGAGAGCTTTCTACAATTGCTGCTTTTCAGAATATACTTGAACTGTAGGTTCCTCAGATGCCGGTGACCTCAACAGGTGACCAGAGGTGAGGACTTGGCATTGCTGCGTGCATCTTCATGGTGTGATAGGGGCATGTGTTGGTGCAGCTGTAGGGTCCTGGTCCCCACGCTGTGCAGACTGGGATCCTCATGGTTGTGCTCTCCCACCTGGGCACGCACTTTTGTTTCTGGCCTTGGGGAAACAGAAGGGGACAGGATGTGCTGGTCTTATCCTGAGCTTGAGTAGTAGCATCAAGCATGGGGTGCGTATCCAGGGATAGGAGCTCAAAAACACCCCCTGGTTGGACAGCTCTGCTCAGGAGCGCACTCCTGACACAATTGTACAATAATTTAGGCTGTAAGGGACCTCTTGAAGGTCCCTGGACTACCCCATGCTCAAGGCAGGACTAACTTCAGAGTTAGATTGGGTGTCTGAGGGTAATCCCCACCTGTGTTTTGAGCATCTCCAAGGATAGAGATCCCACAGTCTCTCTGTGACCCACTTCCCTTGTCTGATCACCCTTACTGTGATTTCTTTTATCTATTTTTTTCCTATTTTATACATGATTTCCTTAGATCTATCACTGTGACAGTTGCTTCTTGTCGTTTTGCTGTGCAGCTCTTGGAAGTGTCCCACTGTCTTCTCTGCAAGTACCAACAGGTAGCTGTAGACAGCAAATGCATCCCCATTCAATGCCTTTTCTCTGGGCTGAAGCAAACCCAGTGCTGAAGCAAACCCAGTATTTAATGTGCTTCACCCCAAATCACCTGGGGGTCTCTGTTGGACTCACTGCATTCTCAGACACCATTTAAAAATAGATCTGCACAGAAATAGGGATGCATCTTAGTCCTGCATCTTAGTGCTGCTACTAAAAGGAGAAAGACGAGTTGCAAGTGCCTAGTAAATATAAAAATATGATTTTATTCAGTCACTAAAACTAAAGGGGCCCTTGCAAGGGTGTCATGAAAAGATGTACTTTAAAGCAACCTTCCATTCCAAAGAAAAATGAAAATGAATTTGGCAATGCATTAAAAAAATAAATTAATAAAGATGTAAATAGAAGGAAATACAGAGTCTAGAGTGAAGAATGAAGCCTTAAATCTGCCTTCTTGAGCCTAAACTGTGTATCCTATTATATAATGTAAAATTATTTGCCATTTCATAAAGGGCTTCATGGAGCTATAACAAGTTACATCAGCAGACTATCTGGCTCAGATAGTTATGAACTATCTGCAACTGTTTTCCTGTCCAAAATTGCAGTACTTGCAGTTCAGTTTACTCAACTTCAGATTTATTTTTACCTTTATGGAGGTCTACCATCAAAGCCAAGGCTGATAGAATAACTTTTGATTTAAAAATATGTTTGATCTTTAACAACTTGTTGGCTCTCATCTGCTTATCAATGAAATGTGAAATGCAACTCAGAATTGAATATTGCTGATAGTTTAAGAGGAAGAAAATCACTTCCACTCACATATGGCCTTTGTGCCTTTGACAAGCCATGTTTTTCTTGTGGGGAGGGAATTGCTGAAAGTCATCGCTTTTGATCATTAAGTACTTCTGTTTTTTACAGCAAGACTTACCATGAATTAATGTATTATTCTCCTCTCTGAGTCTGCCTGAGACTGAGGTTCTTTTCTGGGGGCTAAATCCTTGATTTCTTACCCAATTTCAAATGCATATTGTTAAGATTCAGGCTATGAGTCCCAGAGAATTATTAAATGGTTTATGAGAGCGCAGGAGCTCTGCAGTCTGTCCAGGAGAGGCAGAATCCTTGCTGGGGGCTGGCGAACATCTCAAGTTCTCAGCAGGTAGCTGATTTTCTCCAGGAAAAAATGTTCTGGGCTTTGAGGGGTAAAAAACCTATAGACAAATGCATTTAATTCAAAGGAAAAAAATAATTATGTTTATTCCAAGAAAGGTTGGTCAGTTTGTTTGTTTGTTTGTTTTTTCCTTTTAGCAAAAGTAATGGTGGTAAACACTCCCAAAGGCATGCGAACCCCCCAGTGCCCCACCAGTACAGACTTATGAACCACCATAGCTTTTGTTTCCCTTCAACTTAACCTTCTGGAATATCTGAAAACTTCAGCATACCAAACTTGCTTTAAATAATTCATATGCTCTTGATAGAAGAGAAACAAAAATGTTTTTCTAGCTTAATTTTATTCTAAACTGGACTTAAAGACTGAAGGAAAAAGGCATGCCCAAAGAACTCTTTACTTACCTCTATCAAAAAGCAGGAGTGGCATAGACAAGAATTTGGCTTTGCTGAATGTTTAAATTGTAATTTTAAGGACTGTCGGTAATAGATTGAACTGGAATTGAGGATTGACCACAAATTTCAATATGTGCACTTTGAAGCTAGCTATTGGAAAAAATCTGTGGTAGGCACAGGTTTTAATTTAAAATTATGGAGATATTTCTTAAATATATACAGAATTCATGAATAAAACGTGAATTATTTTTCTGGTACAGTGATGTACTTAGAAGACTAAGGCTGAAGGTATTAGTCATAAAGTTTTACCTTGTGGAGACTGAGGGATGCAATGAAAAAGAAAGCTGATGACTTCAAGCCAGAATCCATATAAAATAATGATAAAAGTATTAACAAAGCAATAGGTTGGTTAATTCTGAAGGTGGATCCCAATCTTGAGCATTGCTGTAGTCAAATTCCCACGTATCATTTTTCAAAATGAATGTGCAAAATGCTTCCTCTATTGATTTTAAGGCAGTTGAGAGAGATTTTTTTTTTTAATTTATTTATTTTACTTTTTTTTTACCATTATAGTCTTGGATAAAACCTATACCACTTTTGAAAACCCTCATTATCCTGATGTCCTCTCCAAGGTATTCCTGCCACTAGAGAACCTGATGCTGTCCTGGGATGAATAACAATGATTCTTCAGGCTGCAAAAACTGAAAATAAAATAAATAAAGGCAATGTAGAAAAATGTCAGTGAGACTCGATAAGGACTCTAGCACAGGGTGTTTCACAGAAATGTGGTAGAATGGAGCCAGAAGCATTGGCTCAGACCTAAGAGTCACCTCTCCTCAGTGTAATGTTTTCCTTTCTGTTTATGCCGAGGTAAGAGGTGAAGGTCCATCACTGTTTACGCCAGACCTGGTGATGGTTGAATTTAGGGAACGTCAAAACAAGCGGTGATGCTATTCTGGTCTGAGAGTGTGGCTCTTCCTTCCTCCATTTCCCAGGTTCAGGGACCTGGTTGTGCCCAGGGGCGGCTGTCGGTGCCAGCAAGAATGAGGGCTGCCAACTTCTTTCTGGCCACTGTCAGGGACAAGGTGACATACAAAGCAGTGCCAACATCTTCGATCCATCTAAACCAGGAATTTGGGAGCTATAGGGTAAGGCAGAGCTCCTGCCAGTGTCATTGCTTTTTTTCTACACGTCTCTCCTACATATATACCCAGTTGTTTCAGGTATTGCATTTCCATTAGTGCACCTGAAAAATGCTTTTTTAGGTGTCTTTGTCATTTCCTTTTCGTTTCCTAGCTCTGTATTGGCACAAAAATAGCAATGGCTCTCTTCATGAGTCACTCCAGGTAATAGATAGGTGAATGCGCCAAGTTTTAAAAGAAATCATAATTTCTTCTAATAGCAAAAATGGAATCTGGAGTCTGAGATTAATTTTTACCATTATAGTCCTAATTCAAAACATTTAGTTTCTCAATATCATAGCATAATTTTACTCTTGCATGTAGAACATGCACATTTTTAACTACTGAGAGGAGTGTGGGGGGAGGATTATTGAGAAATCTGTTAGACTTTGGAAAATGTAATTTTCTTGCTGAGAAGTTAGTATGTACCAGATTTGCAGAATTTACTTTGTGTAGAAAGCATTTTGCTCAAAGTCTGCCTCTGTGTGTGTTTGAAAAACTGCTCGTTTAGAGCAAGCAAATGAATTTTGATGTCTCCCTTTCTTAGATCGTCCTGACAAACCTGATTTTTCTCCTGAGGATAATTTAATTCAAAGCAAATTGTATTTGGTGACTAGTATAATTTTGGAACCCCATGCTTTGCAGTACGTTAGTAGCCAAATAACGTACATTTTATTTTTAATAATAAAACTGATGAATAAGCAAGTGATAATTCTGTCTGCTGATTTTTTTTTAACTCCATGCTCTGATGCAACATCATTCATAGAAGAAAATGTTATTGCAAATACATTTGTGAAATGCAAGAGAGAATGACCCTACAGACCATTTCAGAATTCAGTCCTGAGCAGTTATAAAATTAAACATTTTTAATTCAGAGTTGTTATCTTGCAGTTAGGTTGGTTTTGGGGGTTTTAGGATCTAGAGGAGGCACCTCCCTGCCCGTGTTTCTTCAGCAACCCCAACTAGCATGTGCCAGGAACATCAAGCTCATTCACATCTATGGCAAGAGTGGTGGTAGTGTCACCTTCTCCAAAACCTCCAAGAGCTAAGACCTGGGAAGAGTCAGACCAAGGCTGGGCATCCTATTGTCTGACCATGTGCCCATGTTTGCGCATGAATTTTCTGCTCATCCTGCCAAAGTATTATTGTGGCATGATCAGGAGTGCCCAAGAGTCATGGAGCCAAAGAGAGTGAGTTTCTGGAGACCCAGAAATTCCCACTGGCTCTAATGGGGGTGTCCTGCATAGCAAAGCTCAAGTGCCACAAAGCTGCCTAGTGCCTCCTTCACTGTTGAACAGTGATTTGGAAAAATGGTTAATTTTGTTCACAGCTTTAAAGTAAAAGCTGTGTTTTGAAAAAAATACTCTGAAGTATTTTGAAACTTTCTAGAGACTTTTTAGAACAGCTAAGTTGGAAAAATAAATGGTCCAGTGACTACTTGCTAATTCATCTTCATGTGCAGCTGCAAAATTATTTTCTGTGCACATAGTGCAAAACTTCTTCCTAAATATGAGGTTCAGAGACCCTTTGGGAGTAATTAACTATAATGCAGAAGCAAATCTGGGTTCATTGTATGCACTGCTCATTTAAGAAATGTTTTTGTGCACAAAGCCCATTAGTAAATTTCCAAAACCTCCATGAATGTTAAGCATTTTATTATAGGACTCTGAGCACTTCTTATTTTACATAAAATCTAGTCTAATCCTATGAATTATATTTAGCTTTTGATCCCTGGATAGCAAATTGCTGTGTCACATGTGTGCTACAGTGTATTCAAGGGCTAAATGACTTTTATTTAGTTATTTATTTAACAGTGATAGAACAGCTCTTTTCCTGTGGAGTACACAAAATGTTGAGGATATGCTCAAAAAAAAAGTTGCATGCTATGGATTTTATTCTACTTACTGGTTGACTTCCATACAGTGTGGGGTTTTTTTTGTTGTTGTTCTACTAACTGCTTTCCTTCTGTGCTTTTAGTCCTATGCTGTACATGTCCATCTGATGCAATGGAGATGCAAAGCAAAGCTGCTGTTTTCATCAGTTGCACACGATTGGCAGGCAAAATGATTGAGTTTCTGAGGATGTGATTTAGCCAGGATTGGGAATACATGCCCTTAGCCTCAGTGGGTGTAGGCATGTGCCTGAAGTTAAGAGTATGTTTAATTTGCTGAATTAGGTCAATGCATGAGGCTAATGGGCTCCTTCAGAAGCCGCAGCGTGATGCTTTCGGGCCTGTGTTACATTGGCAGTTAGGCAACATAATCTGACTTGCCCTCACTGTCAACTAATTTGTGAAGAAGCATAAATCATGTGCGATGCTCTGAGGAAATCTGTCCTACCGCCTGTGTGTGTGATTAGGGTGCTGATACTTGCACATACTGGGCAGTAGTCCTGGGCAGCAGGCTGGTGGGACTGGGCTTACTGGCCCAGCTGTGTGCTGGTAATCAGCACAGAAGCACAGTGGCACAAAAATGAATGAAGAAGAGCAGAAATAACTGCTAGATTTTATGAAAGTTTGTCCTTTCTCTTCACTCTTTGTTATCTGTTTGTTTGGAAAGATTGACAGCATAGTATTGTATAATGTTACCTAATATATAGCGTCTTATCCACCATTTATTTCCTAATAAAACCCAAACTATAGTCTTCATTATTATCGGAGAGTTAATCATTAACTTCTGAGGGTTTTTACAACACCTGTGCTTTATCTCAAAATATGCAAAATATATCCAAACACTTCCATTTAAGGTGATGGTTTACACTGTGCTTTGGCTGCGCTATCTGGATTGGTTGGAATTTCACGCAATTACTATTTTACACAGCAGCAGAGTATCTGTGAAGTGGCTATCAATTGAAACATATTTTGCTCTTCAGACTTGCTTTTGCAAGTTTCACAAAACATTTCATTAGTGATAATCAGCTTTTAACCAGCCAGAGCAGACTGATGAGATTCTCTCCCTCTCTCCCCCATAATTGTAGGCATAGTCTGTACCCATAAGATAAATTACTTGCAGTCTGGAGAACATCCTAGTCAGCAGGAAGGGAGAGAATAAGAATGTCTTTTACGTGGGGATAAAGAAGGTGTTGTGTATACTGTGATTTCAGTGAAAAATATACTTTTTCTTTCCTTTTCAGAATGGTGGACCTGGAAACCAGCTGGAGATTGCAAAGTCTCCTTTCTGTTGAGGTTGCTGGTCAGTGGTCATCTTCCACCACACTCAAAGAAACTGGAAGAGCTCCACACTAACTTCTGTAAGGTTTGTTTCACCATGGAAGATCAAATGATTTTCTGGCTCAGGTTTTGTGAAGTTCGGCATCTGCCTTGGACCCACAATTTGGAAAAGGGATCATCTCTGAGGCGCGGTTAAGAGACAGAAAAACCCCTCCCAGATGATGAGCACTCTAAGTAGTACTGGAATATTACTCAGCTTAACGACAGTGTCTGTTACGCTGGATTTTAATTTGCGTGGTGGTCTGATGGCTTGGTCCTTAAGCAGCAATTTGACTCTGAATCAGAGTTTGCCTACGTCTGATCCTCTTAATGCCTCTGAAAAGGGTGAAGTCTCTCGGATGTCCGTGAGGGAGAAGAACTGGCCGGCCCTCCTGATCCTGGTTGTCATCCTGCTGACCATTGGGGGTAACATATTGGTAATTATGGCTGTATCCTTGGAGAAGAAGTTGCAGAATGCCACGAACTTCTTCCTGATGTCCTTGGCGGTGGCAGACATGCTGGTGGGTATCCTGGTCATGCCCGTGTCGCTCATTACAGTCCTGTATGGTAAGTGGCTTCCCTCCTTGTTTGACTATACACTTTCACAGGGAATCCCCTGAGGCTGCAGCAATCTGCTTTGCCCCGTTTCTCGTGCGTTGGTGGCTTGGGGAGAATCAGTGTGGGCTTGGCCATGGGTCTGTGCTGAGGTTCACGCTCTGCTGGGTGAGGGCAATGCTCTGCTGGGAGCAGAGCTTGTTTCCATGCTGCCGGGAATGACCTGTGAATGGTGTTGGTGTAGGGGTTTTTTATTGCTGAGACCACCAAAAAAGACCTGCAACAGTGAGTCAGCTTGTTACCTTTTTGGTTGGACTGCCCCAAAATTAGCTAGGACACAAGAGCTTAGGGAAAAGCTGAGGAGTCTGTTTGTGACTGACCCAGCTCTAGGCCAGGTCGGAATCAGTCCTTGAGCTCCCACTGATATCAGTGGGGTTTGAACAAGAATGTGGTTAAGAAAGGAGGTTTGCACTAGTAGATTTGCAATTCAAATAAAAGCTTTCACTCTTGGCATTTATACCTGAGCTTGCCTTGTGCCTTTCACAGGGTCATTTTGCCTTTCTGTGCCTCAGTTTCCCTATCTCTAACCTGAGAAAATGCCCTCCATTTTAGAACACTTTGAGATCTGTATGTATAGGCATAAGCATTTATTTCTCCCCTACCATATTAGGGTCAGTGTGTTTGTGCTAAAGTAGAGCATTGCTCCTGCACTCAAGTGTAGAATCACTGTTAGCACTTCAAAGGAGTAAGGTATCAAATGCATCCAGCTTTCTCATCTGTCCAAGACTCCAAATCCAATTTTTTTTCAGCATGGTGATAGGACTCTCCGCTCCTGGATATTACAAAGGGATATTGCGTTTGCCTCTGTATCACTGATCATCATGTTTGTATACTCACGTATCAATATGATGTATGTGTGTTTAATAGATAATATTTAATCACTTTTGAAGCCTGTTTTCAGATTTTCTTTGAAAAGTACTTAAATATTGATATTTCTTGGAAACAAATAATACTGTTTACTTACAAATTTGATTAGAAATTGGTTTACTGTCCTATAAAGTAAAATGTAGGGATATTTATGTGACTTCTTCACTTGCCTAAATGATTAAGTCGGACAGAGATTAATTTCTAAAACACATTGATCAAGCATACATCATTCCAAAGCCTATATAACTTGTCTACAGTGAGTTAAATCAATATGTGATTTAGGTACAGACCTAGCCATTGAGATCTTATGCATAAAGCCTTTTATTTTGGGCTGTCAGAATAGTTCTATCTCTAAATCTTCTGTGTGTTACAACATGTCTATTTTATTTTTAGCATTTTACTCTGGTTCCCTGGAGCTTGAAAGGGAGCATATAAATACTGAATGATTTTATTGACCTGCACTTGCATAAATTCTGGATTACCTAGTGACTCTAAAAAGGTGAATTTATGGAAGTGATCTTCCTACATACATATTTTCTGAGTCTTTGGAAACTAATGGAAATGGATTTTCCGTTTTGCCTGGAAAATGATTACTTAAAGTTGTTTAGAGGTGTAAAGCATGCTGCATATTTAGAGGCAAGTAAATATCATTGATCTGAAGAGGAGTTGTAATTATTCCTCTTTTCTACCAGAGTACCAGTATTAGCTGCTGATGGCCCAAGCACCTCTCCGCAGGCAAGTGGCATTGAATAGATTTTTGGGCAAAAGTTATAATTTCAGAACAGGCATGGAAAAGTTGTGGAAATACTGAGAGAAATGAGAATAGCTGCTGTTACTTCAGCAGAGCCAGGAGGCCACCAGAACCATGCTGGTTGCTGGCATTGCTCCCTTGGGCCAGCTTGGTAGCCCTTGTTAGGCTGGACCAAAGCAGGCATGTTGCCTTCAGGCTTTGTGAGGGGAAGAGGAAAAGCTCCATTTGGGGAAAGCAGAGCCTTAGAGGAACTTGTGGACTGATTTGAATAAGACCCCTGTGAAATCACTTTTCTGTATTATTTAAGCTACTAATTGTGGAAGTAAGCAGCCAGTGCTGTGCCACTCCAGCAGCAAGGGGAGAAGGCTGCCAGAGGGAGTAGAGAAAGTCTCTCCCCTCTCCCAAGTGATTATTTGCTAATTCATCCTGAAAATAAACACTCGGTTTGATACCCAGAGGCTAACGGGCATGGACTGACAGGGTATGTCTGAGAGAGGACCAAAGCAAAAAGACTGAGGTTGTGTCAAGGGTATTGCTCCTCTTTAAATCCACCATAAAATGCAGATGCCCTTTTCTGGGCATCTAGAAAAATCATTTAGGATGTAAGACTAACAGGACACATCACCCTTCAGCATTTGATGGTTCATGTAAATTAGACATGCATGCAAGAGCACAGAGGAAAAGCAGGTTAAACCTGTCACCCATCCTTACATACAACTTGGACCAAATACAGCTGTGTCTTCCTCAGCTTCACATGTGCTGGAGTCATCGAGCTTTTCAGAGTCCTACACCTATTTCTAGCTTTGGCAGGGAGGGGAGGCAGGTACCTTGTATATTATACACCAAGATTTGGTGGACCAGTTCTTATGACAACATGAGGCAGCAGCTGGAAAGGCTCTTGGCAGAGTCGCAACGTTAACAAATGTTGTTATAACTGACAGCCTCCAGAGATCCATCACTTATTCCCGAGTCTGTTTTATCTGGTGTCATAAGTAGCATCTCTGTACCATTGCACACACTGGTTTTGAGGACAAAATCTGGCCTCTTGGGTAACATGGGGTTTCTTGGCTTAGTTTCCCTTGAGCTATGGTTTTTGGAAAAATGGTTCTTCTTACAGCAGCCTGCAAGCACTCTGGATGCCACAGTGGCCAGTAGGACAGTGGACTTTATCTTGTTTTCTAAAAGCTAGAGGTCAGGAATTCCAAACATATACAAATGCTTTAGTAGGTTTTATATTCTGTTTGACATGGTAGCACACAAACCAGTATCAGTGATTAAGGGGGCAAATATTCACACAGCAGAAGAATTCCTCTGGGAGTAACCGGGGTTCATGGCCATGGACTGAGCAGGGAGAGTGTTACTCCTTGGAGCTGTAATTGTGAATGTTCAGTCATTTTTATGCTGTATGTCTTACCCTGTGCATTCTATATAGTGTAGGTTTGAAACTGGGCTGTTTCAAAAGCTGCTGTATGCTGCATGGAGGAATGTATGCAGCACATCTCTTCCAGATTTGTAGAAGTCACTTTTAATTTATGTAGTCAGAAAGGAACCTTAAAAAATGCATATAATGAAAGCAACTTCATCACTCTCCTATTTAAGTTTCCACGTCAGCACTCTCAGCCCCAGTGATAAATTCTGGTTTGCAGAGTAGGTTCATTTCCTTACTTTTCAGCTAATGAGGTAGATGAAGTAGATTTTACTTCAAGCGTAACCAGAAAATTAGACACCCTCGACAAAGACTTCTGGTTTTCAGTGGTTTGCTTTTCTTAATTAGAAGAAGGAAAAATCAAGTTGTCAGTTAATTCAAGAATCTTATTACAAAGGAAGGGCTGGCAGGATGCGTCATGCTGGATTTTTCCAGTTAGTCAGTGCTCTGATATATTTATCAGTTAGTCTTTCTTAAATGCCTTAGACTAATCGATGAGTTGCATTTGACAACTTAGAACGTTTTCCACAGCATGCAGTTCCTAACGAACCAAACAGATTAGTATGCTAAATAATAAGCATGTATTGGGGACACTAAATGAGAAATTAACACCATGTTTAATCTCAATGGAAAAACTTCTGATTAATTAAAGATACTGGTGTGATAAGGCATCAAGTATTCTGCATGTAATGGAGCTTCTGACAACACATGGAGATTGTCTGCTCACCTCGGAGCATTTTAGGGACAAGCAGTGGTGGCTTTGCATCGTGTCTAGTGTTTATGGGCAAGAAAGAGAGGGCTGTTCTTTGTCTACTAGGACTAGTGAAGGAATGCAAGAGAATCTCATCAGCTGATCTGAGGGGAAATTACAGAAGGTATTAAACTTTCTTTGTTCTAATGAAATGGGTTCACAGCTGCTAACAAGTTGCCAGAGTGTGGCCAACAAGCGGCCAGCACACTCATCTGTGACTCCAGGTGCCCAGGCTTCTCTCTTCACATTTCAAAAAACACTGTAATGCTGGCAGCCAGATGCAGCTTCCAGGAAGGCTGGTATTAGATGCAGCATTCATTAGCCCCAACTGCTGGAGCAGCTTTACATCCAGATTATTGTTATTATTGATAATTATCATCATTATTATGTGGTGACAGAGATGTGCTGAGCACTTGCGGCAGACTTCGCTGTTTATTTCCCCTGCAGAGGGAAGGGGGGGAGCAGAAAGAGCTGTCAGTCAAACAGCCTGTTCTGCAGTTTCATTTCGCCTGACCCTGCTTTGCCTTTCTAGGGTGGCACTTGCTATCAGCAGTGAACATCTTGCAGAGAGACCTGATCAGGCAAGACAAGGACAAGGTGTTGCTGAGTAAGTTTCTGGGTGCAGTCGATACCTGAAAGGACAGACGGAGGGTGCCTGGGGTGTTCGTAATGGAGATCTCCTCAGCAGTGCCAGGGCATGCTGCACACTTTGATAATGCTGGGTATTTTCTGAAGCTGCAGCAAGGAACAATGTGCTCCTTCAACAGCTGGGGCCATCTGCTCTGTCATTTTTTTTTTTTTTTCATTTATTTTTTTTGCCCTGCTGATTTCTAGTGCTCTCAAGGCACAGGTTAGTATTTACTGCTGCAAGCAGCCACATGCACCTGAGTCCAAATGCTGTGTGGCAAGGATACAAGGAGTTAAATACAGTTGTTGTTTTGGCCCTTCATTCTCAAGAAAAAACAAAACAAAACAAAAAAAAAAAAAGGAGGAGAAAAGATTAAATAAGAAGTGACGTTTCTTATACTGGAGTTTCCTTAACTCTTTTAGTGTATTCATGGTTGTGAGTTAAGTGTCTGCAGTCACATATATGTGTAAGTGACTGTGTCAATCCACCTGGATTAATTAATATTCTTCCCCTTCTGACAAACTCCTGGCTTAGTTTTAGCTAGTTATTATATAATCTAGTCGTTGGCTTATGACTGACGTAGCAAACTGGTGAGATCACCCTGATATTTCAACATAACAAGTTGTGATTAAAATCCATCAATGGTCTGGAAAAATGGTAACCCCAAAATCTGTGAACTGGCAGTGGATGTTTTGACCGTGACCTGTGACCCATCGCGCTGCTTTGGCATTGTCTTCCCTGTGCCACGTTACCCCGGGTGCCTCCCTATGCCAGGACAGCATCGTCCTGCTGTTCCTGGGCTGCTGGATATGCATTTGCACACCTTGGGGAGGACTGAGGGGGTCCCTTTCCTCTCCCAGCTGGTTTAACTGCCTGCATTACTGCTAGTAGTAACTGCTGCTCCCTGCTCAGCTCTGCTAGTGATGGGGTCAGCTGAAATTTTCAGATGTTCTGGGATTTTGGAGCCCTCGTAGCCTGGCTGATGGGCAGAGTGGTGCCTGGAGCCAGGGCTGGTATCGTGGCAGCAGAGAGCAGAACACCATGTTGATAAAAGGAGTGAAGACAAGCACAGTATCACCAAGGCTTCATCTCCAGAGAGCGCCAGCAGCATCTCATGGCACAGTGGAAGCTCAAGCTCTTTTAACAAGAATATTTTTCAGGTTTAGCGTTTGGGCCCTCCTGGGGCTAGACAGATACTAACTAACTGCTTCTCTCAATACTGTAGTGAGGCTTTAAATATTTATATGATTGATATTAAGTATTAACATGATTCCTGTGGGGAGAAAGGTGAAATCTCACCTTGTTAAAATAATGCCCTTAGAAATGATGCCAGAAGTACACCACCTTCACTCAGAAGGAGCCGGTACGGAGCAATACCAGTTCCCATATATGTTTGTTGCCTCTGATCAGTGAGCTGGGGTGATGGGAAGGAGCAGAGCAAACAAAAGCTTTTCATAGCTTATAACCAGGATCCTCAGAGAGCAGCTGGAAGAGAAGAGAAGAGAAAGAAAAGCCAGAGTCTGGCATAAGCAGTGAAGACAAGGCAAATGCCTGCAGCAAAACCCAGGAGGTGAGGGTAAAACTGTGGGCTGCCAGCCCAGCCACAGTGTGAGCCAGTGCCAGCTGAGCCTCCCAGAGCCTTATAAACATCCACCTCTGTGCTGAGAAAATTGTATTTCAGCAGCAGTTTAGGTGCATTTATGAGGAAGTTATTTTTAGGGATGCGGGTGGGCCTTAGTTCTCTGACCCCCAGAGGCAAATGCTGCTGTTTGGAACATGAACCCTGATGTCTCATGCAGGTGATGCTCAGAGAGCGGTGTCTGCTCTGCTGTGACCAGGGTGCTGTGAAGATGGTCCAGGAGCCATGGGGACAGCTGCGGGCATGGGGGAGGTGCTGGTGAGATGCACTTCCCTTCAGAAGAGACAACAATGAAAGGAGAATGGAAATTATTTTAAATCTCTGGAAAAAACCAAACTACATAGTTACAGTGACCCTAAGCCTACCACGAGCTGCAATGGAGATAAGAAAGGAAATAGCAAATTATAAATGGTTGCTGTTATCTAAAATATAGATAAAGGTCTTAATGAATGGAAAACCCTGGAGAATGAGTCTGGAGTATAACTGCCAGACCAAATCAGACTAGAGGTCCAACTAGACTAATATTTTGTTTCTGACAGGGGCCTGAGCAAAGCGATGAATTTTCCTGTGCCGGACTGTTACAGAAAAGCCTTCTCAAAGGGGACATTTCCTCCTAGACTACATTGGCTGGTGTTTGACTTATACCCTATATTATGTGAATTATATCCCCTGTTACCTATCTGTCTCAAGGTTTTGTTTAGCACTTTGTGATATTCAGGTATCTAGAAATGGTCAGTCATTTTAAAAATCCTGCCAAGTCATGGCCTTAGCTGCATCTTGACTACACCAAGTTCCAGATGGCAGTTGCATTATTTTCAGAAATTATTTTTCATGCATGTTAATTTTAAATGCATGACCTTTCTGTTTGTATTGAGTAACCACTACAATTTATTCTTCTGCTAGAGTGTGAGTGAATGGAAACACCTAGGCTGCTTGCACTTCCTACTGTGTCATAAACTCCGAGATGGGATTTTTTTTTTTTTGCTCTCCAATGACACCTTGTACCTGGGATGTGTGGAATGAAATTTATATCCAACAGCATGTATTAGTTTGTTATCTTTTGCCATCAGTAAAATCTATTGGCTGCTATGCTATGCGCTCATCCAGCAGCATTTATTCTCTTTTGAAGTCCCCACAGCTTTCTTGTAACCCCAGCTAACCTAAATAATTTTGTGAAATCTAAAAACATGCTACATCATTGCTCACTCTCTTTCCAGTTTATTAGATACATAGAAAACTTTAATTCAGATATTGAGTATCCTGCTACTGAATTTTCTCCACGTAAACAACTTGTTTACCTAATGTGACAAGTGGAATTAAGTTGTGGCATATCTGTGTTGCTGTTGGGGAAAAAAAGCTCTATATGGTGTGCCCTGCATCCATGTAAAAGCTTCTCTTCTGCTACCCAAAGTTTAAATTGTGCTTAGAGTGAGGGGAGGGAGGGAATACTAAAAAGCCTCTTGGATACTCTCCCTATCCCGCGGAATATGGGACCTTGGTTGTAAAATATGTTGAGGCAGCTAAATGTTAACTTGCAGGATTTTCCAGAGCCCCTGAAAATATTGCACCCTATGATGACACTCTGCTTGATCATGTTTGGAAATCGCATTAGGACCCTGCATAGCTTTAGCTTGCATTGGTGGAAAACTGATGGTTTCTGGTCAAAGGCTGGAGAGCTGAAATCAGCACAGGAGCTCAGGACTGGAGAGGGTGACGATAGCTAGCAAGAAGAGGGAGTGATGCTACGTGCCCTTTCTCAGTAGTGATTAAATTCGGTCACTTGTATTAGCACCAACCTCTTCCAAAACATTTTGAGTAGGAGCCTTTAGCTGACAATTGTTACATTGAAAGCTGGCTTTGCTCCATACACATAAATTTCTTCTTAATTTAATTTCGGATCTCATCTGAGATTATCCATACCTTGGTTTTGGCTTTTTATCTTGTTTATTTTATTTTTTAGTTAAATTTTTAATGTTGGACTTTGCACAATAAAGACTGGAAGCCAGACTAGTGGGGAAAGTGTCATCATCTGAGCAGTGCAAAGCACTTTGAAATGAAGACCATAGTGCTCCACGGCACTTCAGAGTCATCTTCTTGCTATTTTTATTAAGGCAGAATTGTTTTTAAAAATTGTCACAGGAATTTAACTTATTCTAGCCTTTTGTTATTCTTTCTCATTATTTTGACGTGTCTTTTTATTGATGTCTTGTATGAAAATCTCCCCAAGGTTTTTGTATTCTTTTGTTATGAGAGATGAGAAATCAAATTTTATATTTGCAGAATGGCACCAATATGAGCTGGATACAGTCATTGGGACATTTTTTTTTGTCTAACTGATGAAATTCCACTTGTTCACGCAAGGACCAGCCCCATCCCCAGGACTTTCTCAACAGGCAGGCTGTGTATGACCCCAGTGCAATGTTCTCCATTGAGATAAATACTTTACATGAAATTAGCATGAATGCCTTTTCTTTCTGTGTCTTTCATTTTCTCAATTAGTTTCATAGAAAAAACTGCTGGACACTCTTCCGGAAGGCATGTGGCAGTATTGTAGTAGCTATGCAAAATAAAAAAAAAATTTTGTTGTTGTTGTTGTTGTCTTCCTCTCCAAGAGGTCCTGTAACAATCCAAAGAGAATTTAAGAATATTGGGTGGACCACAAATGTAGAGGAAGCACAAATGATGTCAAACCATGGATGCAGTTAAGTGACAAAAGATGTTTGTGTGGGCACAGCTACCCCCAGTTGAGAAAACACGGTGCTTAAAATTGTTTTTATTTTCAATGAAATAACATGTCACCAGTAACATCTGTACTGATTGGTTCTACTGCCTGGGAACATTCATTTGACTGAATTGGCTTCTTCATACACTCCTTTCTAAGCCTCCTTGAAGTCTGAGTCCTCAGCAGGTTGAGTAAGAGAAAGATCAAAAATGGGCGGCCCATAAAACTGGAGAAAGGTGGTCTCCACCTCTTCCATGATGAGCTGCTGCTATGCCCTGTAAAACAAGACACACAGACAGCACTGATGGTGAGGTTCTGGTCTAGGAAGAAGACAGTGAAAAGTTTCCTGGTCAAGCTTATATATTGGCTTGCTTTCTGCTGAGTTTTTCCTTTTGAGACAATGGATGGATTTTGGTTTCGAAGCTTGCAAGCAAAGGAACAATCCCTAAATAAATTTTATAAATTCAAGGAAGCAAGTCGGGGAAGTCCCTGCTGCCTGCAGAAAGACTGTTGTCAATTAGGAAGTTTATTTTAATTATGTTAAAGCATTACTTTGAGTTGGATTTGACTTCTGAACAGTGTCTCAGCCTCAAGTTGGGTAGAGCAAAAAGTGCTGGAGAGCACAGTTAGCTCCTCTGGAACATAGTTTTGCATCACTCCTAACATCTGCAGGATCTGTCTTCTAGTAGGTTAAATTATAACGGTGTTCAGTGTTTGACCTGCCGTCACTTCTTTGGGCAGATGGTAATGTCCTTTATCAGTAACTGAGCTGTTTTTCCTCTGTGTGCTGCAGCTGCATGGACAGATTTAGGAAGCTTGTCACTTTTAATATAATAGGAACTGGCCTCATAAAAAATCAGATTTTCGTAAAACCTTGGCTTGCATTGTAAATTCCTCCTAAAAAATTCCATGGGACCCACTATAAATCTTGTGTATGGAAGCTCTTTTTCTCTCCCTCAGGACAAATCTATCCCTTCCTTAGCAGGCCTCTGTGCAGCAACGGCAGCTGGTAAATTTGCAGCATTATCATGGCAAGCGGGATGTGACAGCCAGGAATGTATTTGAGAATATTGGGAGAGAGAGGAGCAGGCAGGGCTTGCTGGTAGTGCACCCCAAGTATCGTCTGAATTGCATCCTTGGAGATGCTGTGCCCCACAAGAAAGGATTGCAGGCAGCTCCTTGTGTCAGCAATTCCCCCTGTGTTTGTCTGACAGGACCATTTAAGTCTTTCCTCCAACCTGTGTGAGAGCACGCAGCCATACCAAACCCCAGCCTGGGCCATGCTCTTTGCTGTATGCAATGTACAGGGGCCAAAGTCAGAGCAAGTATTGTGGGGCAACGATGTATAGGTGCAACGAACCTCAACTATCACCCAGCCTCTGTGATATTTTGATATCTCTCTTACCTGCACTGCCATCTGTTACTGGAGGTAGGACAAGTGAACTGGGTGTTAATAAGTGGCTATAATGAATGCACAAGTGTCCCTCCTGGGCTCTCGGCAAGGCTTCATTAACTTTGGTTACAGATATGAAGGTCACGTTCCACAAGGTGTACTGGTCTGCACTTTCCTTCTGAAAATGAATGCTGTTATTCTTCATTATGCGCTCTGGAAGCGAATGCTTTACTCAGTGAAGCTCCCTCTCTCCTGTAGCTGCTCTGCTGCAGCTCGTGGGAGCCTGGACCCCGTTGTGCTACGAACCACTTGATGCCTCACGCTGCAGAAAAGCAGGGAACAAGGGCCTCTCCTTGTAGCATCCTGAGCAAGCATGTCATGGCAAATAAAACTGCTCAGAGTGCTTTCATCTAATTATATTTTTTATTAAAATATGGTGCCTTGCCAAAAGTGAAAACTCTGTAGAAGTGTATCCATGTCTACGGCGCTTCTCCTGGGGAGCTGGAAGAGGAATGGGATTATTCTCGTTGCTGGTGAAGTATTTCTGCAGCATGTGGGAGTCCGAGTCCCCATTCTGCCAGCTTCGTGATGATCTGTTGTGCAAAAACTAAAAATTTAGCCAGTAACATAATAATCACTAGGGCGTTTCGGACTATATTTCAAGGTGTAAAGTAGAACTTCTGTCCTGAAAATGTGTATTTTTTTAACATAACTCTATTCTTGCAAAAATCTTCAAAAGTTCCCATGTTTATTCTAATGCTGACTGAAAACAGATTTCCAACCCTGTAACACTGCTGAGAAACTCAAATGCCGTCCTTCAGCATGTTCAAACAGCAAAAGCCACTCCAGGGCTGCAAAGCTGTGAGATCCAGTCTGTGGTTTGCATGCGTGTGCTGTGAACTGGGCAGCTCTCTGGGGCCTGTGGGAAGCAGGAGCTGGTTCCTGTGGTCAGCGAGCATCTCTTCCTCCAAGAAAGGAGCTCAGTGCGTCCTCCTCTGACAGCAAGGAAGACAGCTATGCCTGAGCTCCCAGGATGCAGCAGCTCACGTATTAGCTGTCCTCTACAGGCTTCTTGCCAATCACTTCAGCATTGCTCAGATTCACTTGCATGTGGCAAGTCTTTTTTTTTTTTTTTTTTTTTTTTTTTACGAGGAACGCAGGGGACCCCTTGCCTTAGGTCTCTAATCTTGTTTCCCATACTGCTGAGCTCTGGGTGATGTAGCAAAGGGTTTGCTGTTGCAAAGAGGATTTTCCCCAGAGTAAATCAATGCCAGCTTAAGAGAGAGTTTGAATGGCACCTTTCCTACGTGCTATGGGTAGGCCCCGGCAGTTTTGTGCCAGGTCCTTATGACTAATTTGAGCTCAGCTATAATCCACATTGTGGAGCATCAGTTTATGGGACTCTGAAGACCAATTTCTGCTGTCAGATACAGAGGCAGAACTGTTACTATTTAATTTTTTACCACCTGCCTCTTTCTTGTTATTTCTTTACTCTGCGCTGCTGGTATATCATCCAGCTTTGGCTTCAGCCTGCTTCTCAGTCTAGGCAGAGGTATTCTTTATTACCCTCCCCGTGTTCATTCCCATCGAGAAGAAGATCTTGTCAATGTGCCAGCTTTAGGAGAAAACACCAGAGAACAATAAACATTTCACATTTGTAAACATGTTTTTTTGCTCCTCCTAACCTCTTGCTGTTAAGCAACTAGCTACTTTGCCTACTGTGGGTTAATGGAGCCTTTAGCCTGTGATCTGCCAGGTATGATGTTGCTGCACGTGGACCTCAGGCTGCTCGGATCAGCATGGATGAACACAGCACGAACACTTTCAACAGCTTCTGTTTCTGGTAGCTTCCATCATGAGGGCGGTTCATGGAGAAGGTTGCGTGGCTGCTTTCTGTTGTCTGCTAGAACATTTATCGATTGCACACGCTTTGAATCAGCTTGTGTTAGATTTAATTAAACAACACCCCTCCAGCGAGGTGTAGGGGATCACAGAGCCCCTGGATATGCACTCAAGAGCAGGGTGCACATCAGTGGACAGGGGGCTGTGCCAGCATCCCAGCCTGGCAGTGGTGGGTGTCAGGTGTAAACGAGCCACGCATGCACCATTCGATAGTCTCGGCACATTACAGCACTGCCAGGCTGAGAGCTAATCCTGGCCTTTTTCAGGAAAATGTGCTTGTGGCCCCGATTTTCATAGATTGTGAAGGATGCTGCGGAGTCTTATTGTTTGCCCTGTAAGTTTGACAGGCTTTTTCATGGACAGAGCCTCTTGCAGAAAGGCCTGAACAAAATTGGTTGTGCTAATGTGGAAAATACTGTATAGAAGAATGAATCCATATTTCTGAGATTAAATGTGACCCATCAAGTAGAAAAGAGAAGTCCTTTTGGGTTTTTGTTTTGTTTTGTTTTGTTTTTTTCCTAAATGTAGAAAAATGAAAAACAGAAATTCTAAAGAACACCCTAGATTTTATTTTCTAAATGTGTTACTGTCTCCTTTGGTTTGATCAGTGGCAGCAGGCTTCAGGTAGGTAACACAGTGTGATTTTTTCCCCCTATGCTTACAGGTAGACCTAGGGAATGGCTTCCGACAAAATACGCCAGGGGAGATCCTGACCATGCTAAAGTCAGTGGGAACATTGGCAGCAAGTTCAGAAAGATTAGGGCTTTTGCTAGAGCACCTCTCTGCCTCCTCCAACCCTCTTTACACTCCTCCTGCCTGGTCATGACTGTAGCTCTTGGCATGACTATGGCAGCATCCTTCACCTAGAAGGGTCCCAGATGTTTTGCTGCTTTCCTCTGAGTCTAAGGAAATCTCTTCTGCCACTGCAATGCAGCTCCCTTTGTGGCATTGCTGTCTATTAGGTTTCAGCACCATCACATAAAGCACGAGCTACTCTCCTGTTAAAGCTTTATGGTACATATAGGTAAGAGAAATGAGCTGGCATTTGTCCAAGTAAGATGATCTAATGCTGTGCAGTGTGAAACATTCAGCTCAGTGCTGAAAGGTGCTCCCAGCCTGTGCAGGGCCTGATCCTAAAGTGTATTTCAGTGGCCATTCACTTGGTTAATGTGGTTTGGCATGAAAAGCTTCTTGCGATTGCCTTTGCGTTGGCTTTGTGAGGCTGGTTCTCCCTAAGGTGCTTTTTTTTGCTCCATGTTTCCTGCTGGAAAAGGAGTGAACTCCTCTCTTCTGGGTTGGCTGAGATTGTTGAGGTTCTTTTGTTTATTTCATTGGTTTTGGTTAAAAAATAAAAATTTTAAAAAAGCAGAAGTAGCACATTCAATTCAGAGAAAGAAATCCTATTTTGCTGAGCAACATGATCCAAATAGGAAAATGGAATCACAAAGAGATTCCAAGGAGAGTTTCCTGATCCCACAGGAATACAGGAGTGAAAAGGACTTTCTGATTCGCTGTGTCCTGTTGTTTGCTACCAAGTATTGGTAAGACACTGAGCTACTGCAGTCATATCTTACATCTTCCAGAGCCTGTTTCCTTTCAGGTCTGCCTGCTGTTGTGATGCCCAAGCCAGGATCTGTATGTGTCAGTGTGTAGCAACAGAAAGCCATGACAAACCTCTGAGCACCTTATTACAAAATAAAAAATTCATCTCTTTGCCAACCTCAAGGTTCTTGCAAGAAGCATTTTTTAAATAGAAAATCCTAACACTGCAGTGTGAAAAAAGCAGAGCCTCTATGTACCTTTGTACTTTGTAAGAAGTAAACATGCTTTGCAACTTTCCTTCAAAAGTTGATAAACTGGGCTGCCTCCCCTTTGCAGTTTTATCCAGGGGAACATGTTATCAGTATTTCCTCTCTCACAGCTCTACTAGGGCACAAGAACTCATCACTAGGTCAGTTAGGTCCATCATCTCTAAACCATTTAAGGCTGTAGTCTGAAATTAGGCCAGAAGCTAATTGGTAATGAGAGCAGCTTGCAGAGCAGGTTTCTGTAACAAAGCCTTGGTGGGCACTTGCTAAGTGGAGGCAGGGTTTTTTCCACCACTTCCAGCTCCACAGCTCAACTTGAGATGTGGCCTGACCCTAAAACACATCACGGAAGCAGTTCTAGGTAAGCACAAACCATGTAAAATATCACCCAGGCATCTCAGTGAGGATGTTTCCTTGGATGCAGCCTCTACAAATGTAGCAGAAAAGACTGGTAGAGTCCACCTTTGCTCTCCTTCCGAGTTCCTGAGAGGTGAAGGGAAATGTTAAAATACTCTAGATGATTTCAGTGGATTAACTCCTACTTACACTAGTTGACCCTATGGCCTTACAGTTTTTTAATTTACCCACAGCATGTATGCTGCATCCAATCAGGGAGCTATTTTTCATATTTTAGACACTAAATTGGATAAGCATGTCTTGCCTGCCTGGTGTAATTGAGAATTGCCAATCCAAAATAAATCTTTTATGTTCAAATATGACTCATTAGAATGATTTTGAATGGCACACATTTAAATGCTGTTATTTAATGCAAATAAAGATTTAGATACAATTATATTTTTTATTTCATCCTTTTGCTAAATTTTTTTGGAAGATGCAATGGGTTTTAAAACTCACAAGAGTGTAAAGCCCCAAAAACCTGGAGTGTGTAGAGTTACATTTCTGTTTCACAGGAGTACTGATGTCAGTTTAAATACAGCAGTTTTAATGCTGTCAGTACAATCTTCTCATGCCCAATTTGCTTCTAGATCAGTGAAGCTAAATGTGCTTTAAAATGCATGAATCTTTGTTTACTTTTTATGACAGTAGCCTGTTAGATCCAGTAGTAGCTTTGTAAGTGCATTGCCTCATTGTAATTAACTTTTATATTTCTTTTCAACTAAACTCATAAACTTACATGCTTTGTAGCAAACCAGAAATTGATACAAGATAATGAGAAAAGCGGAATTGTTATATATAAATAGAAAGACCCTATGATGATAAGCTGTTCCAGTGATAAATTTGCTACTTTATAAAGGTGCCAGGCAGATCACAGAGATAACAAGTAAAACGAAGACAGCTAATGTGTTTCCCACAGACAGATTTAGCCTCATCTGAAAGGAGGAGCACCACCACCTCTGGGCACTGGGGCCATGTGAGACATGGCCACCCAGAGTCTTCCTTAGGTATGTTTAATACCCTAATCTTAAACTTAAATTTTTAAAATAAAGGAAAAGGATTTTACCAGAATTGCAGACATTTTACCAAGATTGTGTTCATTTTAGTCTATGTCATTGTACATACGTATTTACCTGTGATAGCTTCTTAAAGGGACTTATCTTAGATATGGATGCTAGTCCCAGCCTAGGTGCCCCTTTGTGAAACTCGCCTGAATCTGGCTTCAGCTGTAGCTCGAGCCTCCCTCATTCTCACAATCTGTTGGCCATCTGGAGAAAGACCCAGTTAAAATGTGCACCGCCTCTCCAAGCACACCACAAAGCCTGGTGCTCAAGCAGCATCTGCTCAGTGAGCAAGGGAGCTGCCTGTGAACTGACATTTGGTTCTATTGATTTTTGTAAACAGTGTGATTTTTTTTTTTTTTTTTTTTTTAAAAAGGGGGGGGGAGAATAGTAAATTCCATGAAATAATAGAGCAGAAAGGATAGCAACTCATCTTAATCGTTACCCAAACATTAAATGGAATTAGGAAAGCAGGAAATAAAATATTCTCCATTTAGAAGCATCATGTGTGCGACCTGGAGTTTAAAACAGAGATGTGAGCACAGCAGCCTGGCCTGAGCTGTGACAGAGGAACGCATCTCAATGGCTTCATCCCTTCTGTCCATCCCAAACACCCCCTACCAGTTATTACTTTTATTTCTGTTTTCTCTTATCCATAAAAGCCCTTGCTTCCCCTTCTAGAAGGTGCCTGCAGCTTAATCTAGCAACACTTTCACACCCCAAACATCTAGGACGTATTATCTCATACTGAGAACGTGCTATCTCTTCTCACTCACCCCAGCAGAATGAAATTGCGATGAGGACCTAGTTAGTAGCATGTGTTTCTCAGCACTTGCCAGTGAGCAGTTATAATTTCCAGGAATGGTCCTACTTGCAGTCTGCTGTAAAGATTAACATATGGCTCATTTTCCTGTGCTGGCTGCAGCTGCAGATATTGGAGAACGTAAGGAGAAATGCAGAAGAACTCCAAGGATGGTCAGCTGTATTTCTGTACTCTGTCTTGACTTAACATGTAATTGAAAAACTCTTTCATCCTTGTTCTGTTTGGAAATTAAGTCTGTATTCACTCCGGAAGTCTGTTGTTGCATGTGGATAGATGCCTCATGTCAGCATTTTGCTGTTTGGTATATTTGTGTACATCCTATCATATTTGTTGCTTTTACTGTATTGTGTTATGGGCAGCATTTTGTGAAAATAAGTACGATTTCTTTTCAGCATATGGTGACCTTAATGTTCTTCATGGGATTGATACAATAATATCATAATTTCTTGCCTAAGGGCTCAACCTGAATGATGGTGACATGCCAAGACCCCGAGGAACAGACTACTGCATTTTTAGAAGAGGTGCATGTAATGGGCCAACCCAGCCTTTGAGCTCAGAAGTATGGAAAAATCACTGCCATTATGCAGGCCAATACATATATAGACAGCTGCTTTACATAAGATGGAAAGAAATACAGAGAAGCAAGGTGAATCTCTGAAAAGCACTTAGATATATTCGAAGACAAATATACCAATGTAACACATTAGTTTGAATTATGAATGTTTCCAGGATTGGGTCAATTAACTCATAATTAACTCAAATATTTCTTCTACTTCCTTTCACATCTGTCTGTTGAATTGATATCATTAAATTCTACTCAGCAAATTATGATTTTAATGTCTCTGTGATTCACATGACGCACCCCTTGAAATTCTGGTTCTAGAGTTGTCTAATATTCATTAAAATATGCAGAAATACCCTCATAGGTTAGTTCACTTCCCTGAGACCTAACGGTAAGAGTAGCATTAAGTTCCCACTTTGTGTTTTTAGCACATGCTGGGAAAGAGGTTTTGATATAGTTCATCTGCTTGCATGGTAATTAAATGGAAATTACATTGATGGAAGAGGGGCCACATGCCAATTGCTCTGCATTGCGCTAACTTGCACACTGCCTCATTGACACAATACAACCCTTTTCTGAATGGACAACTCAGAAGCAGAATGGACCCTCACTAGCTTTTCTGCCAAAATTGTCATTAAAGATGCTAATGAGATGAGGGGAATTTGTGCATGAGCCTGTAATGAAGCCTACACTGTGATTACCAATATGTGTTATATCAACAATTTTGGTTTCATGTATTAATTTCAAATATATATTCCATTTTTCCAGCCTCCTCCATGTTTTCTGGTTGTAATAACTCTTGTTGTTGGAAAACTTTACTATTCCTGCAGGAACTCTGATAAGCACAGTGACAGCAGTGGGTTTAGTGAGTGAATCTCTCCTCCAAGATGCTGTCTCGATTCCTAGATGAAAAAGGTTCAGGACTACAAAGTTCAACAAGTAATGCAAAAACATGAAACACCTAGTTCCTCTATCAGCTCTTAGGTACGAGATTTTTATGGGCAAGGCAGGATGGTCGATAAGGTTCTGTTGATTCCCTGTTATTTTTTGGGCAGTTTGACTTCCATTGCTGTTGACATGTTGGCAGCAGGCTCTCTTCTCCAGCTGTGCTGGAGTTATCGGGACAGACCAGTTGTTACCCTGACCAATCTGTTTCCACCTACTGATGTATAATTTTTTTTGCAATGTGTTTATTTTAGGTAAGTTTTGGGTGTTTTGATTTTTTTTATAAATACCTATTTCCATCCCCAATCAGAGGCAGCAGCTGCAGAAAAAGGTCTCGGTGTTGTTGGGATATGGAAATTGTATGACAGGCTTTTACCATACCTATTTGGCACCCACTGGGATGCAGAAGACTGTAAATGCGTGTCTGACACCTATGAATACTGATGGCTGTTTTTAAGAGGCAGCAGAGCTCTGTCCTTACGTCCGTGCATTTGTTCTGAATGGTAACTACTTCTCACTCTGCTATTTAAGTTTTGAATTTGTTGGGTAAAATTTTGAATTTGCCAGTTAAGCCTTTGTTCATTCCTTCTTATCAGCTGATCTGAAGTAAACGGAAAGAGATTGCTTTTTAACACAGCAGAAGCCAGAAGTCGTGTGTCTACTGTTAAAATCTAGGTAGCTGTCACCACCCAAGACGCACAATAGCAGAACAAGGTTATTTGTTTGATATAACATGGCAAGTCGATGTTGACAAGCATGAACATAGGAAAAACAACTTCCAAGATGAAGTCCTTTAAACATACCCTTTACATCTTACGTTATCTACTTTCCATAATGATTTTTCCAAGTTTTTCCTAGATCATATTGGGATAAGTACCTCTTGTATCTTGAGAGTAACTAGTTCTACTACGGCACTCATATGGCTCATTTACATTTGTTAAATCTATGGCAACACTTATTTTATTACGTTTTGGTAGATTATTATGCTAACACATTATTTTATTATCATAGTTATCACTGGTTTTGATTTGTAATCAAGTGCAAGATTACACTGTAATAATGGTATAACCATGATAATAAAATAACGTTGCACTTGATTACAAAGCAAAAACAAATCTATCAAAAAACCCAGTGGTATAACTTAACTAAATATAATTTCTTCAGTTTCCTTTTCCACCTCATGAGACCACTATAATTTTCTGGGTAATAGTAATCTTTCTAATATATCAGTACGCCCACACTTCATTTATCCATATTAAATTAAACTTCTACTTCATGTTAATGGAACTTACAATAGGCCTATAATTTCTGCAAAACTCAAAAATAAAGGAGTACAACTGTACCCAGATGGTGGTCATATGTTAAGTTTCACTTTGCCTCTGATGTTACCCGTCTGGAATACGTTCCACATGCCGAAACATTGTTATGGGAAACGGGATCAACTCATCCTGAATTGCCGTTTTCAACACAGACCTTCTCAGGATTCGAAACTGCGTACCTGCATCGTTTGTCAGAGAGGGACTTAAAGTCAGGCAGGATTGATGTTGCTGCTTGTTTGTTTTCTTTTTGGCTGAGGGATGTCACCTGAATTCCAGGATGTGAGGATGAAGGTACACGTGTTGGCATAGTCTGAGGCATTTCTAAATCTTTGGATCTGTAAAGAAAGCTGTGCTGAGTTGACTCTTACGTGTCCTCATGCAGCAGTTTGACGACAATCTGGCATCTTATAGGCTGTAAGTGCTGCAGTATGAAAGGACCATAATCTAAGATTAAATCTTATTCCAACTTCAAGTCTTTTTAGTAGACTCTGTTAGTCGTGAGCAGTTTTAATTAGTAACAAGTTGTATACAAAATGCTTACAATAATGCAAATCCTTAACATCATATTACATGGTTTTACAAGCTGGGCTGTCACACCGAATAACAAATTGGTTGCTTGGAGTAAAAGGCTGATTTAAAATCACGCTGCATTAGGCCGGTTGGGGGTGTATCAGCTCTGCTGGCTGGGTGTGGGCTGAGCGGGGGCACAGAAGCCCCATGCTTCTCAAGAGGGACAGTGCAGCTTCGGCTGAATGCAACTCTCCCAGACTCCTGCTTTCCCAGGGTTGCTTTGGGTGCTCGGATGCTGGTGACAGGGTGACCTGCCCTGTTCGTGGCAAGGGGGCTTGGGATGAGCCAGTCTTCTCTGAGTGTCATACCCAGATGGGAGGTTGGTTCCCAGCTAGGCTGAATAAATCAAATCCTACAGCAGGGCCAGGAGATGAATCTCTCGGCCATAGCACTGGCTGCTCCTGGGCTGATGACAGAATGAGCCTGCAGACCTCTGCAGATGAGAAAGGAAGAAATACTGCAACATGCCGAGGTGAAGTCCACAAGCCTTCTTCCCTCCGAGGCTTAATGTAGAGACATCCCCAGACTGTAATTCTGTGCATGCTTCCCCACGGGCAGGTTTGATTAAACATGAGCCCTTAAAGTTCATATTTTCTTGCAGTGGTACAAGTGGAGCAGATCACACCAGGGGCTCTCCACTTGCATGTCCATGTCCTGCAGGTGTCTGGGCTGTCTAGGAAAGCCTCCTATGCCACTGACAGAGAAACGGGCTTTCCAACAGGCACCGCGCTGTCCAGCTTACCTGCCAATGAAGCTTCCGGACCTAGTCCTGCTGTGGAAAATTATTTTCCAGGCCTGTGAAAGGAGCCTCTGGGGTTCCTATGGCCTGGAAATATGGGGAAACATCTAAGTATTGTGGGATAACAGGGTGAAGAAGTGGGGAAGGACAGCTGGGTAATTAAGGTTGACTGTGGAGGGAAGGGGACTCCAGACTTCGAAACACTGTAGAGGAATACAAAGGCTACTGAAATGTGATTTTCAAGTGTTGTGCAAGATTTGAGAAGAGCTCAAGTATTTAAGTAACTTGGACTAGTTTAGCTGCACTTGTTTGCTTCATCTCATTTCTACATCCTACTCCTCAGTTAAAAGAAAGTTATCAGCAAAATTTCCCCCAAAGTGTAAGTCTGGGTTGTACCACTACAAGAATCCTGGTGGATAACTGTATATTTCTGGGTGCAATCCGAGGGTTGTTTGCACATTCGCATGGTTCAGCAGGTTATTCCTATAGAGTATAGAATTGATTAGCAATACATGCATTTTCTAGATTGTTATTAGAATTATTTAATTAAATATTTGAACCTTGGTTGCATACTGGAAGAATTCTGTTCCACTCCTGTTTCATGGACGGACAGTGATTCTTTGTTGCATTGCCTTTTAATTGGGGTGGGTTGCACACGCATGGATTGCTATGCTGAGTTGCTGCATGGTGGCCATTAAACTCCTAGAAAATGGTGGTGCTTGCTCACATGTTCGCAGACTTCCTTGGGATTACTGCATATGTATTAGTGTTCATTAGCAAATTATTTCCTTGAGAAAGCCACTGAAGGTGCTGTTACTGCTATCACCTTTCAGGCTCCTACAGTGAAAGTTTCCAATGTGACAAACTCCAGCCTGACGCTTCTCCTATAACGAAAGATGTATCTGTTCTTGGTCAGAAGCAGCCTGAGCATGGTGGCAGAAATGCTTTGCAAGCGGGAGGTTTGCATCTAAGGTATTCAGTGACAGGACAGTAGATGGCACTCAAGGATATGGAGTAGATTTTTGAGGCTTCTTAGCAACCCTCAAATAATTGCTTTTTACAGGGGCTTCTGTGGAGCACTCTCATGCTGGCATTTCTACCTGTACAGTCACAAAGAATCAGAGATGGCCATTGGCTTGGAGGAAGCTAAACAGGGAATGTGTTTTGCAAGTCCTCTGCTGTAAGAAATAGCAGAAATGGAAATAAACATTTGTGAGCATGACCAAAATACAGCTTATTTCCCTTGCTTGAAGTGATTTCTTGCCATTATCAGTCTCACCTACTGCTTATACTGGCTTTTAACCTCATCAGAGAAGCAAACTGTGACTCACACTGGCATGAAGTTCAGCCAGACAATTAACCCACTGTCTCTAATAGCTTTCCTGCTGTTGAGGAAGGTGCACTGTACAGTAAGAAGGAAAGCTGACTCATTGAACTACTTTGATATCCCTAAACTCATCAAAGCACTTGAGCATGGGTTGCACTTCCCATTGGCATTAGACTGGTGCAAGCGTAGCGCTGCGCTGAACGAGGGCTGAAACGATGGTTTTATCCTGGTCACATCCAGCAGCCTGCGAGGAAATGGGAGGCAAAATCACTGCTGCTGTTCAAACTGCAGATCTTGCTTTGGCCTCACATTACGCTTTTTATCCCAAGATGCAATTCTTTACTTTCCCCCACGTAGGGGGAAAAAAAATACTGGCTGGCCATGCAAGGTATACCAGACTAACAAAATTCCTGAAAACATCTGCATCTGTGTGCTCAAAGTTAATGCTGGTGATTTGCAGAAGTTGGTATAGAGTAAGTATGTCAATTCTTATTAAATTGGCTGTCTTCCTGAAATATTTAGTAAAAGCATTGGCTAGTTAAAGATGACAGACCTGTGCTCTCTGAATACAGAACCCTTTACATCAAATGAAGGAAATCCTTATTATGTGTCTTTCTGAAGTTGGACATTTTATCAGGATTTGGAGGCCAGTTTGTTCAGATGCATTGCCAGGAGGGAGCCCGAGCTGAGAAGGAGGATTAATCCCAGGTAGGCTCCCAGACAGCTGTCAGGATGGCACGGACGTCTGAATTGCCACTGAGTTATGTTGAAATCAAACCTAAAAAGAAAGATCTAAAAAAATCCTCTCTGTATGGTTTTGTGTCCTGGCCCCAGAGCCAGTCCTAGGGTCAAGCCATGGTCTAAACTTTATTTGATATTAGAAACTCTGCATTCGAGCAGATGCCTTCTTTGTTCCAACTAAGGAACTGCTCAGCCGCCAGCTGTTACCTGAATAAGGCCACATCATTTTCAGTTCTGAATTTTAGTTTTCTCAAATGACCTGTATGTTTTGGCAGCTATTTCTCGTGCTAATGGATCTTTTTCAATTTCATCAAAACTAGGGAAAACCACCTGTTATGGTCACATGTTTATGCACTTGGTTATGAAACAGGTTTTTTGGAAAATATTTATATTTTTACATTTAGAAGGTATACATTTGGGGTCTGTGTTTGCTTGTGGGCTTATTTTCCAGTGTGGTGTTCGTTCAACTGTGTTTTATTAGTTGTTTAAATAATGGATGAAGGCTGACCCATAACCTGTATGAAAGAAATTAAAGGAGAGGCCACTGTCCTGCTGTTGTGCTGACATACAGAACATCAGTAAAAAGAATGTTTACTGGTGTGAATATTTTATTAGACTCTGGTTTCCTTTAGATAAAGTATTATGAAGAACTTATATCTCAGAATTGTCGTATCTCTGTTGGAGTTAAAACGCTGTAGGGAACCCAAAGTTGGTGATACAATTAAATTAATTGTACCATTGCCCCGTTAACTGTCTGTATCACTCAATGTAAAAATTCCAGATGCAGCTACAGGTGCTTAAACTGTGAGCAAAGAACATTATTGACCCTAGAAATTTTTCCTCTCAGCTGCAGTTTCCTTCAACTATAGTTTTAGTCTCTGCCAATAAATGAAAAAATGAATGTAACACATGGATTCATAGAATGACAGACCTCACCAGAATAATTTGATATTTCCCTAAGAGAAGAGAAGCTGCCTTTGGGATAGCAACAGCATTCTCTATGTTTTCTTCTTAGCAAACATCCCATTTTATTAGCAGGGTTGTTTTAAGTATAGTATGTGATAAAGCTGGCTCCTTGCATTTAAAATATTACTTAAATGATATTAGAGCAACCTTTCCCTAGATGAGATAATTACATCCATTCTGGCTTTAAATTTGCTTCTTTCTTACAAGTCCTGTCAAGACTGTAAGTCATTGCCATACTAGATAGAAAGCAAAATCTAACACAGTTATTTAAAATTCTCAAAACGGCATAATGGGTGCAATTGTTTAATTTGCAATAATACACAGTCACATCAATTAATCACTGTGACTTGTGAGGCAAGAACCAAAAGACCTTTGGAGGCATTTCCAGCTCCGCCGGGGTTTCCCTCGATGGTGGGGGGTTTCCAAAGGAGACCACACTGTTCTGTGCCCATTGCCTACTGCTCCCTGCCCCAGGGCCACTTGTGCCATGCTGATGGCTCCATGTGGTAAAAAATGAATAGCTCAGAGGAAAACTGAAGCTCAAGAATGGTGGCACGGCCTGGTTTGGATGTAATCGGTGGCACAGACTCAAGGAAATCGTTTGTGTGGTGTTGCGCTATGGCAAAATAGCATCTTCTAGGTGCAGAGGTTGGAGTCAAGTGCAGGGTGCCAGCAGTGGTCTCACGAACACTGTGTCTGGACAGAGTGTCACCATCCTTTTCATACTTGGTGGTCTCTTTCACCCTCTTAGCCATCATATGACCTGAGAGCCCATCCTCTGCTGAGCATCTCTTGGGACCCTCAAGCCTTTTTTGACTTGCAGCATTCAAGAATACAGTCCTTTTCCTAAAAGGCATCTTCATTCTTTGTGTGTAGATTATGTCCCTGTGCTAGGATATGCACTATTTAAGGGATCCAGACAGCTTTAGGACAGCCTTTTTTTCCTCTAGAAGAGTGCAGGCTAGAAACTTAAAGGTAAACTCAATTTCTCATGTAACCCAGCACCCAGGAGTTCAATATGTCAGAAAAACATTAAATTCCACTCTATTGATGATAAAATCGGAAGCATTGGCAGTGCTGCCCTTGAGACCAGCAGTTCCTCTAGCCAGGAAGCTTGGCTGCACGCGTGTGATCCCTTCTGTGGATGTGCTGGTAATCACTGAGGACCACGGAGGACCAAGCAAGACGTTCTGTACTTCTCGGGCATGATGGAGATTTTTAACATTCTCGGCTGTGTGACTCTCAGGGTGATATGGATGTCTCAGAGTCATTTGTCTGTGTAAATCTGAAAGAAATAAATTGGCAAAAAAAGAGAGAACATAACTTTACATTTACTGATGTGGTATTTCAGGCTAAGAAATACTGTACTTCCTAGATAAGAGCAAGGGAAAAGAATCATTTAAATTCTTTCATTCCCTTGGGAATAATGCAATGCAGTAATGTTAAAACTGTATGTAATTGCTTTCTATTTTTGTAAAGCCTCTGGCAGCTATGAAACTTTAAAGTGAATACTGGAAAGTCTGGTTAGTATAAAATGCTTCAGTTGCAGTATGTTAATGGCGCAATGGGGGTTAAAAGACTTCTAGCAGTGGGCAAGGGTAGGCTTTTTTCCACAGCCCACAACAGTAGATTTCTCTGGAACGTGTGAAAGAATCCTCAAAAGCGGCAAAATCTTCAGAAAGTGACAGCTTTTGGGTACGTCTTCTGGGTTGCTGTTTCCCATCACCTGCATGCTCAGGGAAACCTGAGCAAACGCTGTTGTTGAGTATTGCACTCTTCTTCTCATTTTGAAAGGCCGAACCCTCATTTCTCAGGGAATTAGGCGAGACATCTCCTGGATTTTTGTCGTTGACCTTTCCGAGAGTCAGAGCACTACACAGAGCAGTAGATCAGTGTATGGCCGGGAACAGGTCCGTGGCAGCTAGAGGATGATCAAGAGGTGCTCCAGGCACGTGCTGTGTTCCCATGTTAACTGCTGGGAGTTTATGCTTTGTACTGGGATTAAGGTTCATTCAAACATAATGATTTCCTGCCATTTTTAGTCCAATTTGTTCAAGACCTACTAGTAGTTAAAGCAAAACATAAATGCAGTAACTATCAGAACCCTCAATGGAGAAATATTAAATGTATTTTAGTTTTTGGCCAAGCCAATGAACAATGTTAAAAAAGACTGTATTTGAACAGATAAGCATCTCTATTTCTTATTCTGCACCTCTTATCTCTGGGGGTTTTTTTTATATATATGCATATATATGTATACACATTATATATGTGTGTGTGCATGTATGTGTGTGTGTATATATATATATGTAAAAAGTCGTCATGAGCCTAAAAGACAAAATATACCCTTATTCTTCCTGTGTGACTTTGAAGGGCGGTTCTTACTCTTTTATGCATCCTGATAGTTATAAAGCACTGGCTAAACACAACAAATGTGTTCTGAAGCCCTTTCCAAATTCCTGTTCATGGTTGGAAAATAAATGATTGCTGCAGCTTACTGTGAATTTGCCATGAAAAATTTCTGAAGCTACAGGGATGAATTTTACATAACTCTTCACCTTGTTGTGGTGTAAGCAGGTATTTTGTCACTCTTATTCCAGATTTGTCCCGAGTGTTACACTGCATATTCCCAGGAGGTATCCTGAGGCAGATTGTGCTATAGAAGTATTAAATATATACAAGCAATAGACATTTTTTAAAATGTAAATATAGTGAGCCAGTTCATTTGTAGCGTGGAGTGTGTTTGTATGTGTACACACAACTCCTGTCTGCTCCAGCTTAGCATGAAAAGCTAGGTAAAGCTCATGAGATTTTGTTCGAGGCTTTGGGGAGAGGGAAGGGGGTTTGCATCAGCCACCATCTATTCTGCAGTCTCATAGTTTCTTTTCAGCCGCAGGTTTATTTTTTTCAGTTCAGCCATTCTCCTACAGTCTGGACTAATTCTGTTTTACCGTTCAACGTAATTAATTTTGTTTCCATTTGCTGTGTTTTGGATTATTCAGTCACCTCCTGCTGCAGTGGCTGGTAATTTTGACTCTCATGCAGTGAGACATGCAAAACAGCACAATGACCATAATAACAGTGTTATACAACACTTTTTATCCATATGCATAAAACCTCTGACAAAAGTGATTAAATTTCATTATTGCCATCTTTCTTGATGGAAAGCACAAAAAATTTAAGGGAACTCTCATCTGACAGAAAATTAGCTACACACAGAGATGGTCTGTGACTTTGCCAAAATGTTTTTGAGTTTCTGTATTTTGCTGCCAACAGTTTGTGCCCATCTCAGCTGTTCAGTGACACGCTGGAACTGTAGTTTGCTTTTTCATCCCAGTGCAGGAGATGAAATCCCACCTATGGACCATGACACCTGCTTAAATATGAGTGTTTGACCCAATGTTTCCCATGAAGAATGACAGCATCTCAGGTTCCATGGGATGCTATTCAGTGTTAGAGGCTGAAGCGATATACACAGGCATTCTGCAGAAGTTTCCTTCCAGGATTTCATACACAGAGGTTTTATCCTGATCAGAGCCAGAAGCTAACTCTGATCTAAAAGTAATATGTTGCAATAGTATTCTATACACTTTTCTCTATTAATTTGTTCAGTGTAAACTTCTGGCATCCACAGAATGCCTGAACGCAAAAAAAATCTGCAGTTTGATTACACACTGGGTAAAGAAATACTGCCTTTTTTTCTGACCTGCTGGATTAATCTAATCCCTTCAGCACTCTCCTGTGTGGTCTACCAGCCAGTGCATTAAATATATGGCTGATTTTAAGGGCACATAATAATTCAAGGTACAAAAGTCAGAGTTTCTTACAAAGAATTTGGTTTTTCCTTACCCAGGTGTTTAGTACTGTTTCATTCTTTCTGGAGCCAAATTTGGACTGAGATGCATGCTTTCCATTGGAAATGCAATTACTAAAGCTTAGAAGCGCTAGGGTCCAAGAATTTATTTCACTCAGTCATCTGCACTTCTAAATATACAGTAATTGCTACTCTTTGTGTATGAAATGAGAGAAAATAGAACAAATTAGAGAAATGTTACCTTCTGCAGATAGAGTATTTCTGAGGATAAGATTGTTTTAAAGGTATAACATTGTTAACAGAATTGATTTTTAATCCTTGTTTGCATCTTGGCACAGTCACAGGGCACATTTCCTATGTTTTGTACATTTATTTGAAACAGAATTAGAATAAACTTTTTTCTTTTTTACAAATTACTGGCTTTGTAGGCTGTGTAGGTGTTTTTCAAATGCACACACCATGCTTACTTAAAAGTAATTGCATTTCAAGATAGGATATATATTATGCCCTTCCTATCAAGGTATAGTCATGCATTACAAGCTGCCATTCTACAAATTTCCAGAGTGACATTTTATTATTGCGGATCATTTTAGGAGACTTCCTGAGAAAGTAAAATGTCTCTTCATATAACTGCCTTTTCACGTAGAAGCATAACGGAGTGCCTTGGGACAGTAAAGACTAAAAGGATTAGCCATTAGGAGGGCTCTTATATCACCTTTATCTTCAAAGAAATCCTGACAGTTTGCCCGGGCAGAAATTCTGGGCAACATTACTTTGATCTGTTGGTGGCTGTGGTTCCTGCGGCACCAGGGCTGACAGCAGGCAGCACCTACTAACCTCACACTATGGGTATGAACATTTACTGTCGTCTTTGCTTCTGCTAATTTTTTGGTCATAATGCCGTTGCCTAGTTCACATCAATAGCAGAAGTTGTTCCAGGGAGAATCAGTCATGGGAAGTGTTCGGGTAGCTTGAAGGAAGAAGTAAGAGAAGCTATTCATCATTCAATAATGCTGAAAAGGTGGTTGCTGTAGAAACCTTTTCCAGGTCTAGCAAATGTCAAGAATCAGTTTGTACCCACTGCAGCACCATAGATCAGATTGGAGATGCTCCCACGCACAGGGACCCTGGAGACCTGGCGTTCCTTCCTGGAGACACCAGAGATTTCCTGGCCGTCTGCCTGATGGGGGGAGCAGCCATCACCATCACCATCCCCCTGTGCAGAGACTGCTGCACAGTCATAATTGCTCCATGCATATTCACAGGGACCGCCTCATCCATCAGGGCATGCTCCCCGGTGCTTTTCTCTGGTCTTGTGCTCATAGCTCATTTCAACCTGTATGAGAAAGCTGGCTCTAGCAACTCAGAGGCAGAAGTAGCAAGGGATAAAGCGTGACTGAATGTGTTTTAGCTTGGACTGGCAGCAAAAGCCTGGGGCTGTACAGGGAGCGCGGCTACCACTTGAAGGAGATCAGACTTGTTCTTCCCTGGAGCATTCACTGAGGCATCATTGAAGACCCAGCAAATCAGAGCTAAAGCTCTGAGCTCAATTGCAGGTTGATAGCAATGATGTCCTAAGCTATTGCAAAGTGTGAACAAGAGCAGGAGGTGCAGAATTTGACTGTAGCTTCATAAAGGGGCTGAGTCATAATTTAACTGAGTTCAATTCATTTCCACAGCAGAGGCGCCTTTTAAAGTAAAGATGCTCCAGCCACAAAGGGCTTTACTTATGTGCTGGTTTTGGCTGGGATAGCGTTAATTTTCTTCATAGTAGCTGGTATGGGGCTATGTTTTGGATTTGTGCTGAAAACAGTGTTGATGACACAGGGATGTTTTCGTTACTGCTGAGCAGTGCTTTCACAGAGTGAAGGTCTTTTCTGCTTCTCACCCCACCCCACCAGTGAGGAGGCTGGGGGAGCACAAGAACCTGGGAGGGCACACAGCTGGGACAGCTGACCCCAACTGACCAAAGGGATAATCCAGACCGTATGATGTCATGCTCAGCATATAAAGCTCGGGGAAGAAGAAGGAAAGGGGGGACGTTCAGAGTGATGGTGTTTGTCTTCCCAAGTAACCACTATGTGTGATGGAGCCCTGCTTTCCTGGAGATGGCTGAACACCTGCCTGCTGATGGGAAGTGGTGAATGAATTCCTTGTTTTGCTTTGCTTGTCTGTGCAGCTTTTGCTTTACCTAGTAAACTGTCTTTATCTCAACCGACAAGTTTTCTCACTTTTACTCTTCTGATTCTCTTCCCCATCCCACCAGGGCTGGGGAGTGAGCGAGCGGCTGTGTGGGGCTTAGTTGCTGGCCGTGGTTAAGTCTTGACAACTTAGTTCCCTTTGATAAGGACCTCTTAAATACTTGCTGCTTTGGATTTCAGTCCAATTGCAGTCCATCTAGTAGAGGTGGTGCAAACTTGCTGAAATAAATGATTTATCTCCCCAGAGCTGAGGTCTTGTGTGTGGGTTTCATGGGTTACTTGGCACTTCTTCTGTGGGTTTACCATTGGTAGAATGAGCTAATGTGTCCATCTTGTTCTGCTGTGCTCTTGTGAAGGGTTCCTGGGCTTCGCTGGGACAATTCGTAATAATTTGCTCTGGTTCAGTTCATCTCGGGTTTCTGCATGTAAGGTATCCTGGGTCTCTCTTGGCTGGGTAATTTGTTTCAAAATATGCTTTCTGAGGCTAACGTTTCTCCCTTTCCATTCGAGATCAGTAGGATGGAGCTGCATCGTTCTTAATATAACATTGATTCTGCAGAGTGATGTTTCTGATCGTTGGGTTAAACTTCAAGATTGCTTTAGATATCCATGTTCTGAATGAAGACACAAGAATATCTCATTATTCAACTATTATGAAGTCTCTCATGTTTTCAGCTTCTATCGATACTGTTGATTTATTTTGATAAGTGTGTTAGAAGCCCAGAGCTTGGCAGGACACGTTACTGATCTCACGCAATCCATTCTGGGCATTAACATAGGAGTATTATTCACAAATCAATTTTCTCTGAACTTTAATTTGAATACCAGTGCCCCTTGAGGATCTTTCTGGGTCACTTTTATCCTCAAGCTGTACTTCAGCACTGAGTAAACTGATTAATAAATGCAGGCATCCAAATTAGCTGCGTGCCAGCTGCTGTCAGATGTAGCTATCTAGTCTGTTCAGTTTGCTGGCATACTTGTTTCTGTAAAGAGTAATACTCAGCTCTGTCTACCTTCAAAACAGTTTTCAAATTTCAGCCATTCAATCCCAGCTGCTCTGTAAGGAGGCAAGTATTCCTCTGTTATTAAGGCACACTGCCTGGGGAGAATATTTAAGGTGAAGTAGTGTCATTTAGCTAGTTGTTAGACTGTGTAGAAAAACTGTCTGCTACCTTTCTGCTCAGCAGACAAACTGAGAAGTACATATCAAGAGAGCTTTAGAAAGCATCTGAGTGAAGTTAATGCCACATAGTGCTATGCAATCCATGAAAAGAATGTGATGAGGCAATTACAAATGAATGTAATATTTGATTTTGTAAAGATATGGGGGAAAGGTTAAGAGGGAGGAACAGAGCTAGAACGGTCACTCGGAGGCACTGCGAACTTAATGTTCCTTTGCTTTTAGCTACTGGTCATGGAAAACAGATGTGTGGGAACTGGCTACGGGTTTATGGAGTGTCCGGAGCCAGGGACTGCCTCGAGAGAGGTCCCACGAAAGGTTTCTTTGTCCACTCCACATGCACGTGCTCCTTACTGGTATCGTAGAGTTAACATATCCCAACGTTTTCTCAGAAATGATGGCCTAGCTTCCCAAATTATTTCCTTTTCTTTTTTCCTTTCATTTCTTTTCTCTCTATGTTTCAGATTATGCTTGGCCTTTGCCTAAACAGTTGTGCCCTATATGGATTTCCCTAGATGTGCTCTTTTCAACTGCATCTATTATGCATCTCTGTGCCATCTCTCTTGATCGGTATGTAGCAATACGCAATCCCATTGAGCACAGCCGCTTCAATTCCCGCACCAAGGCTATTATGAAAATTGCTGCAGTTTGGACCATATCCATAGGTAAGCAATGCGGCTCACGATCTTAACTGTGTCTTAATGAATAATAGTGTTACTCCAATTTTCATTTAGGATTTTTTAAGAGGATACTCAAATTAATTTACCTGGCCTGCATGCCTGAATATAATAAATGATTACTGGGAAATAGATGTCTTCCATTGCGGTTGGTCAGTGACCAAAATAAGCAGCCATTTTTCAGAATACCACTGCTTTCAATGCTGAAGCATTGCTGCTGTGTACATATCAATATGCCGATAATGATGGTAACACAGACAAATGGTACTATAAAACTGCTGTGTAAACAAAGCAGAAAATAGCATTAGCAAAGACTCTGGAAGGAAAACGCAGCCAGTACAAATGACATGTCTACACTGCAGTTAAACTCACTCAAATTCTGGTGGCGGTTTAAGTAAAGCAGCACAGAATGGAAGGCAGGCTAACAGTGAGGTATTTACTGCTCTTGCACAGGCTTTATAGCCTATATTATACTCTGCCACAGCTGGATTGCTGCTAGTACCAAGCTAGCAAGTTTGAAGTCATAGTAAATGAGGACTGGACATAAAAGAAGACATTTTTGTATCACTTTGATACAAAGCAATAAATACAGCAGCAGTAAAATAAGGAAGAAAAGGCAAAATGATAGCAAGATGACTCTGTAATATCAGGAATTTTATGTGAAGAAAAACATTTTTGGAGGAATTCTTTCAATGTGCTTTATAGAAGAGACATTTGGGCCAGTGTCAGAAGAATTGTACAACCACTTCCCTCTGCTGTATTGCCTTCTTTTCTTGAATAAAATGCAGTCCTACAAAGATTTAACATTTAACTTTTCTTTTATAAAGCGGTTGTCACTTTCAGTGCTGTACTGCAAGGAAAAGCATGTTTCAGGTGCTTGAACTTCTCTTGGGTTTTGCCTGCTTTGGAAGTGGAATATGATACTGGATGTCTGGGTGCTGCAGGGGCTACTTTTGAAGAAGCTTGCCATGGAAAAAGGCTATGAAAACAGAAAAAAAAAATAGGGAAACATACCTTCTCTCCTCATGAATATAACAAGAACACCTGTTAGAAGCAAATTTTCATGTGCCATAGGCCTACTACAGTTCCTTTAGGTAATACAGTGAAATTTCATTTGGTTTAATCAATTCATTTAAGATTTCTTTTTTACATTATTATTTTAAACTCTCTGTGCTGCCTGTTTGGCATAGGAAAGAAAGCTGCTGAACTCAGTGCATAAACAGTCACATATGAACAACTTCACGTGCGGGACACTTGGGCTTGATTTGCATGGACAGTTCAGAGTCGGCGCAGAATCTGTGCCCTGTGTTGCACTGTAACACAGAGGGAGCAGCCGGTGTCCCCCCCTAGCAGAGCCATATAAATCTGTCAGCAGCAGTAAGTAGCACATTGCAAAACCTGGGCGATAGGACTGTTCTGCTTCCATTTCTGAAGCTAACTTGTAGATTTTTGCCTGTGCTGCCTTATATGTTGCAGACATATCCTTAGAAATTTTGGCTAGTGCTGAATGTGGCTGCCTGCACAAGCACCTTGAGGGCTGTTGTGGTTTGGATTATGCGTCCAAGGAATAAAGTAAGACAATGAGTACTTCATGCATGGTTCACTGAGTAAGCAGACTAGTAAGCAAATCTGGGGCCTGACCAAACGAATGTAAAGACAGCCATAGACCTACCTCTTCCTGGAGTTACTGGGTGGGGAATGGGCTCAGGATGATGGAAAATAGGAACATTAGGGGCTCTACTGTCCCCCAAGGACAAAAGTACCAGAGCTAGGATAGGCAAGGTGACTTTGTGCTGCTCTAGAGCGCAAACACCTCACCCCTGCCCAGCTTTCTCAGGTGGTTTTATTATTAATCCTATTATTTATAATAGGATGTGAAACAGGTGAAATAACAAACACTAAAAGAAATAGCTTGGAAAGGAGATGGAATGGCACTTTTCTTTTGCAGGCACATGGCTCATCAGCCCTCACTAAGGCAATGGGTGCTGCATTTATTCCCCAGCATCCAAAAGTCTTTAGGAGGAAGCTGTGAGCAGTCACTCAGCGGGACATCTGCAGTGCACAGTGCTTTTAGGGATTGCCCCAGGTAGCGCTTCCCTCCCCAGGCTGGGAAGGGAGATACGTTACAGCTGTACCTGCGTGCCCTTCTTTGCTGGGAGCATAGCTGAGAGGGTGTACAGCATGTCTGGACTTTGTTTATGTCTTGTTCATTCTCTTTGATGCAGATACAGCTGGTCCAGGGGAGTCTTTGCTTGCATCCCTTTTTTTGAAGACACAGGCAGAACCGATACTCCCCAGAGAGTCTGTTCAGGGCACTGAATTGCCATTGGATTTCCACCTGCCCCAGCGCATGCGATAGGGCTTACCCATTTACTTGGGCTTTCTCCAGAAGGTTGCATTAAATGGAGAAAGAAAAGTACTCTTGGTGTGTATCATCTAGCTTATTTTAGAGTAACTGTTTTTACTTCATAAATGAATTTAGAAATGTGACAGACAGAGGAATAAACTGAACATGGAATGAAAGAGAAGGACTCACCCAAAGTGCATTGTTGCTGTCTTCTGGCTCTTACCTACTTGTCACTTGGAAAGGCCTGATGAAATCCCATGCAATTTTCAAGAGGATGAAACAGGTTAAGTAAATTCATCCTCCCTTCAGTATTAAGTATCACAAAAGAATTTGTGCATTTCTGTACCTGATTAAGTATCAAATTCAAAGCAGCCCTTAAGTGCAGGCTGGTCAGTTTGCATTTTCTAAATCCTGCTTCAGTTGGACTGAAGAAACTTTTAAAAGCATCCCATGTAAAGAATCCTGAATTCAGTTCCTGAAACAGAATTTAAAATAGGAAGTAAAAAGCATGTAATTTATCTTAATTTAGTAGCTTTTGCATTCCATTTTCCTGAAATGTTAATGCTGACAGCAAAACATATAATAGAGGTTCTTTGCTCATTGAGCTATGAATTTGGCAGGTTGCACAAGCCTAAACCTATGATTAGGTTTTTAAGCAGGGGAACATAACAGAGTCCTCCTGTCTGTTGACAATTGCTTTATGAATGGGTCTTTTCCAAAGTCCTCTTTGTTCCAGAGTAAAGTACATCACAGCCAGTTGTCTTGTGTTTTAGCAAACGTAACCTGAGCAAGACTTTTTGTGTTCAGTTAGAGAAAAAGTGGGTGCTGTGAAGTGCTGGGCTTGTAAAAATGAGTTTTGTGATAGATAGCACTGTGCTGAGGCTGGAAATAGAAATGTAGGCAACAGAAATATCCACACAACTGAAAATGAAAATAAATTATAGATGTGAGCTTGCTGGCAGAATCTGATGTTTCAAGACTTCAGACTTTGGACAGTTACAAGTGCAAAGGTTTTCACGAGTAATATGTGGACTTAACCATCTCACCGGACTACCTGTATCCTGCTCTGAGGAAGGTGGCTTTGGGCCACCCTGGCCAGGAGAGGAGATCCCCATGCAGCTCTCGGCAGGAGTGATGAGGAGCTAGGCAAACTCTAAATGCACACCGTATAATGCAGGAGAAAGTGTTAACTGGGTAATAGTAATATAAAAAAAAATCACATTGGAAATGTGAATGAAAGAACTTCAGTGATGTGGAAGGGTGCATAAACATGGCTTCTGATATGAAAATAAGTAAAACATTTTAATTCTGAAGCTCCTCGTTGCCCAGCTGTTGCCTGCTAGCACAAAAGGGGTTTTCCTCTGCTTCCCAGAAAGTTCAAGGTTTGGTCATTTACTAGAGAGCGCCAAAATTACACATGCTACCAATTTCCCAGCTCACAGTTTTACATCCTTAGTAACAGTGTAAATTCAATTTACTTAAGTGACTGAGATAAGGCCACCCTTTAAATTCTGCTCTTTGTATCAGTGCCATAAGCAGACCCCACATGTCTTTTGTTTGTTTGTTTGAAAACGGAATAAGTGACAAAAAAAGGAAATGCACTGTTGAATTACGGTAATACCATGATATGTGTTTCTTTTCATTCTCTCTCTGACTCACTAAAGATATTATAATTTTGATTTCAGGTAGATATCCAGGGTTTGTATATATAATAAACCATTCAACTTTAAAAACGAATTTTACATCCCCATTTAACTTTCGTACTATTTCATTGTTTTATTGAGGAGATCTATTTATAGAAGTATGAAAGATGTGCTGCAAGGAGCAGTAAATGCTCATCTCAGATTAAGTGATCTTATGTCTAACAGCTTTTTGCTTCTGCCCTGAGTGTTCCTCTTTCACACAGGCTGAGCAGCCCCCTGCATCCAAGCTGTCCTAATGATGTCCTTAAAGAGCCTCCAGGTATCAGTTAAGCTGTCCCCTATCTCACTGGGGATAATTCCAGTGGGAAATGATACTCAGCTTGAGGAACATGCTTGGAGTGGCACCACTGATATTAAAAGGAATTGTAGCTTCCCTAAAGGCTAAGAGGAGGTTGTGCATGGAGGTAAAGGGGGACTGGAGTAGTTCACGTAGCTTCCCTTGGGTCATGGTTTTAGAGCATGTTTAGGGTTTTGGTTTGCATTTCTGCCCATAGGTGTGTCTCTGGGATCAGTGACTTTCTCAGCGAGGCATTTGTTTGTTCCCATGGTGTGCTTGCTGATGAGATGTGTTTGCTCCTGAGCACTCTCTGTTCAGTGCAGGGCAGTAGTTGCTCCTGAGAGACTGTGCTTTGGGATAGGAGCACACACCCATGAATTTCTTGGCAGGCTTCCGGCTCTGGTTAGCAAACAAACTTTTGGACATGTTTCTTGGAAAAAAATGGCAAAAACACTGCTAATGGAGAAGACAACAAATGGAAGATCAGAATGTGTTACCAGAATTTTGCTCAAACATTTCCCATCAAGCAGGCTGGTTCTGTTTGTGGCTCATCATTTGGAGACAAGGAAGCAGTGTTAAGACAACTATCACTGGCAAAGCAAAGGTTAGACAGGCACCCTTCACCTCCTGGAAAAGTGTACAAATTCCTGATTACGAGCACTGCTTTGGTAGAAGGACAGTAACACTATTGCTGAGAAAAATGGTTGCATATTAGTAAAGCCTGAGAGAGGTAGCATTAGTTTCTCTCCAGATTTGGGAGAAATTTGTATTAATGTATTTTTGCCTTTTTATGTTTGACATTAAATGTCTGACAGTGTATGTTTGACTGAAATTCTTCCCTCGTGAGCATGAGGGCTTGTAGTTAATGACATTGGTAGGCAGAGGCACTGCAGCGGTGGCAATCCTGATAGTTTTTGTTAGCCTCAAGTTAGCACAGAGGTGGCATTAGCATTGCAAGCCAGGCTGCTACTTGCTTCTGGTGGAGCAGTAGGGCAGGTTTGTGCTCACAAAACTTTTTCTGGCCTATCTTCTGGTCGTGGGTGATACAGAAACCCTTGCTTTACAGCCTAGAGGCATGACACTAAGGCTTCATCTGCCTCTGTTTCCCATTCGTTTGAATGGAATACAAGGTTATTTTCTCTAAAGACATTCTTTTGCCTGAGTGTTTGTACCGTGATTCCCAAGAGGGGCATTGATCTCCCTGCCACATCAGCAAGAGTTATCAGGGTGAGGAAGATCACAACAGTTGATAACAAGCTGAGTTCGTAGCAAGGGAACTACGGAGGGATTTCAGGCACAGGTGCTTAGATTGGTTTGATTTTGTCATCAGATGTCAGTGAAATATTTTGCCTGGGACAGCAGCAGATGGTGATAGTCTGTGAAGTGTTTTGCACAGAAGATGGATTGACCGTCCCACCACATCCATTCCCAAGGGGCAAGGGAGATGCTGGTGCCTCCTGTTTGAGGCTACTGCTACTGAGCACCAGTTCAGGCATCACTGTTTGATGTCTTGGGGAAGCCCAGCCCTGGTAGCAGGTGTGCTGTGAGCAGGAGCAGGAGCCCTGTCCCCCTGGGTTCAAATGCACCATTGGAAACAAGTGGCTGAGCAAACCAAGAGAAGTAATTTAGCAAAATAGAAGAGAGGGTGGGAAAATAATTTATTTCTTCTGTCTTTTACTAGCATTTGCTGGTTTTCCATCTGGGCTCAGGTTGTTCAGTGCTCTCACAAGGTTTAAGTAAAGGTCAGCAGCTTGTTCAGGCACAGTCAGTAATTACATTCATCTGTTTGCAGTTGTGCTCGCTGTGGGCAGGGAGATCCTTCAAAGTTCAGCCCCCTTTTATCTTTGCCTTTAAACCAATACAAGGCTGGCACTGTTGTTTTATTAGAACAGTTAAATAAAACTAGACCTAATCCAGCCCTGAAGGTGCATTGTTGCTGTATTAGCACATAAAATGCATTCCAATTAGTCTGCTGACATATGGGGAATATATGGAATTTTTGTGGTTTTGAACACTACAGAAGCCCACATTCTTCGATTTGCCTCTGAAGAGCTTTGCTTCCTAAAACCGGTGCCTTTTCTTTCACAATGCAAGTCAAGAGGCTACTGTCTGTTGGGGTTTACTTCCCCTCTGTCTGTTAGGTATTATTAGAGAAATGTGCAGGCACTTTGCAAGACACTTCTGTTAAGAAACCAAACAGATTGGTTTTAGGTTTTTTCCCTTTTCTGAGAGGGTTAGGTTCCTATTTCCTCTAACAGACTCTAATGCTAATGCATAGTTATAGCAGCTGCTAACATTCAGATGAACGTCTCTTAAAGTTGTAACCCACGTTTATTTTCCATAATAATAAATATGATGTTAAAGATATGGATTTAAACACGCAGTGTTTATCATGGACAGCAGTGTTCTTGGGTTTGCTGCATAGACTGCTTTTGTGGTAGCCATAGGCTTGTTTGGCACACAGCAATTTCTCTCTGCCTTTTTTTTTTTTTTTAAATTTGTGTAAATGCCAGAAGGATGGTAGTGAGGTCCAAAGCCCACCTGCATCAGCAAAGCCTTTGCCATGGACCACAGCAGACTTTGAATCCAGCACTGACATCAGGAGAGGTGGTCCCTGGCATTCCCAAGCTTATGTACCTGCAGCAAAATGTGACCCCTCTTGTGTTCAGCCCTGAGAATCCCACACACGGAAAGACAGAGTAAACCCATGCACAGGCCTCTGTTTTCTTTAGTGAGGTTGCAGTCCCTGGAGAACATTATATCTTCTTGTATAAGAATGTTGTGAGAAAGAATGGAAATTACTTCCTTTCTTAGTGAAAATAACCATCAAAGACTCCATCTTTCCAGTAATCTCTATCAGTCTCATGGGCTTTCACAGAAGAAAACAGGATATTAAACACAAAACCATTATTGTTTTTCATTTAAGTCTAAATTCTGTGAATGTCAATTTAGACTTTTTAGCCAGCTTTTTTTTCTGGAGCAAGACAGTAAATGTTTTACAAAGCTGTATTTGTAGGTATTTGGGGTTTGTTTTATTAATTGAGAATCTGTGAAGAGCATCTGTTACTCTGTGTCCATGGCATCATCTCAGCCCCATTTGGTGAACCATTCTGCTGGTTTAAGAACATCTTTAAAGCTGACAAGAAGCAGTTAGGACAACAACTGTAATTGGGTTTGTGATCCAGAGGATCTCCCTCTGTCTTGCTTCCCGCTAATCTGTCAGACAGAAGCTAAAGGAGGACAGAAGAGAAAAAAATCACATTCATCTTCTCCTTTGTGAACTGCTGTGGTGAAAAAGGACGTCCTGCTCCAGCTGCTGACTGGCAGAAGGTTGCACAGAGCTCCCAGTGTTGAGTCTAGCAAGGACATGGTTCATGGTTTGCTGGCTGGTGGTGGCTGGTTGTCTCTTCTTACTGGGGCAAAACCAGTTGCCCTAGGCACTGCTCAGGCATCAAGCAAGAGGACCAAGTTTGCTCTGAAGAGCAAAGAGTGATATGCAATAAGCTCGCAAAACTTCTACCTTGCAAGTTTTTGGAACAACGCCACCTCTCTTTGGGAATTTGCTGCTGCCTTAGTTAGAAAGGGTTATTTGACACAACTGGAAAATGCTTCTGAGGCTGGAGACCTCAGCTCACTAAATCAGCCTGACGTTTGTTGATGAAGAGTGTGACAGCTCAGCTGCAAGGCAAAAGCTCACGAAACGTTCTGCACTGGGGCTTGGAGAGCTGAACAGCAGTAAGGCTGCACAGCAGTAGGCTTCGGAGCCTCTTGCCTGATTTAACGCTCACTGTCCTTGTGCTGGTGTAGTGAGTTTGGCTTTCTCTGACCAACTGACCTTAGTTCTTAAATTATGAACAGCTACAACTGCAGTGTTAGTATTGTGGGTTGCTTGAGTCAAGTGGAGTTGAATGCCTTCGCCGTGCTTGTTCAAACAGCTGAACTCAAGTAAGGCAGGCATTCATGCTTACTCATGTTCAGGTGCCATGGGAATGATTAGTGATAAGCACAGCGTGTACTGATCAGGGTAACCCTATTGAAATCAGGGCCAGGGTGTGAGCTGTGTCTGCAAGCAGATATTTGTGCATTTGGGATTGTGGCAGTAGCAATTTTGCAGTAATCCCCCATGAAGGAAGCTCCTCTGGGGTGTCTGAGACCTTCCACACTTCACTTCTCACTAGTGGGGTGGTGTAGAGTTAGTCCCTGTTGCCCAAGTTGTGTAACAGACTTAGCTCCCTTCAGGGTTGGATTGTGGAGTAGATCAGTGGTAAATCTCATATTAAAGAATATGTTACAAAAGAGAAGTGTGAGGCAGAAGAAAGCGTTTGAGATGAGGGTAATGCTGCCCATTCAGCAGTGCTGTAGGCTAGCTGGCAGCTGAATGAATGTGTGTTGGCAGCTCCTCCGAGGGCATCCTTCTTCCTACTGCTGTTAACGATGGGGTTTTCCTGGATTGGAGGAAAGCAAACAAAGACCTGGTGCTCTCTCTCTTCTGTGCTTTCTCAGCTTGAAATCCCACTTTGTTATGAGAGATGCAAGGGACACTTTTCCATTACAGCAGCTACCTCCTCATTCCCTGTCATCAATGCTGAGGTATCTCATGCTCATGCAGAGTTTTAGGCTGCCATCAGTGCTCTTGATTTGTATATTCATTATATCCCAGAACTAGGTTATTCTTCCCAAATGTACTTTATGTGTGTGACCATGAAGATATCCTGAAACCTCATCTCATTTCCCTTGGCTAAAGCAATAACACTAAATTCAATTATGACTATTTCATGAATGAACCTTTATTAATTTTGGAGGTTTATTTCAAAGGGTATGTGTTATAGAGGGCTCTAAAGCATAAAATTATCCATGCAGATATAATCCCAGTGTAATGCCATTGATCTAATGAAGATCTCTTCTTTGTGCAGACTGCTCTGTCCACCTCCCACCACTTGCCGAATGTCTGTGGTTTGACTGAGCCAAGGCATTAGAAAGATGTCTTTAACAATCAAGAGTCAATGGCTTGATGGGATGAAGGTTATTGCAGTCACAGGGATTTGGCACAGGCAAGGTAACAGGGGTTAACATATCAGAAAGGAGGCAAGTGTAAACTGATAAACATTATCATGTAGAGGGAAAGACGACCGAAACCTTGAACTATCACTTGGGCTAAGGAATCACAGAAGGTATTTGAAGGCATTTATAATCATTACTTTTCAGAAGAAATTTCTTCACTAGATTACTGGCAAACGGTAATTTTATGGTAATGATATTTTGCAGATGTATTCTTCAGAATCCTGGAAAACACTTGCCTGGAGCAGGAAAAATGCCCTGGTTAATCTCTTCAGCATGTTACTCTTTCTGTTTAGAAATTCAGAGTCCCACAGGATTAGTTCTAGGACCTGTGCTATTCACAGCAACCCAAAAAAAGCAATCCAGACACAACAGTGGCCTCCGCATTGGTTATTTCTTGGGTGAAGGAGCTAAGGAAGGAAATGGCCAGCCCCACAGACATGTCTGCAGAGTGAGTGCTCACTGACAGCCAGGCTGCCAGAGGGTAGGAAGCGAAGAACAAAAGACATTCTGCTGCACTCTAAATGCTGGGATGTGCAGGTTTTTTCCCTTCTTTAAAAGGACAGAGAGGAGTTTGAAAAGAAATGGAGAAAGATAATCAAAGGCATAAAATGAGTTTGGCATGAGGAGAGAGAGTAAATAGAATATCATTCTTCAGTTCCAAAAGAGATGTCAGACAATAGAGGTGATAAAGGTCTGTAAAATTACTGAGAAGGTGGAAAAGGTGACCAGAGAGTGATTATTCACTGTTTCTCACAGTAGAGGAACTGAGGGGAGTCAAAGGAAATTATCAGGCAGCAAATTTTAAATGAGCAAGAAACACTTTGTTCACATGACAAACAGATAGGTTGTGGAACTGAATGCCACTGAGTATTGTGGAGTTATAAATGAGATCAAGAATTCACAGAAGATAGGTCTCAAAGGTTATTTTAAAAATGAGGTGTGGATCCAACTTCTTGCTGTGGAATTCTCTAAGCTATAATGCTGACAGCTGCCCCATTTTGTACCATGGCCCTAAACTTCTGGTACCTGCCAAGGACACGAGACAGGGCTGGATGAACCCATGATGGTCTAACTAGATCTGGCCCACCATGTCTTTGCCATGTTCTCACACATAGGTTGTGGTATTCCAAAATATGTTGTTGCTTTTGTTGGTTTTGACTGTGTCTAGACAGATTTCTTTGAAAGGTTTTGGGTCTGACCTGGTGTGGGACTGAGCTCCACAGATCAAGGGACAAAGTTTGGATCTCAGTACACATGAAAAATATTCCAGTGAGATCCAGTACTCTGGCATGAGTCCTGTATTCCCTCTTCTTTCTGTCCCCACAGACAGAATTGCTGATGAGTTTCACAAGCTAGAATAGAGCTGGTATGCAGATACATATTCCTTAGAGGAAAACAGTGTTGGAGGACATTAAGTAAATGCATCTGAATTAGAGCTATTCAAAATGCTTTCATTCTTTCATTCCTTCACCCTGTGAGGGACAAGCCAGCGGCTAGCTGTGTGTGCAGACTACTATGTGCAGTCCTGGACAGTCGTGCTCCGGGCTTGACATGCTGTCTGCTCTGCCTGTGTGCCAAACAGCATGGACACATAGCTGTCTCCAGAGATCCTCCATGCAGGACTCCTGCTTCTGCTTCAGGAAGGCCTGATGTCCTGAAATCCTGGACTAACAAACTGTGCTAGATGATGCTGAAGAGGAAAAGGGATGCAAAGTGTTCTTAATCTCACTTGTCTGCCCTTAAGTCCGTGACTGTAAAAAGTGCTGTGCTACCAGGATACAAGAGAAACTGCCTTGGCAAGTGCAGTGATTCCTGAGGCTTATTAGTCTGCTTAGTGCTTAGGAGTAGCTGGAAGCTGTGCTCTAGTTATTATTATAATTGAGTCATTTAAAGTTTCCTTCCTTTCAGCCAGAGGGTTTGTAGCTGGGGTTCTGATTTCAGACTGTCATGTCAATCTGATTACCATTTTAGTTACACCTTTCTACTTTCATGTTGTCTGTTGTTCCAGTTTTTAGCCCTGTATTCAAGATAGAGGGATAGGAATCAGGCAGCCTTTTCATTTGACTCTGTAATTGCCTCCTCTAAGAATTCAGGCAAGACTGTCTCTATGGTACTTTTAAGTTTCACCCTGCTTGTGGATGAAATGCCTGGGCAGGCAGATCTTGCAGACACCACTGTCTGCTTGCACTAAAGTAGCTGATAAGGACCCAGAAAGCCAGGAGCTTTTCTTCCATGGGTCCGTGATGCAATGGAAAAAGTGGCCATTTTTCTATCAGGATTATTTTAATGTCTTTAAGAAACTTGCTTCTAAATCTTTATAGCTGTAATTCTTTTGCATTTTGATAATTTTCCTCTTTAAAATTTGCTACTATCTACCCTATGTCAGTGCTTTCAACCCCCGGCCCCCCCCCCCAAAGTGGCAGGCATGGAGTGGCCAGCCGGAACAGAGCAGGATAATGACTGCCCTTTCTACACCAACAAATTGCAATTAATGCTAGAAAAAGAACTTAATAAAGGAGTTACACTGCATTTGCTGTGTCAGCTGTGGAGTGCAGGAAAGCTGCAGTTGTTCCCAGCTGAGAGCATTCATGCCCTGGAGCTGCACTCCCAGGAGTGTTGTTACATGAGGTTTTCCCTTCCATCTGGGAGTAGGAACTTCTCTTTCGAACAGCTTTAGGCAGCAGGCTGAATGCATGCAGGACCTGCGTCATCTCTGCTGCCTCTTTGGAGCCCTGTCCTTCCAGGTAACAGTCTCTTTTTTGGTCTCCTTCTTCTAGGGATATCTATGCCCATTCCGGTCATTGGTTTGCAGGATGACTCCAGAGTGTTCGTAAATGGGACCTGTGTCCTCAATGATGAGAACTTCGTCCTCATTGGATCCTTCATGGCGTTCTTCATCCCTCTCATCATCATGGTGATCACGTATTGCCTGACCGTCCAGGTGCTGCAGAGACAGGCAACAGTGTTCATGTGTGGAGAGGTGCCCAAGCAGAGGAGGAGCAGCGTAAACTGCCTCAAGAAGGAAAACAACACAGAGAACATTTCAATGCTTCACAATCATGAGGGAGCATCTCACTTGAACTCTCCTGTAAATAAGGAGGCAGTGCTTTTTCGGAAAGGAACTATGCAGTCCATCAACAACGAGCGAAGAGCCTCCAAGGTCCTGGGCATCGTCTTCTTTTTGTTCCTCATCATGTGGTGCCCATTTTTCATCACTAATGTCATGTCTGTCCTTTGCAAGGAAGCCTGTGATAAAGACCTCTTGAGTGAACTCCTTGATGTGTTTGTTTGGGTGGGGTATGTTTGCTCTGGGATTAATCCCCTTGTATACACACTCTTCAACAAAACATACCGCAGGGCTTTTTCCAATTACATCCGTTGCCAATACAAGACCAGTAAAAAATCAGCGCTGCGGCAGAATCAGTATCTGAATGTTGCTTCAACAGCTTTATATGGGAAAGATCTGACTTTAACTAGTTATCGAAATGGCAATGAACTCAATAGCATGGAACTAGATGAAGTTGAGGAGGGCCTTGAAATGCAACCAGGGACTTCAGAGCTCTCCATAAACAGCTGTAATGTTGTAAGTGAGAGAGTGAGCTGTGTGTAAAGGTGGCTCACATAGCCTTTTGCTACAGTGTATCTGTAGCCAAAATATATTGTATGAAAATGTTAAGTGTTGGTCAAAGGACAATGTAAATATTGCATTCTGAACAAAGCTTTTTTTTTTTAAAGAAAAAAAAGAGTTGTCTTTCCAGTCCAGTACTTAAAATCATATATATTACTATACTGCAGTGAAGTTTAAGGTTCTATATTTACTGTTAATACTAGATCAGAACTATTAGTTACTTTGCATATGTCATGGACAAAATGTTTGAATTCTTCTTCCAGTGCATGAACAAAAATGCTGAATATTTATCTCAGGTGGCATTTGCTGGAGTCCAGAATGGCACGTTAATAGTTATATATCAAATACATGCTATTAGACTTGGTCAGTATAACTTTCTTTTTCAAGTTGACAGTAAATATATACTTTAAATCCTCACCCCTATTTGTGCCGTGTAAAGACTGTACAGAAACCTGGCAGAGAGACATCATGAAAGCATAGCAGCTGTGCAGGCACCTGGCCAGACATGTCCTCTTACGGGTAGTGGCTTGCTGCCATACTGGGGCAATCTTGCACTTCAAGGGACCTCTGTTAAATTTTAAATCCCTCTCAAATCCTGCTGTTTTCTTTCCATTCCCCAGGAGGCTCCAGCTCCCCTAAGGAAGGTGGGGAATGCAGTTCTGGTGTGGTTTTGCGATCCTGGCTGGGATCACTTGCACACTTGGAGAAGAAGCATGAGAAACAAAGCGAACGCCACTTACCTGCTTCAACCATTTTATAAATGGAGGGCCTCAGATTTATAACAAGCCCTCCTTTGGTCTTGTAGATAATCATCAGCTCTGGGATGGAGCAAGCTGTGCTCAGTGTGGATGGCACTGCCTTCACAGATTGCTTGGATGATCAGGGTCTTTGGTTGACCTGGAGAAGAGCTCTCTGGCTTTGTAAGGGCTCTTGTCTTCTCAGTCCTCACATCTATTTATTCCTTAGCTTGTTTAGCATTTGCTTTTGTTTTTCAGCATCCTGGGACTTGCAGTGCTGGTGATAAAACACTGCTTTGGGTGTAGAGCAGAAGCTGCTGTGTGTGTGACGCTGGTTGGGTCAGGCTGTGAGGTACAGGATACACCTCCCTGGAGTATGCTGGGAGAGAGGCATAAACGATCCCTGCTCATTTCCCCTGCCTCAGGAGGAGGTGGGCAGAGCTGGGCAGAGCATGCGACTGGAATCATTTGCTGGTGATGTGGTTCAAAAGCAAACGATGACCAGGGACAGGAAGGAAGCAGACCTCGAGCTAGTCTACATGCAATATTAATCTGGATTAACTTTTAAATTTTATTTATTCCATTTCACTCCCAAAGTCAATTATAGTATATCATATTAACACCACTTACATCTTAATGAAAGCACCCACATTGGGATTTAATACAGTTTAAGTAATCTGCTTTTAATTCACAGCATGTATAATTTGAATTAATTTTCCTCTGTGTTCCTGTGTAGACAAACCCTCCAAGGCATCGTGTCTTTCTGGCAGTGTGCCTCTGGGGTGATGCCTCTCATGCAATTTTCCTTGTGTAGAGTATTGCCAAATGCCAGATATCACCCATAAGGTTTTTACATCTTCATTAACTAATGCACAAATGCTGCAGTGCCCATCTAACATGGATGCATTTAGCATCACTGACAGCCTCTGGCTATGAAAATCCTTAAAACTGAAAAGCTTACACTAGGCATGGATAAATTGCATTTTACTAACATGAACTGCTTATACTCTAAGCTTGCTGTGTTCATCCCACCAAAATTAACTTGTAGAAGAAATGGAAAATTCTGCTAGTGCTTTAGCGTAACATTGTGCTGTTGCATTGCCGTGTACAGCAACAGCCTCGCTGAGGCCACTACCGAAACACAACATACAGGTTGCATCTGCTTCTGTGTTGCACCTGGCTTGATGTGTTGAAGTTGATGGTCCTCTCTTCTCCCTCGTCCCCTCCTGGGAAAAACTCATAGTACTTCCATGCAGGCAGGCGAGGTATCCCAGTGCAGAGTGTAGCTTACTGCTTGCAGAAGGCAGCAGAGATGCACCATGTGCCAGCCTGCTGATAGCACCACGGGCTTGAATGCTCAGGAATCCACTTGCCTCTCCAAAAAGGTCTGGTAACCAGTAGGAAAAGGACTGGCCAGAGACACAAACTTGTGCCTTCAGTGACTGCCCTTTGCTCTGAGTCAAATTTGTTTATCTCATCTCAAACAGTACAGAAAAATCAGAAAGATCACATTGCTTTTTAAGTTCTTTTTTTTCTTGGGTGAATTCATAGCTCATCTTTTCCAAACATGTATATGTGTGTGTATATATATGTGTGAGTATGTACATATATATACATATATACATATTTAAAAGCCAACCACAGACTTTGAAAGCATTTAGCAATAAGTTGAATTACAGTAGCTTCTAGCATATGTGTGAATAGCTCATTTTCCACAGCATCCCCAAACTCCATATAAATCCACACACAGGCATTCTCTTCATATAGGAGCCTTCATGTCTTATCTTTGCTGGTTCTGTTGTATGGGCAAAAAGGGAACCTACTATATTTGGATGTAAATAATGGGAATTGAACAGAGAATTTACAGAATTTTTATAAATGTTTTTAAAAAATTCAGCACCAGAACTGTAAATATGTCAACTGTGGCTACTCAGCTGGACCCATTCTGATGTATGTCACTTGTTTGGATAAACAGACAAGGGGACTGCCTTACAGCGCCTGCGTTCTCTCCCGGCCAGCGGGTGATCACATTTTTGTGAATGGTTAAATACTGTCACTTACCCAACTTCCTTTGGGTCATTCACATCAGGGTTTTGTGATGCTGCTATTTATTTATTAAAGAAAGTTTGTTGGTTTAATCACTCTTAATTTTTTTTCATGGTCTATCAGAAAATAAATAAATGAACGTGCCCTCTCTTTCTTTCATCTGTCCCCAATTAAAACCTTTCCTGAGTGAAAAACATGTCCTGACCAAAAGATAAAACAACAACAAAAAATGAGGATAAGGATAACTTTCGTTTCTCCTCCCACACTTCAAGTATGGCCTGTAGTTGCTTCATCACAGAAATTAGTGTCAGCAGATACCCCAACACTTCCCACCCCAAAACTTGTTAAATACGAAGACAGTGATAAACTATTCCCCCTCTTCTCCTTGCTCCCTCCAGGAATAACTGTTAAAAATGACTTTTTTAAAATTACCTCGATTTGAAGAATGGATTTAGTTCTCTGCAACTTAACCAAAGTCAGGTTGTCCCCACAGCAGCTTTGTTTCTCCTGAGCTGTAGCCATCAACCACGGTAGTGCCTCAAGAAGCCCTGCCCTGGGGCTGCCTGATGGGAGTACCCGCTGGACGTTTTGTGTAAGTCCTCAAACCTCAGCTCAGGTATGGTTTTGTCTTATGAATAGCATGTGTGGTGGTGTTTTGTTTTGAGTTTGGACTGAACAAGTGAATATAGTTCCCTGGAAATGGTGCTGTAGGCTGAAACATGTTGGTTGCTTTGTTTCCCAAACAGATGGGAGATGTGCAGGCAGGCTGCCTGCGAGACAAGCACGCGTGTAGAGGCTCCGACACAGCAGACAGACCACCCTGTTTGACTTGCATCGGGGAGTCGACTTATGGGGTCAGCCCCTGAACTAGCACCTTCCCGAGCTGTAGGGGCTTGCAGCCTTCCCCACCAGAGGCCAGAAGCAAGGCTGACCACGTTTGATCAGGCACAAAGCCTTGTGGCTGAGGAACCTGGCTTCCAGACCTGAGCTGGCTCATCTACATCTGTGACATATTGCCCCACGCAGCCAAGTCTGGGGTGCGGCATTCACGAAGTCAGCCACGGTGGCTTGGGGATCTCTGAGGGCCTCAAAGGCTGTCCTTTGAGGACAAGGGCCTGCTCCTTCAGTCCTGTGCTCGCTGAAGATAAGAGCAGGTACCCAGAGGCTGTGGCATTTGGGAGGCAATACAGTTCATAGCCAATGCTGAGGAGCCTCAAGACATCCCACCTCACCATGGCTCTCCTTGTTTTAATGACTTGTGAGTCAGCAGTAGTTTTTATCTGAGTGATAATTTAAAGATGCTAATGTTAGGTGATGTGTGAGTAGTCAGTGTGAACAGTATGGTTAGTGCCTTTTTCTCTGTAGACACTCACGTCAACCATTAGTGCCTTTCTTCTGAACCGCCCTACAAAGAGCTTCATCACTGGCATGGAGCACAGCCAGTGCTCTTCCCTTCCAAGCCAGCAGGCTGACTGCAGTCATCTGATGTGCTGGAGCCATGAGGGCCCTGGATATGGAGAGCCAAATTCCAAAGGAAAAACATATTTTAAGGAAAAAAAGCAAACCACAAGCAGCTCTTCAAAAACAGCTTTGAGCTAATGAAGGGTGTCTGATATTCTTGCAGACAAATTATGCTAATCTGGCATTCCAAAAGCAGCGTCCGTCATGTGATAAAGATGCAGATGTCTCTTGGATGGGTTTCCTCCCTGGGTCACGGTATCATTAGGATAGCTATATGACAAGCCAAGAACTGCATGTGGCTTTGTCTCCATTTCAGACTGGGGCAGAAAGGCATCAGAAGCTTTTTCCTGGGAAAAAAGCATACAAAGACCACCAAGCCTTGGGCAGGTGCAGCAAAAGAACAAAGATAGACAGATGTATGCACACATCTGCACACACGAACACACACATCCCAGAGTCCCCAGAGAGCAACAGGAGATGTCATCATGCTTCAGTCTTCCCTTGAAAAAATGGGAATAGCTGAACAGCTGGCGAGGAAACCTGTGATGGGGAGATAAAATGCAGCTGTAGGTGTCACTGTGAAATGTGGGCTGTTCTAGTGATAATGTAGCGGTGGGTGTGCATGTACCAAAAAATGCTCTAATTTTTTATTTTTAACTATGAAGTTGTTATTGACTGTTCTGCCTCTCCCTCATTTTCTTTTAAGTCTCAGGTCTTCTGCTTGTTTGCTTTTACCCACACTGGAACTTGTGCTCTGAAGCTGTCAGAAGTTGACAAAATACCTGTGATGTGTCATTCCCTCTCCACTGTGCAGGGATGCTGCGATCCCATAACAACATGGAGGTGGAGAGTCTTCAGGTGAGTGATTTTAGATATGTATGAGACAGATAATCAATGCAGCAAGGCATGCCTGCTGATTAAAGAACTACACCAGAAGATCTTTTAACAAACAGTCAAGTGCATGAGCTACACGCAGAAAAATTTTGCTTAAAACTGTCCTAAACCCTGGGTTCTGCTGACGGCAGGAGGGTTTGTTGGCACATCGGGAGGGAGCCTGGCAGCGCAGGGTGCCCTGAGCTGCACGCTGCTCCAGGCAGCCCTCCCGCACTCCCTCCGGGAGGGTGCTTGTTTTTACAACCGGGCACAGCGTGTCCTGGCACAGTGCCCAGCGGGATTTACTCCACTCTCTGCTGAGCAGTGCAACTGCAGAAAAGGTTGCAAAAGCCTGGCCTCCTGGGCCACAACTTCAAAGATTTGGGGAGGGGCCTAGCGAGTGGGTAAGTGTCTAGCAGCGACCAAAGTCCAGTAACTCTGATTGCTCTGGGGTGGTGGAAGCAAGAGAATTATACAGACTGCTCACAGCAGCCAATGGGTGAAAAATTATTGTGGAAAATTGAGACTGTGAAGCAATCCTTGTTACGTATTACATCTCTCATGAATGTTGCCTTATGTTCTGCTTCCCCCAAAAATGAAGGATCTCTTAGCATATAAATGCAATTTCCCCAGCAGTTTCCTGGGTCAATGGCTGCTGCTTTGTCACTCCAGTGGGCTACTAACACTTAGGTGTTAGGTGACTTGAAAAATGAATCATGCAGCTTCACACAGGGGCATGTTAAATCCACTGTTCCGAACTTTCCTGTGCTTGAATCATAATTAGTTCAACAAATAGGATAAATTAATGTTTAATTAAAATACAGCCTAATTATCCAACATATGTTTTTAATAGGATCTAATTGTGGCATTTTGAGTTATTTGAATTGCTTATACACTAAAAACAATCTGTAGGCTGGTGCCTGTTAGACCACTGCCTGGTTGCATTTTTTAAAATTCAGAGCAGTTTTACATTTGTATGTGCTGCTTATGTTAGTGTCTCCTCCTGCAGAAGAACAGGCGGGTGCTGGTGACGGATGCTTATCAAAGCCACTGAAGATTTTAATCAGGGTCCTTTTCCCTGACTGAAGGCTAGAACAGCTCTTATGCAACTTTTTGGGGAGGAAGACTTCAGTGCCTCTCCTGCAGAGCCCACATTTGCCAAAGATTGTGATACTGCTCAAAGCAACAGGTAAGTGCAAATGCCCAGCTGACATCTCAGCTGTGTCGCAGGTTCCTCCCCTGTAGGCACCAATAGTTCGTGTCCCAAAATGTCTTCAGAGAGGATCCACAGGTCGCAGTGACTCACCTATGAAGCCATGACAATGTTCAGCCCCCTCAGCTAAGTACTCCCCCTTCTTTTTGCAGCGCAGCCACAAGGCTGGCACACAGGTGAGCTAACCCTCAAATAAGCGTTTGGTCTATCTTGTACCTTTTCTAGGTGTTGCTGAAGAGAAAACTGCCTGCATCCTCTACCAGGCTGTCCTATGACAGCATTTAGCAAAGTGGTGGGATGCGTTACTGACTCCATGAAACAAAGCAGCTGATGCAGCAAACCATGGTGAACAAATGGTGTTTTTCCTTAGCCATATCTTTACTCCTTGAGGGCAAATGAATGTGATTGCCTGTTGCGCTGTCGTTAGTTGGCACTTCTGCTTTTAAAAAATGGGTGGGACTATGTGTTGGACCTGAGCAGCAGCCCCGGTAATAGGCACGGTGGGGGGACACAAGTCCAGGCAGGGGCATAGAGAACCCTTTTAATGAGAAGAGGGTAGAAAGCTTGGCTTGTTCCTCCTAGCAGCCAAAGACGGGTGAAGAAAGCTCTCCATCAGGACATCAGGGAGTGCTTGTTCTGGCTAAGGAGGGAGAGGAGCTATTTAGGCTAGAGGAAAACATTGGTATACAAAAAGGGCCAGAAATAAACTAGAAATTAGAAGCAGGTTTCTAACAAGTGGAGTATTCCAAGTCTGGGACTGCACTTTCTGGTGAGGCAGCAGTAATGGCAAGCAAAAAGCTTATTGAGGGCTCAGCTCTTGCATTCACGCAGGAATTTATGCTATAGGGGTACAGCGGGAGGGCCCAGCTCAGCCCTTATGTCCTCAGCCTCCTGTCTGACAGGGCTCCGGCACCACGCCAGCCATCTGCACGGCAGCACCTCTGACCTCCCCAGCGATGTGTCCCAAAGCGTGGGAGGAAAAAACATCTTGAAGCAAGAACACTGTTTTTGTGCTACAGTCCTTCAAAGTCCTAGCAAAGCTATGAAAAATGCCACAATTTTGGAGGAAGGCAGGCGAGGCCATGTCAAGTCAGTACATCTCCTGCAAGTAGGACAACATGAAGTGAAGGGATTGTGAAGGCTGTGTGTTCCCAGCCCTGAGCCAGTCCCAAACTGTATGAAGCAATATTTCATCTGCCTTCTCAGAAGCATCCAGAATCAACCAGCTTGGCTAGCCCAAGCCTGACTGCATGTAGTCATGTAAGTAAGTTTTATTTACCCACAACAGCATTTTCATGGACATTGAGTATTATTGGAGCCAGTCAGTCTGCTCTGGAGAGACACAGTGTTGAGGTAATGTCCTGTTGGGCTGCCATTAGCTGGTGTAGTTGAGAAAACACTGGTGAGCAGCTTTAAGGGCTGAGAGTCTGCTTTGTGCTTGCACTGTCTGACTTTTTTAATACTTTTCTTTGTCACTGCATTTCCAACTGTGCAGCCAGGAACTTCATGCTTTTGCTTCAGTAAAATAAATTGTGTTGTTGGCCTTTTAAGCTCTCTGTTGTTAAAAGTGGACTCAGCTGAACCTGGTAGGCAGCAAGGTTATTGTTTTCTCAGTGTGAGTGTTTCTAAATAAATTGGCAGCATGGGCACAAACTTCTGGGCAGCTACCAGCCAAGACCAATTTGAGGGTCCCAAACATTGGGACATATTTCCAGTTCAACAGTTAAGAGCTGGAACATCATCAGATAAAAGGCAAGGGCTATCCTCTCCTGGGCTTTATGCATCAGGTGGGGACCTCTCGGAGGCACAGTGGCTCTCCCAGGTTCCCTGGGCGGCCCTGGCTCTGCAGTCAGACCCTGTGAGGGTGGAAAGGATGTTTAGGTACCTAGAGGCATGATGGGAACCTGCATGTGTTGTCTCTGGTTTCTTCTCCCATGTAAATTTTCTGTAGCCATTCCATGGAGAAAGCTGTATGCACCGGGTGGTTTAACACACTCTTTGCATCTGTTTGCTGTTACTGAAGGTGCACATGTGTGTCATGGCCACACAGGGAAGGGCGCTTGAGGAGCAGAGGTCAACATGTCCAAAGGCAGCCGGGAGGCTGCAATCCTTGTGAAGATCAGGTTTTGCACAAGCAGACTGGCAGAAAAGACTTTCTGTGGACTGCTACAGCAGTTGGCACACAGGCGGATTGACAGCAGATCCGAAGCAAGACAGAGCTGGGGATGGTTGGACGCTTACAGTGGCACACGTTCACATGGGGCACTTGACATCTTCGTTTTTTCTGGCTTACATTCCAGTGCAACCTTTTTTCCAAATGTGGGCAGATAAATAGCTCTTCAGTGCTCTGAGCCTGACCCTGTGCCTGGGTGGTGAGGGACTGATGTGTTGACAGATTTTAGCCTTGAAATACAGAGCTTCGTCTCCCAAGAACATCATGTTTCTGTTTGGTATGCATGTTTTCTCCACCCCTGCGTGAATTCCAGTGAAGAACGTTCTGCCACCCTTTGTTTGTTTTTGAATCGTAAAGATACCTAGATAAGTGGATTCTATTAAAGGAAGGTGATTCCCTGGTTTGTAAAAAAAAACCCTGATATTTATTACCTGGGGTTTTTCCTAAATGAAAATGATTCCTGCAAGTCCCTGGTGCTTTGGTAAGCTGGGACATCCAAGCACACGAAAGGTGTGACATGCCTTTACCACCTCCATCCACAGCTTCCCAGGCAAGGAAAGAAAAAACATAGTTTGCAGATGATCGCTGATGACCATGGCTCAACCCCCCCACTGCAGCTCCAGGAACTTGGGCACCTTCCAGCAAAGGCAGGTCAATGTAGCCTAATTCACATCATATTCATGCTTAATATCTCAGAGAAGGCTGAGGTGCTGTGCAGGCTCTCCTTGCCTTCAGAGATGAGTGCTACATCATCAGGGACCGCAGCAGGGCTGCCACTATGCCTGTCAAACCCCCATGCTTATGGATGTGCCTGCACTCAGCTCTCTGTGGAGTGAGATCTGCTTAAACACTGAGGTTATTTCCAGGGCAGAGCCATCAGAAAAGGAGATGTCAAAGGCATGTTTAGGATTTTTAAATTAGTTTTCTTTTTTTTGAAATGTGTCTCGTGGCATAAGTGCTGAATTGTGGGTTTTTTCCAGAGCAGAGCAATCCCATGGTATGTCTGGACGGCAATCCCGTACAGGAGGCAACCAGCCCAGGGAGGGAGGCGAATACTCAGTTTTGTTGCAAACCTTGCGGTGGCAGTCGTTTCTCAGCTGGTTATTTTATCTCTCTGTGCTCCGGAAGAGGATCTTGACACAGACGGTTTGCAGAGCTGTTTCAGCTGTTCAGACAGCTCAGCCACAATATGTTGCCTCAAATTGTTTTGTTAAGCACATGCATCAGCTGTACTTGTTTGCCTTGAAGCTAAGAGAACCACAGACCCTCCTGAGAAAATTCAGCTTCCACATAGACATAAAGAGCTTGACAGTGCTCTCAAATGCACCCTGCTGCACAAGGCAGTGAGCTGCAAACCTGCCATGGCCCATGAAGCTCTTTAGATTTTAGACGATATCATTAGTTACTGCACTCCCGAAGCCTCGACATCTAGAAGCTGAAGCCAGAACGGCTGTGCCCCTTTATGTCCTTTCAGGATCTAGGTACTCCCTAGAGCTGCAGTGTCTTGGGGATGGGTGCTGAGACCCATGGTTGCTTGGGGATGCAGGAGCTGATGCCAGAGTGAGGCAGGGACATACAGCAGGGCGCAGTCCCCGCTCGGCCGAGCCTCCAGTTTGAGCCGACGGGGTATTTCTGTGGGTGCTCGGTGGCATGAGCATGGGAGGGAGGGCAGGGACTGCTTTTGGCTGGCACATGCCATGGGAGACACAGCTCCCGGTCAGCGCAGTAGCACTGAACCGTGGTCATGGTGGTGTGTAAACACGAGGGGTGATGTTACCTGGCAGTCAGCCTGGCGCCGAATGATAGAGCAGAGGTGTGACACTTCTCCGCTTAGCAGTACAAAAAGAACAAACCTCACCTATCTTAGAGTGAGAGAGCCATTGTCCCCTCTATTTAATTTTCATGCACTAAATATTGAATTCTGGCAGAAACGATGCTGCACCTGCTTTCCTCCTCCTCTGCGTCCAAGCACAGATGCTGACACCCAGTGGCCATGGAGTTTCCAGCGCCTGTACGGGATGGAAAACTTCACCAGAGATGCCTCAGCCGGTGAGATAGATACAACTTCTGCATTTTCATTTCCTCAAGTGCAAGAGGAGTAAAGAGCTGCTGAGAGGTGCCAGCCTTGTTTTATGTCTTTCAGCCATTGGCAGGTTATAGTGGTTGAAACACTTCAAAATCTTGCATTCAGAGGCCAGTCAGAAAAATGAAAAAATATGAGGATGGAAAATGAGGAAACAGAAGGTAAACTGGTTTTCAAATTATTGTTAGTAGCTTGAAATAGACCTCAGTGAGAGAAGGACGGTGATTTTGTGAGTTCAGAGACCTTGGCATTCGCCTTCCCTGTTTTGCTACTTCCCAAAAGCAGTTAGAATATGACAGATGCAAATTGATTTTACATTTCCCTGCAGCATGCACAGGATCATGCTTTCATATGTTTGACAAGTATTGACATTCTCTAGGGAAAAAAAACTCTGTAGGAAAGGTTGCTTTTTATTCTTCAACAAATGGCTCTAAGACTTTATCAGTCAAAGACAGAAAGAAGACCCTAAACTCAAGGGTATGCAAAGGAGTTCTCTTTGTATGTTTGGCAAAGACATGCCTCACCAGACATGTGGGGCTAAGATGGTAAAAGCACCAGGGAACCCAGACATGAGCAGGGAACAATAAAAGCAAAGTATGCCAAAGGAGGAATTTTGAAAGTGCTTTACTGAAAATATTAATTACGGACTACAGCAAATGAATTAAACCACTGTAATGCAAATACTGTGTGAAAGAAATACATAATTAGTGTAATTCTATAAACAGGCAAAAAAAGCATACTACTGAAATTCTAGCAAGGCTCAGGATGTTAGGAAGGACTAGCAGCTGGCCACCTATTAGGATTAAATTTTGCACATGCTGCAGGTGTGCTGCTGTGAGAAAGGGGGTGGGGGGTGTCTTGCTGCTGCAGCGAGGACCCTCTGCCAGGGTGAGTTTGGTGAGCGGGGAGCCCTGTGCCAGGGACAAGCCCAGCTTTCCTTACCTAAACACTCCTGTAAAGCTGCGGCATACAGATACCATAAGTAGATGTACTTAATTTATCACTCTGTTACTAGGCAGGTTTCTAGGCAGGCTTCAGCCTAACTTTTATATTTTGTGGTTACTGAAATAGCACTGATCTTTTCTGGGGTGAGGTCTAGCTGCAGAGGTACAACATCCATTCCTTTGCCACCTCTTACCTGCACCCATTCTCTTTAATTCTTCTTCCCTTCTTACCTCTTTTTGGACAAAATTAGACTAGAAACTTTAACCCACCTTAAACCCATCCAGGAGGCTGGGGTTCCCGCACCATTCTTCCCACTCCAAATGCCTGTGCCCAGCGTTCCCACATGGTGAAATGGGTGAGATCACATCAGATGTACCCAGGGCAGCAGGGTGGGCTCTAGCTCCCTGCCTCACTTTTCCTCTGGGGGAAGTTCACAATGTACTCATGTGGTTTTTAGTAGATGTTTAAACTTCTTAAGAGGTTGGCAGAACATCAGAGGCCTACCAGGAGTTATTTCCAGTAATAGCAAATCTCAGTGGGACTCTTTCCAATAGTTTTCTCTAGTGCTTTTTCTGGTTTTAACCATTATTATTAGTGCAGTAACTGTTGCCCTGGTGGCAGTTCTGAAAACCCATAACCCAAATGCCACCCAGTTCTGTATGTGCCAAAGTCCTCTAGTTCCTGAAAGTACCCAAAAACCCTAGAACGAGCTTGGCTGAGCATCTCTGCTCACCTGGTGTTGCAGAGCAGCACATCCAGGCTCGGTCCTCCCAGAGATTGCCCTGCCCTGATGGCCTATCGCTCTGCAGGGAGGCACACACAGGCCAGCCTCCAGAGCAAGTCAGAGCAAAATATTTGCATTGTGCCGGCCAGGGGCAGCTGTGGTGAAGGGCTGTGCCCCTTGTCACTGCAAAAATCCTGCTGGAGACCAGAGGGGGAAGGAAGGGGACTCTGCAGCTGGCAGGAGGGCACCAACCAAAGAACTGCTCTCTGCCATCACACAGAGGAGGAAATGCTGTCCTGAGCCTCCTGCATCTGGCCTGTTGTATGAACCATGCATTCCCTTGAATTGCTCTGATGAGCATGTTTTGGAGATGTCTGCAGGCCGAGTGTCCCTAAGTTGGGGGGGGGGGGCTGCTTCTGGGCCAAGCCAGCTTTATTCCTGCTTCCTTTTGCCTTCTGTGTTAGATCAGTCAGTGCCTTGCAAGTCCAGCTCCCTTCTCCAATTCTAATGTGCTGCATTCATCAACGTAAAACACAGTATTTCAATGCCTGTTGCATGCTTATGGGTATTTTTAAATGTAAAGCCATCCCATGCTGGCTGGCCAGAAGCCCCAGGAGACAGTAGAGGCAGAGGTTGTGTCTCATCAAAATAACAACAGCCAGGAAACTTCATTTCTGCTCCAGTCTGTGCATAGACCATTTTTTTCTGGTGCTTTCCTCCTTTGGTTGCTCCCCAAATAACATTGGGTTGTTGCCCATTTAGCAGTGGAAGCAGCTGATAGTGACTGAATAATTTTGCAGTTGGATGTGTAAGACAGCACTTGCTGTGTTGATTGGATTAGCATGGCTTTTTACATAGCTGATTGACGCAAACTTGATTTTCTCACTGAGCTTCCACTGTTCACTAGAAATTCCCAGTTTGAATAAATGCTTCTGCAAGAAAATATGTTTTCTGGGTTGTTCAGATGAAATGAAAGCACACTAAACCTCTGGGTTTTAGTTGGTTAGTTCTTTGACCAAAAAAACCCAGAATGGGCTTGGAGGACAGTGTCTCATCTAATGCTGACCTTTTTAAATTTTTTTTATCATCATCATAAAGAATGGTTCCTTAAAAATCAGTCAGCAATCTCATCAGCTGAATACATGGTGCTGAGAGACATCTTGGGTGGTTCATTGAATTCTGGTACCAGCGCCAGCTTCCTAGAGACGTTCCCACACTGTCTTTGCCAGAGTAACCCTCACTTCTCTGAAGCATCTGTCCTTTGCAGTAGCTGTGATCATGCCTTTTTATAGCAAAAGTTTCGCTCCAGGCCTCCCCACTTCAGCTTTGCCACATATAAGGCATATCAGTTAACGAAATAAACAGTTCACGGAGCTCACATTCAGCATTCAGATGCTCTCAGCAGAGTATCTGGGGACTAGGAAGATGTGGTGAGAGCGAGGTGGCGTACAGTGGCTAGATGCAGGCATTTGTACCTAGCATTGTGAGTGAGGTGCTGCCCTTCAGTGTGTGTCCTGTTGACAGATTTCTAGAGTCCTTAAATAAAAAAAACAAACCCACAGAGGAACATGTTATCTTTATTCATGGCAGTTTCCACTGCCTCCTTTTCTCCCTTGTCCTGTTACCAGAAACGGCTCACTCCAGAGTCAGTTTAAAACTCCTCCAATGTTTTCCTGAGCCCGCTGAGGACTTGACTTGCAACAACCAGCCCCGCTAATGGAAGCAGGTAGGGAAGACTCATGTGGGCTATAGAAAGCTCAGGGCTTCTCAGCTGTCCTTGGGATGATGTTCTAAGAGCAATCCATCAAACACAAGTGGTACGGTAGTCGCAAGCAGAGTTAGCATCCCACCGATGCATGCAATGGCTTTCCTGCTGGGGATCTGAAATGGGCACAGACTGTTATTCCCAGCACCGAGAGACAGCTGGGGACACACTACATCATCCTCGTCACACATCGCTGCATCCCAGTGGCAATGCGGGAAGCATTCGCTTTCCACAGCTTTCTTGCTAGCATCTACATTTTGTTCCAATTTCATAAACTAAAACATTTGAAAGGCGGATACAAAACAAAGATGAAGGAGTGTGTGTCTCCATGCATTCAACTACCAAATCTCTGAGGACAACACAAAGGTATTTCTATAGCCAGTTCTCCTTCATCAGTGATGCCTTAAAAGGCGTGTTAGAAAAGCTATCTACTTGCTGACACTATATGGTCATAAGGAAAAGATAAGTTATCAGTACTAGGGGATCGGTTCTCTCTAAGTGATCCTTCAGACCTGAAGAAAATGTTATCAATACCAATAATTTGGATATGGGCAAATTCATCCACTTCATCTGCTTTCCTCATGTGCCATCATTGACATGAATGCAAATAACTGGGATGGGAGCACAAAGAGAATGAGGCCTTAGCCCATAAAAATGGCTTTTCTTTAACACAACCACTACAAATCTCTGCTGACTGAGTGGTTTGGGGCAAGATAATGCTACTATTTATGCTGCTGTGCATGCAAGTAACTTTCCTGCATTTAACAGAAGTCTGAGCTCGTATGAGCAGGATTTGGGTCTCTGCTGTGAGTTTATGGTAAGGCATTTCATATCAGGAATAGCCACACTTACAAGGTTGTTTCCTGAAAATAAACTGTTGTTTGGTGTCCAATCTTAAAGCATCTATTAACGTTTGGCACTTAATATTTAATATGTTTTCATTTCTAACTGTAGTCTGAGACACCCACATAAAAGCACATTGCATGGACAGGCTGCCTTGGTGCTTACCTTTTCTTGCACTGGCCAATCAACATAAATATTATGAGGCTACTTGACAAACTCAGAATGACTGGAATGAGGATAAATAGCTGCTTGTCCTCTTTTCTGGACACTGCAAAGATAAATGACAGCAAATAAAAAAATGCTAGCTTCCAGAATGGGTCATATTACCTCTTACAAAGCTTGGGCTCACATGCAAACTCAGTGTGTCCACATTTGTTACCCTTTCTTTCTTTGTTTCTTTCTTTCTTTCTTTATTTATTACAGATATATCCAGGTATATGTTACTGTATAGGGTAACATACTCCTTCAGCGTAACATATATCCTGCATACGTATGTAGGCACTGCTATGTGCCTCTTCCCTGCCTTCTGCATCTTGCAGCAGAGCCAGTGCACACACGGACAGCCCTATAGAGCCTATGGGGTGCAAAGGTGCTGATCCGTGGTGTGGGGCAGCCAGGAGGATGCCCTGTGGAGAGACTCCGAGTAACATGTGTCCTCTCTTGCAAAGCAGTCACTCCTCCATCACAGCTGTCCTTGTGCAGCAGGGAAAGGTGCTGGTGCAGAAGCATTAATATTTTGGGGCTCGCCAGCTAAGTGCACTGGAGATGCAAAGCTGTAGGAATGGCTGTGCTGGAGTAGGTTGACACTGTAACTAAACCAGGATCCCAGCTCCAGTGCTGGACACGAGCAGATGCTCATGGCAGCCATTGGCACTTGGTCCCAAACAGGCTTTATAAAGGATGTAAAAGAAATGCTGGTTACTTTGGGTTCCATACCAGAGAAACACTCCTGCGTCCATTCACTCCAAAAGCCCTGGTCAGCACAGAAAATACTTGTTCTCCCCCTGACACGAACACATGAAATGCGGCTTTGATTTGCTCTGGAAATTGTTAAAGCAGTCTCCATTTGGGTTGACACAGACTGAGAAACAAAACAGAAAGAACAAATGTCAAGGAATTACATGCCACCACCAGTGGTTCTCTGGCATGGCCAGATGATTCTGAACATACTCTCCAGGCTCTGCAAATCCTTGGATTATGTTTTGGCAGTTTTAAATGATTTCATAATAGTTTTGGACCAGCTAATGCCAAGAAGATGACAGTGGAGATGAATCTGAAAATACACACATTCCGGGGGGCACCATTGTGTATGTTGCCATTTCTGCCTGTTAATTTATGGAATCTTTCATTAAATTAGCTAAGATGACTCGTGTAGAATATAGCAATAAAAGAAAAAATTTCCTTCAGATGCCCCCTATGATTAATTAGTTCTTGCCATTTTTGCTATCAAAACTGCACCTGGATAATGCACAAGGAAAAAGCACCATGCATAAAAGACGTGTTGTGTCCCAGGCCACTTCTTTGGAGAGACTGGAATTATAGTTTCATTGGACCATCATCACCATTTCCATGATGACAGCTTTCTGAGATAACAGGCTGGAGGCCTGAGAAAGCAATTGTTCAGAGACTCATGCTGCGATGTGTTACTGCTAAAGCAAATGCTGCGGCTGGAGGTCAGGGTGTTAAGTAGGAGCACGTACAATGGAGCAGCTGGTCAGCGCCAGATAATGTCTCTGCACAGTCCATGCACAGGGTAGCTAACACCCCATCCGCAACTCAGTGCGAAGCCCACTTTTCCGGCGTGCCTCCTCGCTGCCGGCCATCAGGCAGGGCTCCCCACCCCGTTCCCCTCCCTGCGGCACAGTGTGTGCCGTCCCTACCGCCCAGGCAGCCTTGGCCTCCTCCAGATCTTCTGCCAGCTGAACCTCGTACTCCAGGCACTGGGGCGGCGTTTCGCCACCCGGCGGGCCCCACGCCACGTGGAGCTCCTCAGATGCCGACATGGAAACCACCAGCTGCTTCGGGGGCGAGGGCTTTGCTGGGGGGCAGGGAACAAAAAGAGAGACGGTCAGGCGGTGCAATCGAACAGCTTCTGGTGGGAAAGGCTTCAGTTAATCACCGCCAACCCCTGCCCCTTTTCCCTGTTGATGGGATTTCTGAGCTCCCATTGCTATCAGCCATGATGCTGCAGAGCAGGATGTCACTGAGGCTGGAGGGTAGTGCAACGTTTATTTTAACGTGACACGTGGACTGGGCTAGGTCCATTGCTCTGAGCTGCGGTGCAGGGGTTTTAAAATGCTGGGGTGTGAGTGCTGTGCTTGGCACATTGCCCTCGCGGTGTGGCTGGCCAGCCCTCCCTCTGCTGCGAGGGCAGCCTCGGCCCCTGCAGTAAGACACCGCAACAGTGTTGGCCTGACGCTCTCTGCATCCCAGGAGAGGCTCTGGTTCATGACAGATGCTCAAAACCACACATGAAGCACATGGCAGCACTAATTGAATGCAGAAATCCTGCTTATTAGCCCAGTGGCTTAACTGGAGAACTAGCTATTTATCCCCCTGACATTTACATGTGGGCAAATGCATCAGCATGGTAAGTGCCCATAATAAAGAGCAAGTGCATATATTGGGTTATACATCATGCTGTGTTTTGCTTCCTTTCCCTGTCTCTGATGGGTTTGAAATCCACCTTTGCTCTGGCAGACCCCATCACACCTTGCACTCAATCCTCCCCAGCGCTTAGCTTGGTTTGAACAGAAAATCCCAAAGATCTCTCCTGTGCTTGCAGGAGCAGAGCAGTGGTTTCAATTCCAGCAGGAGTACATGAAGCCACCTCTGTGGTGGTGCTGCTAGAGCCAAAAAACTCATAGCTGCTCTGCCATCTGCCCAGCAGACCATTCATGTCCCAAGTTGTCCAGCTGCCAAGCGCAGCACTTGGAGGCACCCACTGATCCTCCAGGGTGGGTGCTGAGTGGTGTTGCTCACTTGCAACCACTGCTGGAAACTGAAGTCCTGTGTGGCACATGCCACAGTCCCTTCTCCAGGGGGAAATCCACCCAGACACATTACAGCCACCCATCTACAAGAGCACACATTTGTTTGAGCCTCCTTGTGCAAGACGTGAGCTTTGGGTGCGTGGTGGCCATGCGGGTCCCCAGAAAGAGCCCCAGTGCTTTCCTGCCAGTGTTACCTAGGTTGTGAAGGCGAAGGGTGACATACAACGGCCGTAGCAGAGTGGCTGCCGCTGAACCATTGACACAAATGCTCAGATCCTTATATTCTGCCTGGCTCAGATTTTGCAATATGCAGCCGATGTTTATATCATGATCCTGAATATAGTCATCACACTGCACTGCATGGCCCAGTCCCTCGTACCTAGCAATGTATTAGGAAAACAGAAAGAAAAAAAATAAACACAGCAATGGCAGTTACTACTTGGATAAGGCCTTTTTTTAAGATTGGACCTGTCTCAAGTATCGCCTATATCCTACCCACACTTTGCCTTTCACAAGTGATCCAAAGCACAGTGTTATGCATCTGTCACCTGGACTACTGTTATGGGAAAAGTGTGGGGAGGAGAAAAAAAACCAAATTAATATGCACAGATGGCTTCCCAGGTTGGTTAGTAGGCTGTGTCAGCCTCTCCCCAAGCCCATTCCTGGAGCACAAGAGGCCTCACGAGGTGCCACTGTGTGAGTGAAGCCGGGGCAGGATCTGGCCCCTACTCACAGAGACAGCCATCCCTCCCATGTGGCACTTACGGCAGCATCAGCCACCAACTCTGGAACTGCAGAAAGGTCTCCTCCCAAGCCAAAATGCAGCGGTTTGTGGCAGGTGACATGTCCAGTGAATGTAATGAGGGTTAACGAGCTGCTGTGGCTGATCGCTCATAGGTCCCATGCATCTACATGGACACGTAATGGAAACCCAGGGGTGGGAGTGAGGAAGGGTTCTGCTGGTTATTAGCTAATGTGCAACCACAACCCGCTCCTCTCAACCTGCCTCCTGTCTTTGGGGCCACTCCCCAAAGCTTAGCTGCTGGCCCCATCCTGGAAGTACTAAGTGGTGTTTCATATTACCTTTTAAGACTCCTGCTAGTTAGTGCCTGGGTTTGTTACAGGCAGTTTAAGGGTGGGTTTGCTGGGGTTTTTTTGTGGTTTTGGGGGTTTTTTTTAGCAACAAATCATTAATTTCCATGGTTTCCTTCAAGCAGACCTTTGTAGTTAGCAAAATGTTTTTAAATCAGTGTTTCTGCTTTGAAGACTATTTCCAAGAGCTACATGGAAACTCTTTTTAAAAAGCAGCTATGATTTTCTACACGTAGCCCAAAGGCATGAAACCCAATGATTTCCTAACTAGTCATCCTTACCATAGTGTCATAGGAATTGAAGCACAAATACAGCATTTACTTTGCCCAAAACCACTAAGTCTGGCTTTGTTTTTCTTGCAGAACAGAATCATCAGGCAGCAGTATAAAAGAAATGACTGAGAAACACACATTATTACTACCTTTTGGCAGCATGTTTGCTTGTATGAAATGTGCTAAGGCTATGAAAATATATTTGAAGACTAAAACTGTTAGTTGCCAAGAAGCCCTGCTCTTTGTATCGGTTTCACTGAGCTTGGTAACCTCCTGCTGAATCCTATCTTATAGAGATATATGCACTGTGATCAAGGGAAATCTGCAGCCAGAATGATCCAGGTATGTTCAGCAAAGGGAAAGCACAAGGCTTCGTGATGGACAACATGCAGAAAGCACTCCATGGGTGTGAATAAAAGGCAAAAGAGGAAGGGAGAAGGCACTCCCTGTAGAAGGTCAGCACGAGCCTGATTTTAAGAAAGGAAGCAGGGATTTGGTATTTCCGTGCCCGAAGGCACATGTTGCTTGGAGCATTATTTCTGCTCATTCTGGGTGGATCATGTAATAGCATTGCCTGAGATGTTCACTTGATTGCTGCCTGAATGTTTTTCTATTTTGCTGAGACATACCAATAATATAGCCCATAATGTACGCCACGAGGAGCGAGGAGACCTGGTTGCCAAGTGCACTTGAGGTATTCCCAGTCATGATAGACACAGTGGAAATTCTGAACCTCTGATTCCAGTTTTCCTGTCAAATGAGAAGGAAATAACCACTATTTAGCAATGTACCAGTCAGGCCCAGCAGAAATATCATTTTACATCTTTGAACAATTGTGCTGCAGTTGAAAGACAAAAAAACAAAAGAAAAGGCCAGTCACCATTATTAGTTTTGCTGCCAAGTGCTCTGTTTCCTATAACAGCCAGTTCACTGTACCTAGGGCAGAAAGATGCATAACTGACCTTTTCATTCAGCAGTGGAGCTCGTGCAGGGCAACCCAGCAGAGCCAGGGTACGGGCAGAGGTAAATGAGCCCCAAGGATCCAGTAACCACAGCCAGTGGAAGCAGAGATGCTCTGGTGTCTTATACTTCAACAAGCCCTGCAATGGCTTATCCACCCAGCAACCCTCAGGCCAGCAGTGGTTCATGCAACAGGCTCATGCAAAGTGCAAAACTACACCAGGTGCTGAAGGCTGCTCCTAACCTTGCAATGGGACCTGAAAGGTAGCATAAATCCAGTCACTTTGCACCTCCACATCATCAGTACACCGTCCTTCCAGCAGTGTTTGCACCTTCACTTCAGCAGTCCTGCTGAGGTCAAATCCAACTCTGAATTTTAGCTTCCTAGTAAAAATAACCTGGTTGAAAGACAGACTTTATAAGCACCTCTTTTGTCACTAAGTGGACTGCAGAATTAGCTACCATTGCTCCTGCTCTAGCTGTGAGTAGGCTCATTTGTGTGCTTTAATGGTTCTTTACATTTCTGTCCTGCTTCTTGTGCCCAGTGCTTCTCCAGCATTCTCATACTACCTGCTCTGCCCAGCCTCACTGGCTTTGAGTCCCTCCACCTCACAGGACACCAGCAATGACAAGACAGAGCAGACTGTGGTTCAAGGGATCCCCACCAGCCAGGAGCACCAGGGAGGGTCTGGCGAGGAGACCGCCGTAAATCCAGATAACAGCCACTTGTTTGTGACGTGAGGTAATCAGAAACAGAAGGAAGAAAGAGTCTTGTAACTGATGGTTCCCATGGGAAGCACAACCACACCCTGCGAGCACGGAGCAGCAGCCAGGCAGCGCAGTGCAGGCTCACCGCCGCATGCCGTTGGGCTTAGCCCTTTGTGGGGCTTTTTGAGCAGCGCCTCTAAAGGTATTTCTTTTTTTTTTTTCCCTCAGACTTACTCGCCCTTACTTTACACGAGGGAAAAATAAGTTGGCAAGAGTTACAACAAATGATGAGAAAGAGAAGGTGTCGCATTAGCCCAAGCAGGAGAGAAGTAATGTGCCGTAAAAATGCATACATGTGCTGCAGCAGGAACTGCAACGGCACAGCCCACAGTCAAGCTTTTTGTCAGCAGTCCTGGAGTGTAAGAAAGAGCCATGTTGAGCCATGTGTTTCTAACAGACATTGATGACTCTTGCTTCCACTGATGTCCCATGGATTTTTTTCAGACTGACTCTTCTTTGCGACCTTATCTGGGGTCAAGGTTTTGGCAAGGTACCAGAGGTGTACTTTTCTACTTTTTTAGATCTGCCTTGTATAAGATACTTTTATTACATGTGATTTATGGAACTGTTTTTTAAAGCTGCATTTTTTTTTCCTCTGTGCTTTTTAAATCCTAGTTAAAATCATCATAGAAGAATCTGCACAGCTGCACACTGCTGTGTGGCTTGGAGTGTGATGTGCGTCATGACCGATGTCAGGTCAAAGAGCCTCGTTCCATGCTCTTGCAATTACAAATCATAGCTGAAACAGCATGGGAGGTACCCTGCTCTTCCACCTCTGCAGGCTCCCATGGGATGGCTGGGCCAAAACCTGTTTGTGTGTGGCTGAGCACAGCCTGGCAGCCTCTCTGTGTTGGGGGGGGGGAGGTTGGTAGTGGGGGGGGGAGGGGTTGCAAGGGTGGCTCCTGTGAGAAGCTGCTAGAAGCTACCCCGGCTCCAGGTCGGACCTGCTGCTGGCCAAGGCTGAGCCCATCAGTGACGGTGGTAGCATCTCTGGAAGAACAGATTTAAGAAGGGGAACCTGCAGCAGAGGAGGAGATTGGAATGTGAGAGAAACCCCCATGCAGACAGCAAGGTCAGTGAAGAAGGAGGGGAGGAGGAGTGGGAGAGGAGGGGATGCCCCTGCAGCCCGTGGTGAGACGGCAGGCTGTCCCCCCCAGCCCATGGAGGTGAGCGGGGGAGCAGATGCCCACCTGCAGCCCGGGGAGGAGCCCACGCCGGAGCAGGGGGATGCCCCCCACGATGGCCGGGACTCCATGGGAAAGCCCACGCTGGAGCAGTCTGTGCCTGAAGGACTGCAGCCCACGGAAAGGACCCACATTGGAGAGTCATGGAGGACTGTCTCCCGTGGGAGGGACCCCACGCTGGAGCAGGGGAAGAGTGAGGAGTCCTCCCCCTGTGGAGGAAGGAGCGGCAGAGACGCACTGTGATGCACTGACCACAACCCCCATTCCCTGTCCCCCTGCACTGCTGGGGGGGGAGGAGGTAGAGAATCTGGGAGTGGAGTTGAGCTGGAAAGGAGGAAGGGGTGGGGGGAAGGTGTTCTAAGGTTTGGTTTTACTTCTCATTATCCTGCTTTGATTTGAATGGTAACAAATTAAATTGATTTTGTGTTTTTCCCCAAGTTGAGTCTGTGTTTTGCCCGTAACTATAATTGGTGAGTGATCCCTCCCTGTCCTTGTCTCAACCCACGAGCTTCTCTTTGTATTTTCTCCTCATCATCCAACTGGGGCAGAAGGAGTGAGCGAGTGGCTTCATGGTGCCGGCTGGGCTGAAACCGTGACACAGCCTTGGCTCTGCTGCCTTGTGCTGATGAAGCGGATGACCAGCTCATGCAGGACATGCCGAAACCGTTCACAGCAAGAGGCTGGGGTCCACCGCACTGCTAACCCAGTGTGACTGCTCCTTCTCTCTCTCCCTGGTCTCTTGAGTTGGCAAGCTGTCTAGCACTCCTGCTTCAGGATTGTGCAAAAATCCTCCCTTTCTTTCAGGACACCAGTCTGTATTTTGGGTTGTTGGGGGACATCCTCAGCATTTTTTTCATGTGTTCCTCAGTACCTTGTGCCAACCAAACAGCTTACTGATGTGTTTCTCCTCTCCCCACTCCATTTACCTTCCTAATCCTGCAGCAGCTTTCATCTTCTAAGCACTCCCAAAATACATTCCTACAACCCTTCCTGTACTGTGCCTGTCTGCTATTGCCCTGCTACACATCAACGAGAGAAGACTGACAATTTTATCATAGAGCTGAGTTAGAGTCAACATATCTAAAAGACAAAAGTAAATGGTAATTAGAAACACTCTTCTGGATAAAGGGAATGTTAGAGCATTAGGCTAATTAATTAAATTTAATCTTTCATTTATTCACCACTTTGCATCCCTAAGGATCTGTTGACACTGCGTTTCAGTTCAAGCCCCGTAAAGGCTTTCTAAAAAGTGCAGTGCCTTTTACAATGAAGAAAGCTACCAGATATTATTGGATTATTTTTGGCAGCAAGCACCACACCCTCTGACAGAAATAGCCCAGTCTCTGGCTGCTGCTGCTGTTACATTTTGAAACACATTCTTATCTGGCAAAAGATTCAAATAACTGGAACAGTCTGGCTTTTTCATGGAAAGCTGGAACTGTTTTGGTACCACTCCTCCTTCAAATGCAAACACAAACCTATGCAGAAACTAAAGGCAGAAAAATAGCCTGGATTTAAGAGGATTAAACCGTGCTTTGTCTTACCTTCCAGTCTCTGTCACCAGCGTTGCGGTATTCAAACCTGTATTTTACTGTGCATTCACTGAAGGTTTGTACATTGGGTGGAGGTTTCCACTCTATATCGAGAGAACCTAAGAGTCCAGGATCAGTGATCTGAAGGTCTTGTGGGGGAGCAACTAAATTGAAAACAAAGCAGAGGATAAAACAGAGTGTCAATGTAAAGAAAAAAAAAAGTTGTGAAATTTGAGGAGATGACAAATGCAGCTGCTGGATGTGGAGGGAAGCACTGCTGGTCCCAGGTCCAGTCCTGGCTACTTAATAGCCTGTTCTCAACAAACAGACAGAGGCTGTACTCCTGTCTACCCCCCAAAACCCAGTTTTTGCTGATGCTCAGAGGAAACACTCAAGGACCATTGAAAAGGCACAAAGAATGCCACATCTTTGACACTCTTTCAAGATGTTTTAAGCAAAACTACTGTTCTGGGATGACCTTTCAAGTCCTGTATTTGCTTACTTTTAAATCCTAATGTTTACCACTGTCAGGACAAGTATCCTTGCCAACATTGTATTCAGCACATACACCAACATAGGATGACATATCACAGCATGCTGTCAGGGAAATTTATATTCCTGAACTGTAACAGACACAAATCACCCATATTTCTTTAAATATTCCTTTCAAGTATATTGAAGATTAATGAAAAAACAAGACAAAAACCATACAGAAGCAGAAAAGCAGAGAGTTGCTATACAAAAATGTGCTTTTACAGTCAATCTGGCTTTTATTAAGCTATTGTAAGGTGCTGCCATATGTTAATAAATCAGCATATATGATGGATGAATTCTGTACTGAGACATGCTTCCTAAAAGCCCAGCTCTGTATGGAGCTGTCATTCATGTTTCTTCTAAGGAAACTCTCCCAAATGAAACACACCTCAGGCAGCAGTCTTAAGATCCTACTTTTCCCAGCATGAAAGCTCCATGGGAGATTTGTTGTTACGTTAGATGGCAAAGTAAGATATCATGGCAATGTATTCAGGGGGGTGCTGGGGCAAGGAACAATAGACTACAATAATTTGGAGAAAAACTAGATTTTTTTCTATTTTTCTGTGTAACAAGTAAAACACTCTCCCTCCCACCAGCTGTGAGTCCCATGAATGCAGCCTGGACTCAGAGGGTGGTGGTGGGCTTGCTTCAGCGCCAGGGGCAATGGGGCATGGCCCTGCATGTGCGACATCTTGTATTCAGCAGCCCCATGTTCCTGCAGGAGGCAAGGGTCTGATCTCACTATGCTACAACAGGCACAGATTTTCCAGCACGAGCAGAGGAGGGGGAATAGGGGCATGGGCAGCTCTGCCTATGCAAAGAGAGCTCAAGCTGGACTTTTGGTGACCATCAGAGGTAGGGGTGAGGTCAGGGCATCTCACTCACCTCCTGGGTCTTGGCAAACATGCAAAGGCTCCAGGAGAGGGATAAGCAGCGTGGGGGACAGCAAGCCTCCGGGAATGGCGCTTGAAGACCTGCAGCTGCTAAAAAATGACTGAGTGGCTCATCCAGAAAGGCCATTTATAGCCACGCCAAGGAGGGAAGGGGGAGAAGGCAAAGGGGTGTTTCTCCCACCAGCCAGCCCGGGCTGAGGGCCCGCCAGGGCCGGCACGAGGGAAGGTTTCCACATCGCGAGCGCACCACGTCCTAGAGTCGAACCCTGTTATGGTGGCTGGCACACGTAATTTCCATAACAGGCTGACCGAGGAGATCTGCTGGCAGGGCTGCAAGCTGGACTCGCCTGCGCTCAGGAAGCTCCTCCTGAGTGGATAAATGCTGAGCCTTGCAACTATGCAAACAAGGAAGCAAAAAGCTACTAGCCTTTGTCATGAGCCTGGTGATAAGCTGTCAAGAGAGGTTTAGATTGGTCAAAACCAGAATTTCTTACTGGAAAGTTTCCATCCTGAGCTTGAAAAAGACAGTACTATTTTTTCAAAACAATTGCAACTGTAAACAGCAGTTCTTGCAAAATAAATTTTGAATGGATTTCAGAGGGAATGGCAAAGCTTCTTTCTGGGATGTGGCTTGCGTTCTGGAATTTGATTGTTTTTTAAATGTCAGCACTGCCTCTCGCAGTTTCTCATTTTCACAATATTACTTGACAAACCAGCTTCACTCACATCATTCATACAGAACACAGGACTAGAAATACTCTGGTTTGTTACTGAGTCTTGAAGGAAAGCTGCTCCTGAATGTTTCTTGAGGAAAAAAAACCCAACAACTTCTCTACCTGATTTGCATGGCGGTGAGTCAGGTAGTGATGTGCTGGCTAGACAGCCGCAGCCCTCATGGCCACCCGCTCCTGGCTGCCGTGCTCGCTCACTCGAACATCGCAGCTTTGATGACGAACTGCCTGCTTATCCCCAGCTGCCTCCTGCTGCCTAGCCCCATGCCATGTGGTGCCTTAGGTGGTACAAGCAGCAGGCGGTTTTGCTATTTTCTGCCTATTTTGCCAGTGGAAAAATGGCAGCCTGCCAAGTGCCCCCCATATCTTCTATGTCTGCACTTCTCTGTGATGGTCAGAGAGGTGCAAGCAACTTCTGTGTTTTGAGAAGCCCATTTTAAAGGCAATGCTGCTTTGTTTGGCGTGGCAGTGGCATGTTTTCTGGCAGCTTTCTATGCTGGCTGGCTGGCAGGACAGGAGCCTCTCAGTGTCCTCCTGGCCAAGTTTTCACCTCTCCACCATGCAGCAGCTGCAGCAGGGATCGCCAGACCTACTCGCTGTCTCTCTGAAGAAGAAAAGCTTTTGGGTGCAAAGTCCCAGCTCCCAGAGGCCAAAAGGGCTGGAGCTGGCAGGTGCAGTGCAGCAAAGAGGTGCTCAAGGGCTTGAAGCAAAGGGTGCTTGAAGTGCCATTGCCATGGATCATAGCTTGCAAAGCAGTATTTTTTTAGAAGAAAGTATTATTCTCCAGTTATGGATAAGACTTGCATTTCTTACACCTAGCACAGTCTGTCTGTCTGGAACCACGTTCAGGAACATTTATGTATCCAAGTGGTAGTTATATTTAATAACTCTATATCAAACAATATACCAAAGGCAGCTTCTGGTCCTTTTGAAGTTACTCAGAAAAATATCCACTAAACACACAATATATTTACACAACTGATTACAGGTTTATAAATCAGCCACTTGCTGTAACACACACAAGAAAAGCTTCAGTTGAAGGATTAACTTCATAAAGGGCCCCAGTTAATGTGAAGCCCACGTTATGCAGCAATGCGAACGACACGCCGGGTTTTACCTGTGGTGTGGGAGGAGGAGGAGGAGGACACCACGCAGCCCCACACCAGCGCCACGGAGAGCGTGTAAAGCCACCGGAGAGCCATTCCGAGGTAGGACGGCAGGGATTCCTGCTGGAAGGTGTGTGGCATCAGAAAAGCAGTCCTGCAGCACGTGTGCAAGGAGGCTGGAGAAATAAAGCAGTGTTGAAAGGCTTCAGCACATCAGTGGGGCCCTGGCATTCCCTCTGCAGGGTGAGCACTGACAACAAGTGCCTTTTTACTTGTTTACCAAGTCTGATTAATCATTTCCCAGAGGACTTTTTTTATTTGTAACTTTTGGGGCTGACAACACATGGATGACTTGGGCTTCATTTGAAATAGTTTCTGGCTAGCTAAGCACATTCTCCGAAGGCATGTCAGCCTGTACTTCAGTCACCAAGCCGTCTTCCTGTGGAATGAGTAACGCAGCCAAGCAACTAACCTGCCTGCCATAGGAAGTGCCTCGGACCAATGGCATTTTCATTAAAAAAAAAAAACCAAAACAAAAGAGAATGCCTGAGCATTGCCTTACTCAATTCAATAAACAGACACATCTTATGCAGCTGTCACCAGTGCTTTTGGCTATCCTGTTTAAGGATTTGGTGACTAAAAAGAAAAAAAAAAAAGAAAAAAAGGAGATGATTTCCTTTCTAAGTCACCCTCCCCAAAAAAAACCTGAAATGGTAGGAATGCTTGTGAGAAATCCTCTTGGTTGTCATGATAATGTTGGAAGGGGAAAAATTTCTCTTCCTGAACAGGTCTGCTGGAGGGAAGATGGAGACTGAGAGGGAGAGAGGAGCAATTTCCAGGGGGGACTTCTCCTTCCTTCAGATTTCATGCTGAAGGTGGGTAGGAATTGCTGCCTATGGACACACCAGCCCAGCCTGCTTCCCTATGCCAGAAAGCACACGGATTACAGGTAAAAAGAATTTTTTTTTTTTCTTTAATTTGTACATATAGATACAGGTATAGGTATAGATTAGATAGAGGTAGGGAGAGAGAGATCATATAGATTAGATATTGATATCAATCTTTCTGAAAGCTTGAGACCACTGCTTTAGCTCTGCTTCTGTAAGAAAACGGCAACATCTACGTGAACACACACCGCATCACTGAGCTCCTTTCAGATTACAAACTCGCTTTACATTGTCTACAGAGCTTAGCTATAAAGGGTGGACTCCCAGGTCATGCTCTGGCTTGGCTGCTTACTCCTCAGCACCTCTGGCTATGGTGCAACAATACGAAAGTGGGGGTCTGCTGAAAGGCAGAGCTTCAAGACAGAGGGACCTTGGGAAATCTGAGGGTTGGGGCCAACAAAAACCCCATCATTTGAAGAAGAAGTGAGGAGACAGGTTGGGGCCGAGCGGGGAAGGGAGTTTAATTAACCAGAAATACTAACTGGCAACACATGGCAGCAACTAAAAATACACAACAGTTTTAACAGCTAATTTTCAATTTAAATCAATATCAAATCCCTCCAAGTCCATTACATAAGTGTAAGTAATATTTTTTCTGTTTCACTGTGAGATGAGAACATATGGAGAAGTTCCAGTCAGAAGAAATGACCGGAATTACTTCCTAACATATTGAACACAACATAAAACTTGTGTCAGTACAACAAACCTGGCTGTATGCATAAGTCTCTGCCTCGGAAAGGTCTCATAATTCAGTAGCAGGATGCAATGATAAGGAGAGCTGTCTTACAGAGCCAGGAAAAGCAGCAGCTATAACTCACAGCTGGTGAGTAACAGCATCCAAGGACTGTGCATGAATATTAGTGGAGGAAGCTTTTTCCATTTCCAGTACAATTAATTTTAACATATTCACATGGTTTCATAAGGCAAGTAAAAATAAACAAAGGCTTACACAGAAAGAGTTAAAAGCAGCAAAGTGCTCCTACCTGGACCTCTAAGTACATGGCAGCCTGTCTGCCTCTGGAGTGCCGAGCTCCTCAGCAGCCTCATAGCTGCTCTGCTCAAAACTTTGCATTTTGTAGAAATTTGGAGGTTTTTTAAGAGGCCCGACTGTTCTCTTCAGGGATCAGATGCTACATTGCAATGTTACAGCACTTGCCACATGATCAGACGCTTTAATAAGCTAGCACCAGAGATGACACTGATTTATGAGGTGTTGGTGCTAATTGTTGCTATAACTGTGCTCAAGTAGGTCAAAAGTATGTTTGAAATGTTTAAATGACTCATTAAATGCCAGAGGCTGCCTGACCCCCTCGCAGCGGTGGCAGCACACAGCTGTCCCTGTCACCTGGGAGCCATGGCCCACGCAGCACCTCGGTCCATGTGGCTCCGGCCAGTGGTCCCCTGGGGCCAGCCCCAGTTTGACCCACCACAGCACCTCGCCCAGAGCTTGCTGGCGTTGCTGGCTCCGGAGACAATCCAGATGCTCCTGCCCCTCAGGGCTCTGCAGAAAATACATAAAATTACCCATCCCCTCGCTCCTTTCCTGTGGACTAGGCACATCAGCACAGCTGGTCAACGTGACCCTTGTATAGCCTTGCCTGTCACCATTTACTTCATCCCTCCTTCCCTGCATCACCCTGCGAGCCCTCCCTCACCCTCAGCCTGGAGCACCCTTTGCAAGGAGTGGGTGCTTCAACCACACCTGGTTTGCCCCAGGTGAGAGCTCTGATACTGAATACACCTTGCTGAAAAAACATCTTATGATTCCTGTTGCTGTGCTAAAGGATCAGCTAATACATGGGTGGGTCATTTCCATGTTGCCTTGCATGAGTCAAGGGAAGTTGGTTGCAGCAACTCCCCTCCAGGAGGGACAATAAAGGATGTTTCGGGAAGAGTGGAGGTGTGGAGTGCGTGCCCCAACAAGCAACGGGCTGTGGCTGAGGCTGGATCTTCCCATGGCCAAATTTAAGTATATTGAGAAACAGTTCAGACATACTAAGAACATGAGAAACAGCATCAGCAACCGAAGGAGCACTTCTCATTAGGAAGAAAACTGCTCTCCAAGCACCTGTACAAGACTTACGGTATCGCTGTTTGAATTGATGCTCGAATGAATCTGTTATTGCTTCCCACTTGGAGTCAATGGGAATGTCCTGGAGCAGCAAAGGCAGGATCAGGCCCCTTCCCACCTGCCAGTTATCCTCTCCATTTCACTGTGTGTGTGCAGGTAGACGCGCGCTCAGGCAGGGCAGTGCTGCCAGCCTGCTGCGTTGGCTGTGCAGACCTGAGGGAGGCACAGTCACTTTTCAGGTGTGAAGCCGTTCCCATCACATCATAGCTATTTGGTTCTGGCTCCAGTAAGATGCTTTGAAGGTAGGTACCAATGGGAAGAGCATGACCATCCTTCACACTTCTGAACTTTTTGAACTTTCAAGGCAGTTGTAAGCAAAATTTCAGAACCTTTTTACCTTTCGCTACGCTAAAGATAAAAAGTGATCCCATACGTCTAGTTATAGCAACTACCTCCCAGAACAGACACCAACTGCTGTGTGCTGGGTGAGACCACAGCTTTGAAAACAGGTGAGAGTAAGGAAGAGCACTTGGACTATGAAGACCAGTTAGTCCTGATGGGCGCCAACGGGAGGTCTGAAGTGGGGAACCAGGAAACCCATGACCCACTACTATCCTGATCTGCAGTGTCATTTGGTTGGGAAACAGGCCCAGAAAGCCATGGGGGCTTTGCCCGTGGTTGCAGACCACTAGAACAGGTGAACAGCCACTTGCTTTTCATCTTTCCAAAGCAAAAAGCAGCAGGAATGGGTAGTACAAACCCTGTTGCCTTGAGCGCCCATGAATTTTGGAGGTGAGGGCGTTACGGGTGAGTTCTCCCTTCGCTGCAATTACACAGTGCTGGCTGTTTCCTTCCTACTTTCTGCGAAGGATGGGCAAAAAAAGTCCCTTGTTGCTGGTAAATGTATGGCCCTGCTTTCAGAGTTATGCAAGATTAGGATTTAACATTCATGTATTTTCATTGTGTAAGCTACTTAAGCAGAAAAGGTCGCACTGGACAGATCATTTGAAACAGATGAGAAACATATGGCAGTACGGTGAATGCCAGTTCCTGAGTGCTAGAACTGGGTCAGTTCCTGAGAAAATTAGGTTGGAAAAAAAACATAGTTAGGATTTGCAACAATAAGGCTCCATGACGCAGCCAGCAGCACTGGAGCACCCAGGGAGGAGCAGTGAGTGGAGCTCCTTGCTGAGAAGCGCCTGCCAGTCCAGCCTCCTCCCACCGCCCTCCTGCCTAAACCAGCTCCCTTTGCAAACTACAGATGCTTTTCTTGTCCCCTCCTTGTGCCGGTACCTGATGCTTGTGGTGTGTTCCTCCCCTTGCCAGTGTTAATGCAATGCCCACGCTGGTCTGGTCCGGGAGGAGGAGGTCAGCTGAGGGCAAGCTGGGGAGGATCCGTGCCCTGTTCCAGCGATGCTGAGCGGAGGCACTGCCCATGGGCGGGAGAGAGCGGTGGCTCAGGGCACAGCTCTGCAAAGGCCACGTGCTCAGACCTCGGCTTGTATTGACCTTACTGGCTGTAGCTGTCAGCAATGCCCTAGCAAGCTGTGGGAAACAGAGGGCAAATCCCTGCACGTGCCGGACCAGAGCCTCATGGCCTTGAGCTCAGGGCAGGGACAGGCAGGCCATTTGCATCTTACTAACTATTTTGCAAATGGGGTTAAGTTGCAAAAAACTCCTCCATAAGGTGAAGGCAAGCTCATGGAAGAAGGGCATAATAAAAACATACCCGCTTTGGCTCACCAGCAAGCCCCGCACGCAACTGGGAGGGTGCCCTGACAAAGGTGGGCAACTGGGAGGGTGCCCCTGTGCACTGAGCCGTCCCCAAGCACCGTGGCCGGCATAGCTGCTGGCTGGGCTCAGCCACCCACTGCTGTGCCCTGCGCCCACCTTTCCTCGGAGCCCCATGGTATCGGCAGCAAGACACCCCTGCGCCCAGCACTGGGCAAAGCCACGGGGACCTTTTTCCTGTTTGTGTGGCTGCCTTCCCCATCTCAACTGTATTTGGAAGCACCACTGACTTGTCTGGTTTGCTCACAAATGAGATTTTTGGGGGTTTGTCAGCCGGGCGAGTGATCCTGGAGTCACTATGTGCTCACGAACATCTTGCAGGAGCTTTCTCCTCCTCCAGGAGCCTGGCCAGGTCCCAGAGCCTCACAGCTGCTTTGCAGGGCCAAGATTAGTAAAAGAGCTAAAGCCCAGGGAAGGAAAACATGTAAAGGTGCCTCCAGGCTGAATGAGAGATTTCAAAGACCAGAGAAGCCCCTGGGCTGGGTCCTTGGCCTCTGACAGATATGCTAGGCAGATGGGTGCAGAAATTAAAAAGCACTTCTATAAAAATCTGCTTTGAGTATATTTGAGGAAATAAAGGAAAAGCAGCATCGTTGCTGAAACATTGCAAATAACAAAGCGATTAGCAAAGCTCATTACTGGAGCTAAGTCCAAAAAATGGGCCAAATCCCTTTTGGTTAAAATATACTTGATACAGTTATCACAGTTGTGCTAAATTGGTTCTGTCAAGCAATCCCTTGCCTTCCTATATTAAAATATTGCGATCTGATAGTTCAGAATAAAAGCTTTCAACTTTGCAATTCAGCTCCATGTTTACAAGTAGCTTCCCATTCGAAAAAATAAAAATTAAAAGGCTCCAGCTGTGAACAGACCATTTGGTACTGAACAGCATGTTTCATTTGATCCAAAGGGATGGTTTTGAAATTGCCAGTGGCATGAAAAAATCAATGACTTGTAAAAGGCTCTTAACTGCCTCATGTTTCAGGGAAGCCAGTTTCTTTTATACAACTTGCATTAAACAACCTCTTTTCAAGGCGCCGGAATAAGAGCCTCTGCAATTTCAAACAGACCTATGGCCTCCAGCACAGCATTATGAATTGCACCAAAAAGGGCATGTCACCACGAGGAGACATGCTAGGAAGAGGAGCATGGGGCAGTGGTGACAGACTGAGTGTTGCAAGAAAAATCCCTTCTTTGCTTTAATAAATTAAACACTTACTGCTTCCATGGGACTTCAGGAAATCATGGAAGGAATCCAGACTCTCTAGCAATGCCCAGTGTCAATATTTATTCTTGTGGTGAGTGAAGACCTCAGTTTTCCCTATTTCTTTGCTGATGGCTACTGTTGGGGACTAATCCTGGCTTAGATGGCATCTCAAAGAACGGACAGCAGCTGTTTGAATGTGCCTGTATCATGTAAGCCAACAAGGCGGCTGCCATAGAGCTGGCACCGCTGAAATCTTTGCTTTCTGTAATCAATTCTGTTTTCAGAAAGGTCCCTCCAGCCGAAAGCCAAACATCACACACTCCCTCTGCCTTTCAGCTTTACTCCGCTGCAGGTTACCCACTGCGTAAGAGGCACCCCTTACTCATCCTGATCATCTCGGTTTCCTGTAATTGCTGATGAAATGGTGTCTGTGCAGACAATGTCTCCTGCCTTGGGAGCACGCTCTGACCGAAGCATCCACAACCTGCTGGCTTCTGTCTTCACATCACACCGAGTCATTGTCTTCTGCTCCTCAAGCAATTTCTTCCACAACCTGCACATGCCCTTTGCCCACACATGGACTTGCTCTGACTCTCCCTCCGATGCAGCTGGGCTTGAGCTGGGGGTTTAGCAGAGCCCATGAGAATAATTTCATTCTTATTGTGGCACAGTGGCGGCTTTTAATAAACAACTCGGTGGCTAGGTTCTACCCTGGCACACCAGTGCACATAAAATTTTTGTAGAAAAAAAATACGAGGCAGGCTGAGGAATTAGACAGCATTGACCAATGTGTAGGTGCATCTGGGAACCAGCCTGTGGCAGAGATGGGCTCCAGGGGCCAGGGATGTACAGGGAGGGCTGTGGGGATGCTGGGGACCGGCAAGCTGGAAGGGGATCTGGAGCACAACCGGGCACACCAGAGCCCGAGTTCTGCCGCTAAATGCACCAGGGCATGACAGGAAGAATTGAAATAAAGACACAAAGCTGGCAGAGCAACAACTGCTAATAAATGGGCCACAAATACATCCAGACAGAAATGTAAAAGAAGCTAAAAACTATCTCCAGAACAGGAAGGCTCTGACATAGCTCCCAGCAGGAGCTGGGGGGACAAAGAGCCACCCTACATATGCCTGCAGACAGAGCTCCGCTTCATGGCTGCCCTTGGCAGACCTGGCTGGTCCCAGCATCAGGAGCACCGGGTGCACCGGGGTCCTGTGGCTACGGCAGGCTCTGCCAGGGGATGCAGGGTTTATGGGGAAGATCTGTGCATCTCTGGTGCCCAGGAAGGTGCCATTTCCCCTGTTCCTCTTGTTCCCCACCGTCTGCAGACTCGGACCTGTGCTGCCCGGAGGCAGTGGGAGCTGCTGGCCCCATACAGGGAAGCCCAGGGCTGCTCCAGGACCACTTTCTGTTCCTCAGGCAAGCGCAGACAGCAATAACACCTCAAACCCATCAGACTGAGCCATGAGCCTGTCTGGAGCAGAGAACCTGAAAACATCCAAAGATAAATTGCTCCCATCCACACTGTCCTCCCCTGTCTGTCCTGCAGGTCGGGCAGGAGCCAACCGCAGCTTCCTGGGCACCAGGCTGTGACCGTGTAGTTGCTCATTTAGAGTTACAAAACAACCTCCATTTGCTTCTTCCCACCAAACCCATCAGCTCCCATGGGTGGATACGTGGGTCCCCCAGCCAGCCCAGAGGCTGTCTTAGGAAAGACTGAAGTCTTCCCACCACGTGGCTTTGAGCCCAGCTGCAAAAATGAGTTTACCTGGAATGGCACAGGTCTTAAATCTTTGCGCAATCCTGAACCCAGCTCGACCTGCAGTTACTGGAGCGAGCAGAGCAAGCTCCCAGGCTGTTTGCCAACGTGCTGTTGAAAAACTGAGAGTGCAGCACTGTGCTGAGAACCTCGTGCAGTTCCATAAAAGCAGCTTTGTCACCAGAGCAACGTGACGGACAGCAGCCAGGATTTCAATAGCTACTTCAGTGCTAAATATAGGGGGGAAAAAAATGTCATCCTGCCGCATCCTCAGGGCTCTCCTGCTGGGATGGCTGGGCCCTGCCAGGGCCACGCTCAGCCTTTTGCCTGTGATGAATGCCCAGGTCTCAGCCCAGCCTCCCTCCAGCAGGATCGTGCTAGCTGGCATCACACCAGCATCTCACTCCCCACCGGCCACCTGCCCCGCCTTATGCCAATTTTTTTTCCCTGCAGCATTTGCCCCCAAAAGTAGATTTGTGTTCTGCCTGTGGGTTTTAATCTTCCTAATTTAACATGACAGGTTTCGCAGGACAGTGGTAATTACTTCCAATCTTGATTTCAGGTTGCTCCAGAACTAAACAGGAAAAAAAAAAAGAGGTCTAGAGAGTTGTTATGAAAGCAGAAATATTTCACATTAAGTGCTTTCACAGTAACTGGGAAAACAAGCCTGGCAGCGGCGCAGTACACTGCAGATCAGCCCTGAGAGCACGGATGGGGAAGGAGATGCGATGGGCAAAGCAGCATGCCTGACATCCAGAGACCAGCTGCCTCTGCCGGCACCAGCACTGACAGCAAAAGGAGCTAGTGCTCCATCTCAGCTTTCAGGCCATCTTAAAATAAGAATAACCTCATGGCTTTGGTCCCTCTGCATCATTTTTTTTAAAATGAATTTTCCTCCACAAGCCTCTGAGCCCTTAGGACAAGCAAAATAAATTTCCCTTTTTCTCCTTTAAATTCCATCCAATGTCTTGTACTGGAGAGTTTACAGAGATGTTGGCAGAGGTGCTTCTGGTGTGATCACTGTGCAGGGGGAGCGATAAGTGTAAAAGACAGATATTCTGTACAGCTGCACGCCCTAACCTGGGCTGGCGGAAGATCTGGCAATTCCTGCTCACTTTGTTTTCGCCTCCTGCCTTCATCTCCAGTGGGGGTGCAGCACTGCCGCTGCCCTGGTCAGGGCAGAATCTGCCAGGGGCTGAGCAGCCGTCACCCCCTCAGTCACTGCTGGGCCCCCAGCCCACGCAGGACAGGTACATCTCGCAGGGAGCCCAGGACGGCCAAGCAGCCCCAGGAGGCTGGCTGGGAGAAGAGGTCCTTCCACCATAACAATGCGACCGGTGAGTCCTGGAGGCGCTTTGCAGTCAGAGCCTGATCCTGCCTCTGCTGCCATGAGCAGGATCTGGCAGCCAGATCCAGAGGGCTGAGCACAGGGTCAATGCTTGAGCAGGGCAGCTGGCAAACGCAGGAGAAAGGGCAAGGTCCAGATCGTTATTGCAGACTGGTCCTTGAACCCTGAGCTGCAACCCCAAGGCATATAAGCATTTACCCTGGAGGCAGGTGGTTTTCCCGGAGCTCGGGGTGCCTTTGGAGGGGACGGCAGTGCTGGCCCACTCTCCCGTGACTTCTATGGCTCATATGGCGGCCAGGGATCACCAGTGTAAACAGCAGTCCAAGCCCTTATGTCTCACGTAAACACCTTACTGGTGTTGAAAGGTGCTTTATTAAATGTTTGATTAAAGGTACAAAGTTTGGCCTAATGGTGAACAAACTGAGAAGTAGTTCTTTTTTTTAAAAAAAAAGACACCCCAAAAATGCTGAATGGATTCATCCTTTCAGATGCAAATCATCTGACACCTCCCCCAAGAGAGCAAGCATTAACCCAGAGTAACTGTCGGGCCAGGAACAGACAGCCCCTCAACGATATCTGCTGACAGCTCTTATCAGCAAGCCAATGCTGATTTAGGACAAGCCTAAATACTGTTAATTATATTAAAAGCTATTTAAATCTTCCCATAAAAGGAAAAATATGAGAAGACACTTAAGTTAGGAATGACACAGGAAGGATTTCAGAAGAGCCAGAATGTGGCTTGCAAGGGATGGGACACATATCAGTCCAAGCAACAGTGGTGTAAACACACACACATGCACACACACACAAAAGTATAAACATGCCTGTCTGAAAAATCTGCAATTCAAGCATCACCCTGAACTCTGAGCAGATGCAACCAAAGTTATTTCAAGAACACAAAGATCAGTACCACTAAAAAAGAAAGAAGCGCTGGAAAACTTTTTCAAATTTATATAGAAATGCTGGTATGCATAAATCTGTATTCTGCATTACACCTGAACAGCTACGTTGAGTTTCAAGAACATGCACAACAAAATAAAATCGTAATATAAAGCAGACAAATTCTCCCACCCCCACTTGGCTAAGTGCAGCAGAGAGTGAGTTGCTGAGATTTAATGCTGATCACAGTTACGGCTTACCATAACGCATCGGGATTTTCCTTTGAGCCAGGTAACGCGCAAGATGAAAATATTTACTAGCTCTAAAAATAGAAAACTGGAACAGCAAAATGGAAGAAAAAGTCCTGCAATTGTTCCTGTTTCTAGAGCAGCTGCATCTGAACAACCAGCCTGAAAGTGTTTTGTGTATAGGATGCACATGAAGAAATAGGGAAGGGAAGACAACCGCTGCTCACTGCCCACGAAAGGCATCTGGCTCAACATCCCCTCCCAGATAGCAAAGTAAGCACATTACACACATGGGATACAGTAAACAGCCCCACACCAGCGTTTGAGGGATTTTCCTGCTACAAGATGCAATTTGATCAGAAAACCCTGATTAATGTGAACTGAAGTGTTGTGTGGAAATATGCTGGTTCCAGCTAACTTTTGACAGACTCCTCCCTGGCTGCTGGCCAGCTTGCAGCGAGGCTGCTGGTAATGCAGTGATCCTGGTGAGGGGACAGTGTCACAGGTAAACCCCCTGGCAGCCAGGCAGCAAATGGCACGCTGCAGGCTCCAGTGTCTAAGCTTGGGGCTAGGGGCTCTGTGGTGAACAGATGGGAAAATCTTGAAAAATCCTGGCTGGTCTCGGAGGCTGCAGGTCTCCCAAGTCCCGTCACCTGCAACACAGTGCCCGTTGCAGCTCTGCACATGCTGAACTAACGCTCAGCATCTCAGCTATGGGCAGGCAAGTCTCCACAGGCAGATGACAGCTGGACTGATTCATTTGTGGGAAAAAAGAAAAAAAACCACAAGCGTATGAAAGTAAAACATTTTAAATTTTTATCCTATGGGAAATTTTGGTCTTTGCTTCCCCTGGGTCCTTTCAAACTGCATGAGGTTCCTTCTCATCAAAGAATAGCTTCGCTCCATTATTTCCCATGAAAAATGATTTGACCAAGGTCCTGATCAGATGACTGCAGCTTTCAGACAGGAACGCAGCAGATGGAAAAATCTGCCCCAAGCAGTTACAGGCAGAAGTGACACTGGTGGGATGGAGCTAATTTACTGAAAGATCAGTCCTCAGATCCTGAGAGAAGATGCTGCCAGTTCAGCTATAGGTTACAGTGCCGTAAGAGGAATTGCTGGCAGGACTGCTCTCCAGGGAGGTGCAGTTACAGCTGGTTGGTCTTCCCCAGCACTGACTGTGATCTCTTGGTTATTGGCTAGTGAAATCAGGAAGAGGTTAGATTTCACCACTATAATTTGGCTTGTGGATGCTCTCACATCAGTTTGTTCTGCAACAGGAAATTTGATTAGGGAAAAAGGGCAGACCAGCCTCTTTTGGCAGTGTGGAAATCCCGGTACATGCTGAGGAGCATGCACACGTTCGTTAGGTAACAGTGGAAAGAAAAGCAGAGGAACAGTAATCCAGGGGAGACCAATGAGCTCCTTTGCAGCTCTGCTCTCTGCGAAGCATTACTGTGCAAGATGCCTTCCTCCAGCAGCTGCTGCAGAGCCACGGCCTGTCGAGGAGGGTGAGGACAGGATACACAGAGCCTCTTGACAGGGTGGTCTGGCTAATTCAGCTCAGCTGTTCTTGGAAAGGCAGAGCCCTGCTTTGAAAACTGTCCCCTGCCACCCTGGTAGTGGGAGAGACTGATTCTGGACAGAGGTGTCCCTGGGATGTTAGGGACAGAAGTTTTTGCCAGATGATTTATCAACAATTTATAACACTGACAAAGAAGTGGGTCCACGTGACCAGACCTGAAGGTAAAACTGCTCAAAGATCTACAAAAGCACAGTGGATTTCCAAAGCCAGAGCTGTGGGTGGGCCATTCCCACGCAAGTGTCCTCACGATTCTTTTCAATAGGAGCTGTGTCGGGTTTGCCCTTTGGAGAAGCTCACAGAGCGGCGTTTGCACTAACCACAGCCTTCTACCTTGGGGTAAAAAAAAAAAAAAAATATCTAAGGAAATGCAACATCTTGGACATAAACCAACAATGTTTGATTCACCATGGATAAAGGAGTGCTAAATTGCCAGAGCCCAAAATCTGATGTTGTGGAGAACATTCAGTTAGCAGTCCAGTGAAAAGATTAATTGAGGCACTACTGAAGAGCTGTAGAACAATGATGTATTGGTTCAGTTCCTGTAGAGACACTACTGCAAAGCCCTATAAACAAATGCCCGAGTTCCCACTGAGCAGCTGCTGAGCATGCAGAGCTCATAACACCCAACAAGCCACCTCTTCCAAGGATGCCTGCAACTGAAAGTCAAGTATGTCCCAATGTCCATGGTTTGCCTGAATAAATGCTCTATCCCTGTCATGGCTGGATGCAGATTTGGCTCCTCAAGCACCCAGTTGTCAGGTATCGGAGCCTGAACTCCCTGGTGTGTAATTTCAGGTTACAGGGATGCTGCCAGCCAGGGCTTTGGAAAGCTCCCTGCCTTCCAGCTCAGCAGGAGACCAGAGCATAGCACCTCACCATCACAGGTTGTTCTTATCCTGCCAGGTTGTGCAACAAATCCACAGTTTACCCTCGGTGAGTTAAACATTTGCTGTGATAAAGGTTATGCCCACGTGCAAAGTGAGGAAAAAAATGAGAGCGCATAGTTCTTAATCAAAACAATAGTTCTCCTACTGCATTTCTCATGCTTGGGCACTGTTAGAGGCACTGCCACCTCCCAAAATAAATGAAATCTGTGAAAGCTTAATAGCAGATCAGTTACTGGTAGGAAAGAACTAGCATTTGCCCCAGTTCCATCTTGCAGGCAGGGCTCAACCTGTTTAAAGACTGCTTGGGCACGTTGTACACAAAAATATTGGCTAACACCTAACATCTTAAGTCTAATGCTTGAGAAATACAGAACTCCTAGGGTATAGGTACTTGTGGGTGTATAGGTTTAAGACCAAAGATCATCATGCTATTTCCTACTTGTTCCCTTTTCTGACTTTCACTGGTGCTATGCTCTGTAGTTGGGGCTTGCCCTACATGACTAAGAGTTCACTTTGTACGTTTGAGTAATACCTGTGATGTACAACAGGAAAAAAATATTTCGACAGGCTTTAAGAAATATACTAATAAATCCTTCAACATGTTAATCAATTGCCACTTACAAGATGGATTTCAGCTGGCGGAGAAAGATTTCTCTTAATAGAGGAAATAAAAATATTTCTTTTAATGAAAGGATCTCAGGAGTTTGCCTTCTTTTGTAAAAGACATTCCTTAAACCTGTTGGTGCAGCAATCTGCACTCTTCTAAAAATGAGTTACGCTCTCCTAAATTCCTCACAAGTTGAGCAGTGGCTTTACAATACACTTTTAATCCACCCATAACCCTGAATCTTGAAGAGTTGCCACCTTCTGAAACATCTCAGTCTTGCACCAACTGCCTCTATAGAAAGCCCCTGGGAACACGCCGCGGGAAAAGAGGCACTCTGAGGCTTTCTTAGTGAAGTCATACTTCCCACTAAGTCCTTCAAGACATCAAATCCCTTGATGCTTGCATTGGCTCAGCCAAAACCATTATATTATATGGCTCATTATAAGCCAAACTGTATTTAGACAAACAGGGTTTGAAGAAAACCCATTTATTTTCAGGAACAGGATAAGTAGGAAAGGTCTTCACAGACATTCAGCCATTGAAATGGTCATGCCTTCACTACTCCAGGACACTGCCTTTAATTACACAGGTGGGGATTGCAGGTAGCAAAGGGCAGAGGTTATTGCTGTCTCTGCTGGGCCAAGAGCTGCTAGTTCAGCCTGGTGCCCACCCTGCCTTGGGCAGAGGGGTGGTCGTGGGAAAGGGAACACTGGGGATACTGGAATGGTTGTGTGTGCTGGAGGAGAGGGAGAAGAGAGGGGGCTGCCCAGCACAACAGGGAGGTTGCTCCAAAGGAAGCAAATGAGCCACAGCTCACAAGGGAAACTGCCTTGGCTTATCTTCCAGCCCACAGCATCTGTCCCTCATTGGGTCCCTGTTTTATCATGTGAGAATATCAAGCATGAAACAAATTTTCCCATACTTTTAGATTTTCTGCCTGTGAGTGTCTGGCACAGAAAACATTCATCAGAGGTCAAAAATTCCTCCCCACCAAGAAGGACTGCTCAACAGAACACAAGTTAGCCACTGTCTTCTTCCTGCTGGACAGGGGTGGGGGGAAGCAAGTAAATATGCTCCCTACCCTTAATCACTTTTGACAGCCCAATTTCAAATGCCATATTTTGTTCTGAATTTGTCTCCTACACTGTTTAAAAAGTTTCTGGCCCGCAGTAGCACTTTTTGTGGGTGCTTTTCATGGCACCACAATGCGTGAACTGTCCACTCAAAACTGTGAGCCTAACTAAACAGTGTGGTGTGGGGCAGGCTAAAAATACCTTTGGATTACTTCAGTCCATCACAATCACTGCATGCCTGACAAATTAACTAGCAATAGAGAACCATTTTCATACCAATCCAGCTGTTCATTTTGGAAATGTCAGAGCATACTCACTTGAAGAAACATCCCACCCTCTGTTCTGCCAACTGACAGGGGCACTTGTGTGCTCCCTGTCCATTTCCCTAAAAAAAAAAAAACCAAAAACAAAAAACAAAACCCAAAAAAAACCCCAAACAAAAAAAACCTCATCACACAAACCACCCTCCACAGCTGTCTAAAGTCTGCTCGCCAGCCAGCTGTTCTTCCTGAGGCACCATCCTCAGGAGCCCATGAGCCAGCAAGCAGGGCAGCACACTGCAGATCTCACAGAGCAGAACGATGCTCACAGCTGCTGCAAAAGCATTGCCTGCCAGCCTGAGCAGAGAAGAGCCAAGGCTGGAAGGGACCTCAGGAGATCATCTGGTCCAACATCCTGGGCAGAGATGGGTCAAACGCACTAACAGTTGGGCAACTGGTTTAAAATTTAAGCAAGACACATTTTAGTCCTAGAGTAAGCCCCAGACTTTGTTGAGGCAAGGGTTACAGAGGAGGCAGATATGGAGCTCACCTAATTTGGAGAGGGGATGAAGGGATGCCAGGACTGTAGCAACACAGCAATGCTGCTGGAAGCTGAAACCCCTTTAGGCAGCCCTGACCCCTACTCAGATCTATATTTTTAACTGCATGTCAGTTCTACTTCTTTGATTGTTTTTCATGTTTATAAGCTTGCAAGGGTAACAGCTTCAGTGGCATCAAATAAAGGCATTTTGTATAAACAAATGCAGTGACAGCAGAATACTTTGTACTCCTGGAGATCAGAGTGCAGAAGCAGTCCTCTACTACCAAAGTAAAGGGGGTTCAATGTCTGCAAGCAGAGCACAACCTGCACTCAGAAGTGATCACAGGGAAATTCAAGTTCCAATATTGTCAAACAGATGTCGTCCATCAGAAAGCTAAACTTTTAGGTTTAAAAAGTTCCTATTTAGAGAAACTAAATTTAACCTTCTGTGCATAAGGCTTTCTTGGTTTATGTGAAAGTCCAAGCATGAAAAAACAGATGGGGGAGAGGTTTCTTTCTCCATCCTTTACCTGTGGGAACAGAAGTTATAAGATCAGCTGTGTTTTACAGATGTCTTCTAAGTACATTATGGCAACTCTGAGTTTGCTTTTAGTTAAAAATTTCATGTTTGTTGATATCTGAAAGGTCAAATAATCTAACCAAATGAAATGAAATCCCAATTTTGGGGCATGTTGTCCTGGTTTCAGCTAGGATAGAGTTAATTTTCTTTCTAGTAGCTGGAATAGTTTTGGGTTCAGTATGAGAAGAATGTTGATAACACACCGATGTTTTCAGTTGTTGCTGAGTAGTGTTTAGACTAAGTCAAGGGTTTTCCAGCTTCCCATGCCCAGCCAGCAAGAAGGCTGGAGGGGCACGAGAAGTTGGGAGGGGACACAGCCAGGACCCCAGACCCAAAATGACCAAAAGGGTATTCCATACCATGTGATGTCATGCCCAGTATATAAACTGTGGGGAGTTGGGCTGGGGGAGAAATCACTGCTCAGGAACTAACTAGGCATCGGTCAGCAAGTGATGAGCAATTGCATTGTGCATCACTTGTATATTCTAATCCTTCTATTATTATTATTGTCATTATTAGTTTCTTCCTTTCTGTTCTATTAAACTGTTCTTATCTCAAGACAGGAGTTTTACTCCCCGCCCCCCCCCCCCCGATTCTCTCCCCCATCCCACTGGGTAGGGGGGAAGTGAGTGAGCAGCTGCGTGGTGCTTAGTTGCTGGCTGGGGTTAAACCACGACACATGTAAATCCTGAAAGAATTAAGTACTTTTTCCTAAATACAACAAGGTTTGTCATTTCAATTTATGCATCAAACAGAACTCTTAAATTTGCAATGAAAGAACTTTGAACAAAACATTAATGCAAGTTATCAAAAAGAGCATGTCCAATGGAGCCTGCATGACAAGATTATTTCTAAACCACTAGCAAGTTAAAAATTGGCAAAGGGAGTTTTGAAGATCCCAAACACACAAATAAGGCTCAGTGATGCCATATACATGCAATACTAGAATAATGGATAAAGAGGCAAGCATGGGACTGCTCAGAGAAGGGCAAGAACATTGAGTAACAAAGGATGCTTGATTCACTGGGGTGGTCCAAGAGTAATAATTCTAGCTACTACGTCTCTTCTTTTGCAATTCTTCATTTGCAAAGACAGGAGGAAGGAGAGGAAGGAAACCGTTTGACAATTCCCCCACCATTTCACCAGAAACAATATAATCATCATTTAACTGATATTCCTGGGAAACAGAAGTTTATGTTGCTCAAGCCAAAAATCACAGAGTTATCACTGTTGGCAGAAGTATCTCAATTTCATTGTTGTATGTATGTCTTTCTCCAGTAAGAACAGAATGAACTTATTTCAGTACACAGTGGAGTGTGCAAGCTAGACACATCACCCAGTGATTAGTGTAGAGTAGCTTTAATATAAGTGCTATTAGTGACCAAATTCAATACTACTTACCCATTTCTAAGCAATATCACTGAAAGTTTTCAGGGATAATCCTCCTTTCTTTTGCTTGAGTTTCTTAGGGGCTGGGAATACATGGAGTGTGGGATGGTTTGTCTTAAATTTTTTCAGTTCATGCACTTGGAAGCTTACGCTAGGAAGCATAGTGTTAGCGTTGCTTTACTTTTTTTTTTTTTGTCATCTTCTGATTATAGGAGAACAGGAGATTCTGGAGATCAAAAGCAAGTGGCTGAAATAAACGTCTCATAAGCTCATGAATTCCTATCTGTCTATCTGAAATGTCACAGTCTTAACAAAGTAACATTTACACTTAACATATTTCTCACTCAAGCTGCAACAGGATTTCAAAAAACCAGTAACTTTGGAGCAGAAAAATACCTGTAAATGCGTTAGGAGAAAAAAAAGCAATGAACCTCTCTGGAATGCTGAAGAGCAGGAAATGTAAGGTAGCTCTATCTGACAGTTTTATGGAAGATAAAACTAGTAGTATACCATTTAATGAGACAATTTTTCACTGGCACTGGGACCATCTCCTGTGAAAGGATGAGAGTAAGGGAGATGGTCCTCTGGAAGGTTTGCACCTTAAACTCATCAAAGCAGTGAGCCCCAAGACCTCTGACAACCACCTTCAATAGACTTTCTTATATACAGAGGAATGCAATGCCACGTGCAAGTGGGATGGACAGATAACAAGATGAAGATGCAAAAAGTGGTGGCCTCCTGCAGTCCCCATGCTGATATGAGCTTTCACAGTTGTGTGCTAGGGTGGTGGCAAAAATATACAGTCCCACAGTGCCATTCTCAGATATGAACTTGGTTTTTCTGCCTCCTGTGGATATAGTAGAAGAGGTTATTCTTTACCATCAACAATGCAACAGAACCAGGTATATAAGCAGAAGCCTTACAGGATCAGCTAACACAGAACACATGGTTTTCTCTGGGTAAATCATTTATCATTTCTCCAACTTGTCATTGATCTAGAGATCACACACACACACACACTGTATCTGTTTGTATGTATATATGAAAAGTTGTATGAATTCTGGTAATGAAATAATTATAATAAAGCCACAATTATAATACTCCAAAGATAGATGTTTATTGAGTTGCTGAAAAATACAAGTATTCCAGTTAAGTTTGTCACATTTAAATGTTAACTAATAAAAAACCTACAGAGGTTCCACATACAGTCTAGTTGTTCCACTTCCCCACTATAATGAAAACTATGTTAAGATGATACAAAGTCAAACCTTTAACAATCACCTGTGAATTTCAGAAAAATTAACATGTTCTAATTCTTCTTATATTGCCCTTACTAGTAGCTATGAGCTATTGTGCTGAGTTATGCATCATTCAGTTCTGAAGGCAATGTGTTATAGCTGTGAAAACTAGATATTCATATTATAATCTACTCTTTGGCTATATAATCAGAATATTATTAGCATGAGATTTCCATTATTAGAGGCCTAACTAATTAAAACCACAAATAATTACATACACATTTTGCAAATAAGTTTAATCTGCTAAAGTCATTGCAACATTAAACTTCAAACTTTTTAAAAAATATTCTTGGAAGAGTTCTAACAGACATTTGAGTGATACTTGTAGCCACTCAGAGGAACTGATTAATGTGTTTGAACACAGAACCAGAAACAGGAGAATTCTGTGAAACAATGGATGAGGTGGGTTTTTTTGTTGTTTTTCTTTTTTTTTTTTAAACTCTAAGTTTCCACAAACTAAGAATCAGAACAGTGATGCTAGCCTGGGGCATTGTAGTTATATCCACCACTGGTGTAGCTATGTCTTAATCAGAGAGGAAAGTTAAAAGGCTACCATCATAACAATGAATCTTAACCAATGCAAACCAGCAGCTGAAGACAACAAGATGTACAACTGGTCTGTAAGCAGGACACTGAAGAGAGACTGTAAAAGCAGATACAGCATGAGAACATATGTTGCAGGTATCTGACAGACTATGGAGGGAGATGCAGATTTCAAGCCTGAACAGAAAACAAAAAAGTTCTATTTCGCAGTAGTTCACCATCTTTGATTTAGGAAATAGAAGCTGAAAAAGCTCAGTGTGACATCTGAAAAGGTTACTGCAGTCAGCAAGACCCATATGGACCTAAGAACTACTCATGAAGAATCACTGGGCGGAGGAAGCACTGCAATAAACATCTATAAAATGTATTCAGTGCCAGGAGTTCCCAAATCCTGCTGGAATCAATGCAGCCGGCCAGCAGCAGACACCTTTACTGAAGCAGGTGTAGTAAGCTATCTATGTTTTGTTTATAGCTGGAGCCTGCCACTTACAAAACTTTTAACACCTCATGACTCCGTGAAAAGCGTCCATGCCTGAGCCATATTATCCACAGCTGATACATACTTATGGCACCCTGATCACATGTACCAAGCTCAAATAAAAAAATTACACTGCAAAGCTTCATGAATTTTACATTTCTCTCAGTACATCCCATGTAGAAATCACAGATTTTTTTTGCTTACAACACTTCCTTATTCAACAGTGACCCTCCCTATGAAGATGACCAAAGCCAGACAGGAATCTGATGGTTCATGGAGTCCAGCCTGGAACAGAGGCCTCTGCACATGGTACCATTTCCTTTGTAGACCTGAAAAACCTTTTCATAATAGGAAAGTTTTCTTTATAACTGGCAACTGAACAACAGACTCACAGAACGTTTCAACCACAAACCCCTCATCAATAACTGCAAAAAAAGTTCCAACTGTTTAGATGCCTTTGTTGAGGGATGGTGTTCACCTTCTTTGTAGTGCTGTTCCTCAATTTCTGCTTTATAGTCCCAAATTGTGCTTCATCATGAAACAAAGAACAGCTGGGTGCATGCAGGTGCAGAATGAAAAGTCTCACAGGGAAAAACATCTCTCAAAAGAGAATTTTTAGTTTCAATATTCAGGTCTAATAATAAAATTATCCAGATCTTTAAATAAACAGAAAGAAATTAAGGTAAAATCAATTTCCTTGGATAGAATTCTATTTTAACCTACATTTGAATAACCTAACTACAGCTCCAAACACCAGCAGTTCTGTTTCCCTAATGCTGGATCTAGCAATTAATGACTGCAAACCACACACAAGGTTATCTGTACTATTGCCAGATCCAATCCAGGGAACAGAAGGGAAGCAGATCACCTCTGTCAGTAGGAGTTTCTGTACTGGATTAAGCTTATTAGTAGCAAGATTCAAAAAACTATGTTGTTCCAGATACATATGCTCTAAGACACTGGGTGGTTTTCACGTTGTGTAAGACAGGAAAGTGTGTAAAATATAAAGACCCTGCTACAAGTAAAGGCATCTTTGTCTTCATGTGTTCTCACCACTTATGTCCCTGTTGGTCAAAACCAAAGTCCTAACATGCTTCATATGTAAAAGTGTCATGTATTTCCCTGGAATAAGAGTTAACATTTCTTTTGTTTGTCACTATAAAAGAACGTATTTCCTGATATGTCATGAGGCAGGTCACTTATCTATCAAAACTGCAACAAAAACGTTTGAAAGAACATACAACAAATTCTTATTACTTACAACAAATATATAAAAACCGAAGTGAAATCAAATTGAATAACTTGACTGCATGAAAGGTATGAAACAGTTTGTATTTTATACACAGAGTATGTACACTGGTTTTAGAAATGTGGGGTTTATCCATGCAAATTTAATACAAAAAACTATTTACAAAAAAATAACAGTAGGAACATTTTTCAAAAGAAACATATATGTTGGAAGCTCCAGCAATAATGGAAGTCCTGAAAAAAGACTTAGTATGTACAAGTAGACAATCTTCATAAGTGTGGAAGATGCACTTTACAAGAATATGAAATGCACAATGAATTAAAATGCACTATCAAAGATGTTGCAAATATATACACAATTTAAGCATCTATTTTTAAATGATCACTCTCCAACTGTGCCTCAGAACTACTTCTGTCATGTCCTGCACACATTTACATATTGATCATTTGGTTACATTGCATTTTCTGAGTTTTATAATCACGAGTTACGAAATAAAATAACTGAATACCAACGGAATGATAATCGTAAAGCAATCACATTTTCCTCGTTCTACACATTACATAATAGTAAAAACTATTCACATTATTCCCAACATAATCCACCAAACAACCCTTTTGCAATGCCTGCATATGCCCCTCATGGGAATCAAAGCCTTGCATCACCTGCTGCTGCAACAGACATGAACAGTTGCAGCTAAGAATTCCCACAGTTGCAGCCATGCTTAATGTAACACATCAATTCAGGAAACACAACTGTATTAACATTTGCATGTGAAGAGCACAATCTTGCACGTGCTCCAGAAAGCATACTAATACTGAACAATGGGAGTTCCCATGCCAGGAATGGCACGACCAAATCCTAAACAAATATAGCAGTTCTGGAAATATTTTACTGGTTCACTCGTATTTAAAAATGAAACAAAAAGGTATCCTTGTGATTATTTCCAAATATTCTGTTTCACAACCTGCCTTCATAAAACTATTGTGGAAAAAAAAAAGGTTACGTTTGCCATATTTCATTTAAAGAAGTGAGGAAATCCTCATAGTGCCAAGAATTCATTTTAAATCACTGACTTCATGTTGTAGCTCAGTTAGAAAACTACTGAGGGACATTCTGGTCTCACTGAAGTCATAGAATCAGAGAATCATTTAGGTTGGAAAAGACCTTTAAGATCGAGTCCAACCATAAACCTAACACTGCCAAAAGGGAAAGTTTCCCAAAACAATTAAATTTACTGTCAGTTTGAGCTATTATTCTCCTTTAATATTTGCTAAGATACTAAAGGAGTCCTGGAAAGACTTTTTTGGATTTGTTTAAAATTTAGATTCTAAATGTATATGGAAAAACCATATTAAAAATTCATCTTTGAAAATGCAGTCAGCTATAAAACATTTGAACTAAAAATGACTGATTATGTCATTTTTATAATAACTTTTATTCCTTCCATAGAAATTAATCAGGTAGCTTATAGCAATTTTGTCTCCCTTTGCCTCCCATGTTAAAAAAAGAAAAAAAAAAAGATCAAAAACAATGAGGGAACAAATACTGCATATAACCATAACTTTAAAATAATGTTGTCAGAATTGTACTACATGAAATACTTAAAGACAAATAAAGCAAAGTGGCATTTTATTATATAAGAAACACAGGAACCAGAACTGTTCCTGTGCAGTGGCAAGTTTAAACTAAAATTCAGTTAATCACATATGTTCTCTATTTTAACAGTCAAGACCAGCAGAAATTTTCTTCACAGGAAGAGAATAATTTTTTACCTTCATAGTTATTTTAGCAAAGAGATCTGTGCCATAAAACTCTTGATTAAAAAATACAGTTTGCCTTTCCTTCCATTTGTAAGTGAATTACATATATCCCACAGTGTGTTGCATATGGAACAAGAAACAGTATTACTATTTTGATTCACTCACATGAGAGGACAAGTGACACACTAACCTGTTAAGAGCCATGGTGCAATTTCCAATCAGTGAAGTTCTGTAGTTCCTAGAGCAAGCTTGCTCTGTTTCACTACGTCATTCTTTGCCGGCAGAAGTTAAATACTGGCAAACATCTACTTATCTATTACTCTCAAGTAAAGTTACTGCTTTCCTTAGTGTTTTATCCAGACTGCAAACATGTATTTAAAAGAACTCTGCAGCCTATGCAGGAGGAGGCAGCAGCATGAAGCAAGGAGGTGTTTCCTTCAGAAGTTGTAGTCTCATCATTACAAAGCCAGAGGGTAGTGCAAATGGCACCAACTAGGTACCCTACTCAGGGCTTGGAATGGGCAATGTTTTCTGCATTCTGCAGCACTGGGATAGAGCTATCCAAAACATACAGTCTTTGGGAAAACAAACATGCCAAATTTCTTGTTATTGTAACCTCTGCAGAAAGCTCCATGTACTTAAGGATATGCCTCCCTCGCCATGAAGCAGCTACAAAACATTTCTTTCTCTACTAAAACTAAAGGCTTTTCATTGTGAAGTGATTCAGTGTGAGATCAACTCAGAGCACTCTCTCCTTGGACAACTATACTTTGCCTTTCCCATTCCTGGTCTTAATGACTTTTTTTAAAATTCCAAAGAGTTACCTACAAACAGGAAATATTTCACCAGTTTTTTGTGTGTTGGGGTGGTGTTTTGTTTATTTGCTTTTGTTTTTCAAGTAGAGATCACTTTAATATGATGTACCTCTTGAAAGAAACACATACGTTAGCCTGACTTAGAGATGAAAAAGAGAAATTTGATTTACTAATACAAAATCCATCTCCTATTTGCAGCAAAGTGCTAAAACCTTCCACAAGTTGCTTTCAGTTGAACTCAGCTGAATTATTAATGTGCTTTATCTCTGCATTGGTACACAGACCAATTCCGAGACAAACAGGCAGACTGCAGCTGTATTAGATACAACTACCTTTCACAGAAGCATTTAAGAAATCAGCAGAATAAAATGTCAGACCTTTGCCCTTCTCTTCAATACTGAGAAGAGACATGGAAATTCAGTTTTAGTGAAAACAGATGCCTTTTCACTTTTTGTTTGAATTTGGCTACAGATTTATGTCAAAATCTGAGAAGACTGCTGCTAAATGGTAAGATATTTGAAATAAAGTTTTTAGTGCAGTAAATAACTGATGGTAGTCCTCACCTGCAATTTTATTGAGGTGACACACCTTCCCATAATATGAAAGCTGTGCTTCAAAGTAATTTTTCCTACCATCTTAATACTGTATATGGCATATCAGAAAATTTGTATTAAATAAATGAATCAGTGTAATATTTTAAAGCTTCCTTTGACTTACCAGAGGTCACTATTTTTAGTCAAGAATTTGACACTAAAGCTTTGCTAGTGTCACACAAGTTTAAGCCATGTTTGCTGTGGGCTCCAACTCAGGTGTTCCATAAATCAAAGAAGTGAATTCCTTACTGAAGTCAAGAGCAAAACTTGCATTGACTTCAGTGAAGCTAGGATTTTACCCAGAGATTCTTATTATTTGTGTCATAGTTATTTACTGTTTCAAATGTATTCCTCTGTATTTTATGATAATTTTAGTTCTTATATTTTGGAAGGCCTCCAGATACATGGGTATAGATGGTTTACTGCATCCTCAGCAGTGCGCCAGCTAGCACACTGGATTAGCAATATTATATAATAGATGAAAAGCATTTCTGAGATACTGTGAGGGAAGTTACCACACTTTACAACTATTCTAATGCCACTGCTTTAAGATCTCACAATATCTGGGACATTATTGCTTAAATAAAGATCATTCATGTGCAACATACCGCATCCAATGACACAAAAATAGAAAAAACTCACAAGGCCAGAAGCCCTGTCAGTATGTTGATTCACTCAGTAATTTATGGTTCACACCACATTATTGTGATAACTTTGTATAGCATTCACAATAACAAAAGCACCCTAGTTAACTCTTAAATTTATTAGGAAAACTTAATGCAGTTTCCTAAAGCTTTTAATGTTGACTTCTCTTCACATCCAAAGTAAAAACTGAGCAACAACTATAGGAATTGGGCAGGCCTCTGCTTTTAACCATCCTATCAGCTGTACCAAGTATTAAATAATGACATTGCATCCTAAAAACAGGGAAGGATCTCTCAAACATAATAAATGTTGGGAGCAGGGATTCTGGAATCTCAGAAGTCACCACTGTCATTGGAGCATTTTCTTTAAAAAAAGTAAAGAGGAAGGAGGAAAGTGGCATACAGTAATGAACAATGTCAAGTCACTAGATCTGTGAACAAACAAAAATAAGTAAGAAGATGCTGGGAATCAAATGGAAAGGGAGAAAGGGAATAGTAGGCAAATTCTTGTACAGGGAAGACAGCAGCAATTTCCATGGGCTGCTTTAAAATTAAAACTCAAAACTCTTTTAGCATTTTTTTTGCAGTTGCTCCTAAAAAAAAAAAATCACAACAGGAACAGCCAACTTTAGCAAGGCTTTAGATTATTATTATTTGTAAAAGCAGCTAAAGAGAGATTAGAAAAGATTCATCCAGGCACAGTGGAACTTTTCTCAGATTGCTCCTAAGGGTACTTGAAGGCCTTAATCTTTGCAATGCTAAAAAGAAAGCACTGGAAGAGTCATGATTATTCTTCCCCATCAGCATGAACATGGCCATAATAATTTCCAATGAATGGCAAAGTAAGACTGTTTCTAGCAAGTTTGTGGGGAAGAACTCCAGAGTACTTAAAAAAAAGTTATTTTAGTAGTTTTCAACTTCAGAGATACAGTTTAAAATGAGTATGTTAATTTCATATCCAGTTTTCAAGTTACTTAGGAAATAAGCTAAGCTTAAAAAAACCTGGTAATCATCTGGCATGCTACATCAAGGGAATTCTTAATGTTTACACTGTGATATAACTTTATAAATTTAGTTATAGTAGGAAAAAAGTTACTTTAAGATCAGAAAACATCTTTAAATATGACAATGAAATAGTAGTGTAGATCAGTTTAAGCCTGATAACTGAAAGTGACAATTTACAGTTAGCAATTCTATGGCTAACATACCAAAATAGAACTTTGTTGTTTCAATTCCTTGCTAAGGTATTGACAAGACCAACTTTTTTTTTTTTTTCTTTTTGAATGGTTGTGTTCTTCAAATGTAGCAAACCAGCATTTTGCTCAATGAATTATATTACTTTATCATTTTAGTCTTAGCACGACTTTTCAGATACGGCCTTTAATGAAAAATAGAGATTGAAGTTGTTAAAATGAGTATTATGTGAATGATTTAAAAACCAGAGAGATTTGAAATACCGTACTTCAAAGGTCAAAGCAATCCAGTTTCCTTAAACAAGTATTTATGTAACCTAAGATTTATATCTAGGACTTTGCAAATTAAGTTTTACACCAGCCTCTCCATGAGCTGTATTTTAAGAAAATACTATAAAAACAATAGTGGTTTTTAACTATTACACATGAATCAGCTTGTTGCAATGGATTTAAAAATAATTTATCTTTTTTTTTTTTAAGTCTTGTCATCAGAAAGAGGTTACTTTTCCTCTCAGCTATTGATTTTAAGGACTATAGTAAATGAAGTAAGGAGTAAACGATACCCCTCCCTCATTCTGTTATGAATTATATTACATGGGGTCTTGATCAGTTGGAAAGAACAGAATCAAATCTTGTTACATGCTTGGCAAACATATCCCTCAATTGAAATCAACTTAGCCTGAAACAGAAAATCTGTGACAGTCAGAACTTTTTTTTTTTTAAATTGAGCTACCTATTCATGAAGAACAAACTAATGCAAACAGATTTATTACTGAAATTATGAAATTATTTGCAACTTGTTTGGACGAGAGAACTCAACTGTGTATGGTTTCAGAATGTTCTCAAAACACCGAGAATTTGTGCAGAAGCAAACAAATGCATAAACTCCTACGTTTCAAAAAACCACCACAGTGGAAATTTTTCTTTTTCACATTTATCCAGAAAAATCTAATGTCTCAGCACAGTGACATTTGTACAAACTGATTTGTGTGCTATGCCACACTTGTGTAAATTACACAATAAATCCCATAAACACTAAAAAAGATAAACATTGATATTTCCCAACTAAATTATGGATAAACCTGTTGTAAAAACGTAACGTGAGATCAGGAGCAATATTACACAAAATCCTGAAAGTCACAGCGTAAACCTGAGATTTTGGCAGTTTTATCAAAATGTCCTAAACTACTCTGTATGCATCACTAGTCCTCATGTCGTACTCACCATGTATATTTGTTTGTCCCAAAGAAAAGTAGACAACTTTTTTTTGTCCAATAATACATTAAACCAAAAGTGATTAGGTATTATCAAATTAAATATCATAAATAAAAAGTATTTACAGTATTTTCTAATTATTAGACAACAAAATAACCAATTAAATTGTGCAACAAACTTAAAACACCCAACATCAAAAATGTGAAGTATTACTTAAATCTTCACATACTGATTTTACAAAAACCTATTAAAATATTTTAAAATTTCCATTTTATCTATTTTAAACAAAGAAATTTCAAAAATGTTTAAGACTATTAAGAGTTATCAATTACACAGGCACTTCACATGTAAACAATCTACAGTACAACTGAAAAAAATATTTGGCACCAACCTAGAAGACTGGAAAAAACTCAGTAAAATGTGTCCTTTTCCCATTATATACTGTTTTGTGTAGTCACCATACACTCAGACTAAATACTGGCAATGTTAGAAGTGTTTAAGTTACAATCAGGAGTGCAAAAAATAAAGAACACAAATATTAAGCTTTCTGAGAGAGTGAAAGTGGATTACAAGTGATCAGTCGCTCACATTTTTACCATCATACCATGGCTACATTTTTGTCTTACCTTTAAATCAAATGATTGACTTGAAAGAGTAAAAGAAATCAAATGATTGACTTGAAAGAGTAAAGGGGCGGGGCGGGGGGGGGGATGGTGGTAATGTGCTTTATACTTCTAAAATAATTCAAACACCATTTTCAATGTAGGAAAAGAAATCCAGCATTTAACTGTAACACTGAGATGTTAAATGGCAGCTTTTAACTTAAATTAACTGGAAAAAGAAACTGATGCTACCACCATCTCTTTGTGCATCCAATTACAAAAAGAAAAAAAAAGAATAATTATGTTCTTTTACTGTCAGCTGACTCCAAGGTTTTCATGTACAACTCCAAAGTAAGGCTCTCTACAGCATCTGGACAGATATTAGTTTTTGATGGCTTGGATGTTCCCATGTAGGAAGCTGAACTGCCTCAGAGCAATACAGATCAACAGATCGAATGGTAAGTTGTCTAGCTTTGAAGAAGTCACGTCACATGGAGGAAAGCTGAGATACTTTCAATGTAGGCAATTCAAGCAGAGCTTGAACTGTGAGGCCAACCTTCACCAGACCCCTTTCCTCCAGAATGTGATGAGGCAAGCAAAGTCTCTCCTGCAAAATAAAGCAGTACATGTATCATGCTTCATTCTTTTTTTTTTTTTTCCCCCAAAGGCAGGTAACAAACGCATTCTCTCTGAAGTCACACATACATCACTAAGACACTTGCATAGAAAATGTCTTTGGCCTTAAATTTTGCATGTGGTTCTCTACAGTAACAGAATGTTCAGAAACCAATTATATCTAAGATCTGTTTAAAGTGTTAAACTATGACAACATCAGAAGACACATAAAAGACTGCTAATTTCATAAAGCCAAAGACTGTTTCTTTTCATAAGCAGAGCAAGAAAAACAGGCTGATGGGCACTGTTGGCTCAGTGGCCTACTTCCCCCTTCCCTTATTTTGTAGCCTTATTACCAATTTTTCCCTTGGGAAAACTTGGAAGTGCTGATAAACTGGGTCCTCAGTAATAAGCCATTCCCCAAGAAAGTCATATTTCAGTTTCAAAATTCAGCAACAAGCTGAACAATTTTCCCAAGTGCTAGCTGGTGTTACATGTAATTCAGGAGGTAAATCTTAGCATCTCTAACTTCTGAATGGCCTGTGGCTCCACACTAGATAGAAGCTGTGGCAGACCAGTAACCTAGGCTTCTAAATCCATGAACTAATTCTCTTGTTCCACTAAAAAGGGTTGAGGGAGTTTTTTGTCTCTCGTAATATGCAGAAAATTATTTGATCTTTAGTCACCGTCCCTGTCCCCCGTCCGTTCCCCCCCCCGAAGTAAGAGGATGAACTTGGGCAACAGAAGCATAAATAATGGGCTGCAACTACGGCCATACTAAAAAAAGATAGCTAATCAGTTAGGCTACATATTTCTGTTATTGCAGGGTTTTTCCCCGTCAGACACTGAAATTCATTCCAAACTGAGTTGCTAAACTCAAGACTTTCAAATATTACAACATCATCCTCTCGCATCAGTTCTTTTGTAAAATAAATTATCATCTAAACAAGGAGGTCAGTATTATTTTTACTATAAGGAACTGACTAGAAACCCATAAAGTAGCTTCCTCAAGTTCATGTCACAGGCCAGAAATGGCACTTCTTTTCATATCTCCAAGTTTCCTGGTCAGTACTATAATCACTATTGCTCCCTGAATTAAGCCCCCCAAAACACCCATCTTGCTGACATTTTCTGTCATTTTTAATAAGTCAATAAAAGCAGTTAGTATACCTGTGGAACGCCCAATTTTTTACAAGCATCAAGAAAGTTTTCAACATTTCTTCGGCATTTTGCCATACTGAGTTTAGGCTGTAAAGACAGGATGTTAGATCTTCATCATACATTCGTGAAGTATTGTATATTTCTGATGCAAATGCAGTTACAATTGCTAAAACACAGAACAAATTCTATGGAGACTCAGTATATGAAAATAGCTCTTAAACTAAACTTCTGAGCCTTGCTTAATGCTTCTTGCAGAAAAATCAAAGTGAGGAATGTAGCCAATTAAAAAGGTAAACAAGATTAATGATGTTTTAGTATTGAAATTCAAAAGCTTGTTTTCACACAAGATGCAACAAAAGTGAGATAAATGACTTACCACTGCTGGCGACGGTACATGAATGCTGGCAACAGAACGTGGCCTTATGTGATTGGCTAAATGGCAAAGAACTACTCCATCCATCAATGCTGCTCCAATGTCATCTGGCAAAATTACTTTTAACCTTGATTCAAGATTCTATTAAGAAGTCCATAAGTAAGTTACTTTCAGCATTAGCTAATTTTCAATTTTAAATCCAGGGTATTTTGAAGCAGTCAGTTTAAAAGGGACATTTTAATACTAAAGTGAAGTAAATGGAGTCAACTCACACTTTACTGAGTACAGATATCCTTTTCTCTTTATCATTAACTTTACATTCCCTTTTCTTGTTGTTTTTTTTTATTTGTTTGTTTTTTATGAGACAGCTGCATACATTGAGAAGGACATTCAGCCAACAACTACCATGATACATAGCTCTCAAAGCCATATGATGAACTCACTACTCATAACAGGAAAGCACAGAATTTAAGGACGCAAATGTCAGGCTGAATACCTCATTAGCTATTAGTGTGCAGAATTTGTGGGTTGAAATCATACACAATTTTACTAGGAGAAGGAGAAAAAAAAGAGGGGAACACAACCACTTTGGGCATGGCCATTTCACTCATGCAGATGACAGTTAAATAGCTGAGGAAAGGGTGGCCAAGAAGTGCCCACACTTGTGTTGCAAAACAGAGAAGGGAAGCAGGGAATGTTTTTTCCCCACACCAGCAACAAGCCTTCAGTGCTCAGTAAAGTGCAAAGTAAGTAAAACAGACAAATACAGAAACAATCTTCACAGAAGTCACACCCCAAATTAGAATTAGTACTGCCCTGGAAAGCAGAGCAGCTACGATTCACAGTTAACTATAACTGTTAAATATCTTGAGAACAGAACTATAGAGTAAACAACTTACTGGAACTCTGAAATGTAGGTCCCATTCAGTATTGTATAACTTGTAGCAACTTTCTACATTCAAAAAGCATTTGGCTATTCAGAAGACTATGACCATCTTCCTTCAAATCTCAGGTCAAACAGCAGCAAACACAAGCAGACATTGTCTCCCTAGAAAAACCTAAAACCTCAGAAACCTAAAAAAATTTTCATTTTTCATTTCACTTCATTTTTCAGCTAAAAAAACCCATTTAGTTCCTGGTTGGTATTTTGGTTGGATCAAAGATAGTATCAGTGTAGCCTGTTACATGAAACTCCTTAGGAAGAAGTATCACTACAGAGATGCCCTTGTGCAACTGTCATGATTTGCAGGCCTTTATTATAAAGGTCTAAATTGCGGTACAGAGCAAACTAAATGCACTGCACTCATATAGTAAATAATGGTACATACATTACGAAGCTGTCTTATTTGTTCCCTTTCTTCCCTTAAATGCTCCATTTTCCTCCTCATTGTAAATCCAGGGTCCACTGCACCATAGTCCTGACGTGATGCACGGCTGAAAGCTATTAAACATTAATGAAGTTAGTTTTCAGAATTCAGATTTTAAAAATGCAATGACTAAAAACCTGCCACCAAGGATAAAAATGGGAAAAAAGCTGCAGAACTTTTCAGAACAAATATATTTAAGTATCCTGATGTAAAAGATGCTAAGAAATTTATCTTTCAAATAAAATACACAGATCATCTTACTTAAGTGCAAATGGATAACTGGAAAATATGGAGATAGAATTTACTTCAATATTCAAATAATCTGTTTAAGATACACAACTGCATTTGCAATTCTCCAAGCATATTTTGCAGTCTGGATTTGAAAGTATTTTCATTGTGTTTTACTTTTAATCAAGTATGAAGTCTTTATGGAGACTAAAAAAGAGACAGAACTTCCCGATATAACTTACAGTGAAAGACTTTTATATATTATATATATACACTCACACATATGCGCATGTTAGTAGTGCATATGCAGAGACACAGTGATTGCTTATTAAAGAACTAATTGAAAAATATGAAATGTCTCATCTAAAAGTTCAGGCATTCACTTTACTATTCTTCAAGGTCAGAAAGCCTTCAAGTGACAATTCTATTATTTTATAGAACACTGGCAAATAAAAACACTTCTGTAGCAATACGACTATATCCTTAAGTATTTTACCCCATGCTTTTGAACAACAACAAAAAAATCAATACTTACACCTTTAGAACTTTCTATATTGTTTCTAATAGTTTGGATTTTGGCAAAAGATCTAACAATCAAAAATAACAGGAAATTTTATAGATAATCTTGAAATCACTGCTCTGAATTTATACATTATGAGAGCATGTAGTTTGTGTATAGAAAAATATAATTGCATGTTACCAACAGTATCTATGGAAGCATGTAAATCCACAAAGATTTTGGCTTGTAACTAAGAAACAAAATTCCTAGAACTGAGTGAAAGGGGTGCTGCTGTTTTACAGACACACGCTGGCAGTGAGTGGCTCCTAGGAAGCCTACTACCGCACTGAGAAAAAATGGGCTGAAAAGTCTTAACAAGCCTGCTTCCTCCTATCAAATCTGCACCCTCCTGCAGCCAAGGATGTAGGTAACTCAGAAGCCTCTAAATGATCACAGCCAGGCATGTCCTGGTACATGCAACTAAACTATCTCTGGCACAGAAGTTTCACGGAACTGCTAGTATTAAGGAGGTCAAACTTTGCTACCATGAACACTGAATGAAATTAGACTGAAGAGTTGAGATCATTCTTTCTTTATGAATTTGCATGAAGACTGTTCCCTTAAAAACAGAGAAGAGTGGTTATTAACTGGAAAAATGATTGCACAGTGGCTTTTCCAAACTATGGTTTACACTGTTGACATCCAATATTCACAGACACTTGCAAACAAAAGAATACTGTAACTTAAAAAAACCTGTATTATTTCTACCTAGATTTCAGAGGACTGAAAGTCTATTGTTTAGACAATACAGGTTTCTTATGAGGGTAGGGCAGTCTTGGAAGAGTCAGGGTGCAATAAAGCACTACGCCATAAAACTCCTGGCAAAGCTCTGCTCAAAGCATGCTTTCATAGGACAAATTACAAAAATCTGCTTCTCTCGAAACCTTCCTGCCTCATCTGTCAGGTCTCAAGAACAATTGCATGCTGCTTCCCTGTTCTTTGACAGTGACTAAATATGCACAAAATAAATCAGTGGGGAAAAAAATTTTTCAAATTAATTAAAAAAAAATAAAATCACTGTGCAACTTGGGGAACTTTCAGTTATTCATTTGCCAAAGCAGCTGTCTACGTCTTTCCCAGTACTGTGCTTGTGATAAGTACACTGAGTGGATTTCTGTACTGTGGCATCTCTTCATATTCATTCCAATTCATCCATCTGCTATCCTTATCATCTCTTCCAGCCTGGGGAATAAACATCTGTTCTATCATGCTATGTTACAGAACAGCAGCTTACCTGACCTTGGTTTGAGACCAAATGGACCATGAGTGTTACTATCTGTCCTTTCATAATCCTGTTAAAAGAGATAAAGTCAATTTTCTTCCATTCATTAAAAGAATTAACTTTTGTTCCCATCAAGACAGTGTTTAAATTATTCTTGCCTAGGAAAAGTGAGTCCTTCTGCTTAACTGTAACACACTCTTTTGAAGGGGACAGTAGACAATAAATGGAATGAAAGTAACCTCACTACATGCAGATAAAAGTATCTTACTGAGGAAGAAAAGCAGCACCAGATTAACTCCAGATTAACCAGAAATCTACTCTAAACCATTTCAAACTACTGCAAACCATTCTGTGGACAGAGTTCTAAACAGGCTGTAAGCAAATGCAAATATCCTCCCAACACTTAATATCAAAATATGTCTTAGGAAACATTTACTTTCAATTATGAAGATCAGGTTTTTCTCATTTCACCATCTAAAAAGGAAGATGCACTCACTAATTTGGTATGTACATGAGATATCCTTTTTCCAACTCATTTCACTGTATTTGGGAGATGTTCTCATTCTGCTCCCTCAGGTTCCTTATTGACATGAGGTGGAAATGTTAATAGTTTTTGGTATGCTTTATTCAGAGCTCAGTAGCGTAGTGCAGCCACAGTGAGACTACATGGACATTCCTTAAAAAGGAAAGCAACCAGTGAATGGTCCCCAGTGAATGAAGCTGCAAGGCTGCACCACAAAAGGTGACAGCCAGAATCGTAAAGGACGAAACTCCCTAAGAAGTATCAGTACCCTTGTATTCCCTGTGATATATAAAATACTAAACCACAAGTTTTATTTAAAATCCTCTGGATGGCTAGTGCACAGAGGACTCCTACAAAATATTGCAAATTTGATTTTTGTTTTATTAGCTTTTTTCATTACAAAAGATAATGGAGACAAAGCAATGCACCTTTCTACACACCAGTCAAAAAGAAGAAAAATCTAGGAGAGATCAAGTAGTTGCAAAGGTAAAACAAGTTGTAATATCTGTCTCTAGTCTCTCTATATTTTTTAATTTTTATTATGATGAAATATTTCTAATTGCAGTTTTAAAGGAAACTAACAAGCTTTATACCTGCATGGAAAACCTGGTGACAAGTAATGCGCACAAAGAAATGTTTGTTGAATGAAAAACAAAACCACAAACTTGTACCTCAGACGACACAGGAGACTGTGGGGACACATTAGTATTATCACTGTCTTGCTAAAAAGAAATCAAAGAGATGAAATTATAAAAATGAAAATTATGATTTAACAAGAAACATGAAATTATGAAATACACAATACATGAGACGCAACATTTATCAAGTATGTGATAAACTGGCAGCAACTAAATTTAAAAACACGTAAATCAAGGAAACACTGTTCACTTTGTGTCAAATACTACTTTTTCATTACCTCTGCTTGATAGGTGAATTAACTTTCCTATTACCAAAGCAAGTAAACGTCCTACTTTTCCCCAGTACACAATCTTGATGACTTTTTTCAAATAAAGGAGTATAATACTTATTTCTGCTATGGCTTTGGAATGCAAAGTTTGTTTGTGTGGACTCTAGCCAATGTTCTCCTGTTCTGTGACTGTGCCTTATAGGTGTTCATAAAAGATGAATGAATAAAATGTTTTCTTAAATATTTTACACAATTACTATTTCTCACCTCATCATTTTCATTTCCACTTGAACTCTTTCTGGAAGACTTATACTGCAAAACACACACAATTATTACTTTAAAATAGAAGTATGATTTTAATTCGAACTCAATGGCTTGATCTCACTCAGATGTTACTTATTACTAGTGAAGCTGCTGAGAAAGAAAAACACATTACAGAATCAAACCAGCAAAAAAGAAACAAAACAGAAAACGAACATCTAGTTCCTACACTAGTCAAGATCTTAGTTATGTTAATGAGATACAACCATTTTAAAACCAAATACTTTCATAATGTGAACTCTGACTGCATATAACAGTTGATCTCAGTGAAAAGATTTTAACAACTGCTACTCTGAAGCATTATTTGTTAGGAAAAATTATGCAGCCTGTGAAAGTTACTTTTACAATATGTTTCATTATGTAACTAAGTTTGCTTGCACTTTGAGAGACTGACTTGACATTGTAAAAAAATTAATTAAAAAAAACCCCCAAGATTTCCCTTATAACTTCAAAGCCTGATCACATCCTTTTATCTATTTAAGACCAGCACTTTTTCCACAGGTCTGTCTGATTTGCTGCACACTGCCTTCATCACTGTCTCACTTCCTGATTAGTGTAGGAAATTTCCTAAAAGTGTAGGAAATGAAGGAGGGATTGAAGGAAGAAATTTACAAAAGTGGTATTTAAGAAAATAAGCGTATTTCATTGTCTTCAGAGCAAGTGTACAAAAAAATAGAAAATACATGCAGGTAGAATTAAAAAGATCCATCACCACCAAACTCTGATAAGTGCATTGTGTGTATATGGCCAGCCTACCTATCTTTATGATATAACACAACACAGGCTAAATTAAGAGACTAACTTTGGAACTGGAAGGATGGTTATACTTCAAATATCTGACTTGCAGGGGTACATACAGGTTTTAGAAGTATTTCTTAAAAACGAAGAGAAACCTGACTTGCAAATATGTTCTTTAATATTAATAAACACACAAACTTACATAGCTCTGTTATAGAAGGTTGTATTTCTTAGTTATGCATAAAAGATGCTCGTCTTCAAAGTTGTAACTGAGCACTGTTGGACTAAAATTGAATAGCTTTATAGAGTTGAATTTTCAAGAGCTTTTGAACTACATACTGTACGATGCTGACAACAATGGTGAAAAGCATCTCTCTTGAAAATCAAAGTCTGAGACAAGCAGCCTTCGTTAGCTATCCTACTGCCTTTCATTTTCTGTGCAAATCAAACATGTCTTTTGCAGAATGATTCAATAAAGTGTCAGTTGTTGGTTTGTGGGATTCTTTAGTTGTCTTGTTTTTTTTGGTGGTTTGGGATTTTTTTGTTTGTTTTGGTGGTTGTTTTGTTTTTTTAAACTATGCACAGAGTACAGGTAGTTCTGGGGTAGTGACCTGTTACATATATCCATGACTGAATATTTCTCTTCTTGGGTTTATTTCCTGTATGTTTGCAGTACAAAGCAATATATTACTTTGGCAGCTGATAAGGCAAAGCCTAATTTTCTATGCCCTGCAAGCTCCACTGCTGACTTGTGTTTATACAGGCCTTTGGCCAGTTCTGTGTTCATGTTTTTCCACCATAATTAACCATATCAAAGCTAGCATGTAGTAATTCTTTTCTATTGTTGATACACTAACAAGAATTTCAGCTTGCATATAGCTAGGATCCAAGACAATTACAAACTATTCCGGGGTGGGGGGGAAAGGCATTTTGGTTGATAAAATAGTCTTAAATGGCAATATTCTTTTTACATATTTAACACAGCAAAGATTTCAGGTTCCAGTGAGACTTCAGTGCAATGCCACAAGAAAAGGAGTTCTGATTCTCACGGGCAACTTCCTGCCCTACTACTGCACAGTATAACTGAACAATAAAAATATATAATATGTATAATAAAGATGCTGTATAAATACTTCTGGATGCTGATTCAAGTAAAGTTTCCCTGTTCTAATGATGCCCATTGCCATAATTTGGCATGTATTCTTAAGATATTAATGTTTGGCAGTACAGATAGGATTATACAATGAGCTTTTATTTGCCAAGAAAACATGGACACAATATGAATTGTATTTTCACTGGTTTCTCAGAACAGCAGCGGTACCAATTCTTTTTCCCCAGTTTGCCATGGAAGACAGACTTCATTTTACTTGCTTATTACCTTGTTTTTGCAAATGAAACTATCAGTGATACAGTATTTTTTGTTACTGGTACAGCCTGCTTAATTCACTTTTGAGACATGTCTATAGCTGTATGTAATGTGATTTCAGGTAGCTGCTTCCACCACAGAGCTCAAAACTGAAATCTGTATTAGCATTTAAAGACATCCTTTAAAGTTATGGGAAATCACTAATGCAGGTCATTTGTATTGATAGCACAGCTGTTTAATGAGTCAAATGACTGAATTCTGTTTTGCTTAGAAGTTTCTCCCCTTCCCCTCAAAGGCTGCAGGGCAAAATTAATTTAGGGATGAAAACCCTGGAAAGAGGATACAACTCCATAAACTCTTCAGGAAAAAACAAATAAATTCTTGTGATTAAAGAAGCTGTTTATCCAAGCTGTATTTTCCCTAGAATTTAATTTCTTTGATGTTCCCTAGCATTTCATAAACATGTTTGATGGCAAAGACCCAAGAAACTAATTTCAGAAGTGACAAATTTAATTTTAACTCAGCCTAGCACTGGTCAGAATTCTCTTATTTCTCTACCGTACCCCAAAACAAAATTTTATCTCACACTGCTGTAACGTCATATCTGTTCTGCAATAAGCAAACACTGACATCTGGTGACCAGTTGTACACTCCACAGCAGTAAAGTAATACTGAGAAAATCCCCTCTCAAATGCAAACTAATGCAGTGAGAACCAAAATGCATAGATCATGCTTATAACCATGCTGCACAAAAAAAAAAGTAATGTGTATTTTTCCTGCACTACAAAAAACCAAACCAACCCACACTCAAAATGGATTGGGAAGGACCCAATGACTGAAGATTAGTTTCTGGCTTTACCAGAAGACAACTGTAAATTACTTTCTTTTATTTAAAGGATAAACAAAGTCTTTGGTAGTTTTTTTCCTTCTGATTCTCCTGCACTCTCACATAACCCTAAATACATACATATATATCATTTAACTCAAAAGAGCCAAATAAAAAATTACAGGTTACATACAAAATTAAAAGCATGACAAACTTTGAGGTTTTCTCACCTTTACTCAGTTATTTAGTTTCTATTTACTCATTAAAAAAAGTGTTACCCATGCACACTCCCCCCATTACCTTGAAATACTCTTTTCTAATTTGTTTACTTCTCCTTCTTTCTTCATTCTGCCAAATCACTGGCTGTGTTTCTGGCCAATGCTGCTCATCCATTGAATCCTTCTGGTTTTCCAGTGGCTATAGAGTTCAGAAGTATTTTTACATAAAAGGTAAATATACCTTGTGTGCATTAATACAAATTATTATGAACTACAATTATGAATTGTTTGCCTCGATCTAGCTTTATGACATGAAAGTGTTATCAGTCTTAATGGTGATTCTGGTAGAAATCACTTATTTCCTTTGAAATCGTAAAACATATTTCATAGAAGAAAAAGAATCTATGAAATAATCCTTAAGAAAATAATACCCTTTCTGCATTAAGCCTAATTTTTGCAGGTGTGTTAGGAAGCCACCTAAGGCTGCCATGAATAACTTCAAAAAAATTAGAAGTGTGGTTAGCCACTAGCAAATCTAATTTCTCAATCTGAATACTCATTGCACAGGAAAAGGATGGCTACAACAACATAATTTAAGTATTCGTCTGCTGTTCCTATCTAAAAGATTATACACATCAACTAGCTGTAAAAGAAATCTCTCTTTCAAAAGTATTGTATTATGCAACACATTCTGAAGAGACAGCTAAACTAGATTTAGTCTTAAAATAACAATGAATATGTATGAATGTCTATTTTATGAAAACTGAACGCAGACAATCTGAAGGGACCATTTCATAAGGCTAAAACTACATTTCCAACTATTTCTTCATATTAGAACATCAGGCCATTTAAAGCAATTGTAAATACCTGATGGATTAAAATCTAAAATAATAAAAAAAGTACTCTCTACAGTTTCACTGCAATTTTACCATATCATGCAAGTTTCTCAGTGAGGTATGGGGAATGAAAAGCCTATATAATTCAAACCATTTAGAAATTTGAAAAAACAAAACAAAAAACGTTATGGCGAGGCAATAAAATTTGCATGTAAAGAAATACTAAAACCAAGTAAGTAAAACTTATGTCTTATTAGTTTCAAGATCTTAAAGCTAGTACCATATGTTCTTAAAAAAAAAAAAAAGCCTTCATTACATACACTTCAAATTATCTTGAAATGTAAGTTCTTCAAAGGTTTTACGTTTTCCACCACAATTACATACATACAATAACTATGCGTGTAAGCAACCATATGAATGTATAGAAGTTTTCTGCCAGAAATGCAAAACCAACCAACCAAATTACTCAAATATGAAGCCACCACATTTACATTTGACTATTTACCTGCCAGCTGAATGGGGACACTGGGGAATTCACTTCATCTGTTGAGACACTAAAAATTAAGATGAGAGGCAGTATGAAATTTACTACTTTGTGTTCTTTAAAACTAAGTTACTTTAAAACATCAAAAAAGTGAACACTTAAAAAGCAGCTTCTCTCTATTTTTGGCTACCTGTATAAGGATGTCACAGTGTGGCTAGTGTATTACCATTTGACTAAAATCTCAAATCACATTTCACTCTCCTTTACCATATGCTGACAATAGGTCTTCCACACTACAGTACTTTATTCAGATAAAGCTTTTTCTTAAGCATGTTGATCTTAAGATATTACTAATGCATCTTCATTGTTTTGTTTCTCAAAGCAACCAATGAAACATTTTGTTCAAAGCTGACAAAAGATCTATTCTTAAACTTTTGGAAGACTCAAATGCTTCATTTCATTGTTAGCTCTATACAGTAAAATAGAAGATTATACTCATAGGGAAGGGAAAAACATTTTAGGATGGGATAGTGAAACTGCAAAATCTAAAAAAATACACTCTAGAACATGGACTGCCTGAGTTTATTGAAAGTTCTCAGGAAAATAAAAATGTTTAGATTCAGTGTCACTCCAAAGTTTTCTTTCTAAATCTTTCCGTGAAAATCAATTCTATCCTCTTACCAGCAACCATTTTATTCATGTTCTGACAGCTGGCTTAGAAGCTGTGCAGTATACCAAAAGGCTAGCAGCTGGGGATTGAATGCAAGAAGGACATAACACCATGACCAATTATAATAAATCCTAAAGGGAAAGCAACTAGGCATTTAGCTTCTGCTACTTTTGTATTCCTTTTCCTTCACTTTTCTTGCTGTTTGCCTCAAACCAATAACACTTTTTTAAAGCTGTTAGGCATAGGAAATTTGGCTGAATCATGTCCAATAGCTCAATAAGCAATCCAGTTGAGAATTGCAGGAACTGCTGCAATAAATAATTGAGTTTTGCTGTTGATACATATACATCTATTGACATGTTCTATAAGTGTAAATTCTTTAGGGATATGACAGTCTTTCTACGCTCTTTATATGTTCCTTATGCAGTGTGTGATTTGGGCTCATATATCAGTGCAATAAAACAACAAATAGCCTGCAACATCTACCTTATCTTGTGTGCACACTCCAAAATTAAGGGGAGGTGAGGGTTGGGGGTTTTAGGGGGTGGTTTTTTATTTGGTTTTTGTTTTGAAGTCTCAGAACTGTTTCTGTTGTATTAACAAAACAGGGAAAGGTAAATTTAACCTTTCCCAAATCACCCTATAATATGAAGGCCTAACATAGCTGTACACTACAATAGGTGACAGCATCCCAAAGAACAGATACTGTATGTTAAGCAACCAAGGACTGGAAAGTTCCAAATGCAAATTAATAATAGCTGCAGCATGGTTCATATAACCACAGGATATATGCGCAACCAGCTCTTTAAAATCGTAGATAGCAATGAGAGAGAAGACAGCCAAAATAGGATGTATCACATTGAAATATCTACAGTGTGTCCCTTTTCTGTTCAAGTAAATGCTTTCCTGATGTGCACCTGAACTGTAGAGAGCTGTTACCACCCCTAGTGCTCTCTAGCAACGCCAACAGCAGTTATGGCTTTTGTCTCTAAGATTCACACTCAAACTGGAGTCTGGACACAAGCAGATACAGATACTTTTGAAAGTATAGATTTTAAAAGACTATGGGGCTGGCAAAAAAAAAAAAAAAAAAAAAAAATCACAAAAGCCACTGTTCAGATGGAGTTCTCATTAGGAAGCTGCCAGTAAGCTCTCCCTCTTTTGCTTAAAAATTAAAATAGATAATTTCTTGACCAAACTGATTAAAAGAACTGATCTAGGATTCCTTAAGGGAGGGAGGGAGGGCTGAAAACTTGCAAAGTTCTCTCTCACCCATATAGTCAGAAATGGGAAGCTGCGATTTCCCAATTTCCTAAAGACAAGGCTCTGGGTATTTTTGTTTGCTGTTGGTTTGTGGTGGTATTTTTTAATCCGAAAAAGAGCATAAGAGTACATCTCCTGCATACAATGGGTTCCTCATTGACACATCCTCCACAAACTACGTAAAGGTTTTGCAGGCTGAACTCCCAGCAACACTTTTCCAACAGCTCTTAAGAGCACAAAGGGACTGCCAGGGAGGAAAATTTAGATGCCTAAGCACAGCTAACAGTGCCATTTTATGTAACAGGATCTAATGCATTTGCGCAGGACTGTTACCTATGGAAGACATGACCTTCTGGACTGGAACTGGATGCCTAAAACATCACTGAATACCTGTCTTTAGGCACCTGGATTGCTGCCATGATCAGACCCACAAATTAGTTTCTGGATGACATCAACCTTCCTAGAGGCTCAAAAGAACAGATTTTTTTTAACTGAAAAAGAATCTCACGAACAGATTATTTGTGTAGCTTCTACTTCATCTTGAGCTAAAAACATTATGACAGAAGATGGCAGTAGTGACACAGAATAAACATAAAAATTAAATTAATAAATGTATCACAGCTTTCAATATTTGAAGTATATCAATACCATTTTTCAGATTCCATTGGCTGCTTTGGCCTGTTCCTTGTGCTTACTGAAACTGAATGATTAAGAAGCCTAGAAAGAAAAAAAAAAAAACATATTTATTCAACAGCTGTATAGTTCAACCTTTTTCTTATAATATATGTTACTTTCACTGCATAACATTTCCTGTAAATAGTTTTGAACATTAAGGTGACATTTTCCATAAAATTAGAAAATGTATGCATGCACAAATATGAAATCCAAGCCCAATCCTGCTTCCACTTAAATCAACAATATTGTTTCCAGCTCTTGAAATATTTCAAGTTCTGAATTTTAAGAAAGTTAAAACTCGATGATCATTCAAACCAAAATGAAGACTCCCTTATTTTTCCTCCCTAAATACATACTATTTCAACTGATCTCACACCTGTGTAAAGTTATGCTGCCCTCAACACAAAAGGCCCCGCTGTTCACTAAAATTAGAAGACAGAAGACAGTCAACCTAAAGCAGACAAGAAATACACAGATTGAGCACAATAAGTCAGTCAGTAGGAGCAAGTAAGAAGGTAGCTGAGTAAGAAACACTGCAAGTGCAAAGGAAATGTAGGGAAAAAGGAGAGGTGGAAAATGGAGAAACAGGCTAAGAACTAAATGAAAAGTCTAATGCTGAAATGAACCAATGGAAATTCCATTTTTCTAAACAGTAAATAGTCAAAAAAGCCTAAACTTACATAGAGATTCAGAAATGTTTTTTCATCTGGAACAAAAACATACTAGACATGTGCACACACAGGAAGAAGATATGAGCTATTAAGGATGTTTAAATTGTTAAAAATAACAAAACAATCAGCAGCACTTAAAATTAATCATTTTCCAGTAAGCGTTATGTTGAACAGTAACTAGAATGAGTAATTTTGAATTCCTGGAGGTAGTAATATTACACTTCGACACTGACTTCATGTGCAGAACTGTGATCAAAGTATATTTACACTGAATTATATAGAGAACTATAGTGTATTAAGAATCAGAAAGAACTAGAACATCAACTATTCAATGGAAGAAAGTTAAAACAGTAGGCACCTTTTTATATTTCATTGTCACTACATAGGGCAGTACAACCATTAACGTCAAATGATTGATGATTTTTCAGTCAGACTTCTCTGATTATTGTGATAACTTTGAGCTCAGTAATCTCATTTGTAGCTTAAATCTCTCACTGTGTGAACCTCAATTTAATGGGATTATGAGAAGTTAAGCCTGTAAACCAACACAGTCTGCAGCAACTGCTCTCCCTATATTTTGCCTTCAGAAACTTAATTTTGAGGGTACATTCCAGAATTAAATTATGCTATAGCCTGAAAAAAGTGTTACAAAAAAATTAATATTCAGAGCATAGGTTATCAAACCATAACATAAACGTGCTACTTTAAAGTCATTAACTTTTAGAGAGAATTCCTATTTAAATTAGCCTTATGTCTTCAACTGAAAGCAATTAGAAATTCAGAGAGACTTTGTGGCAAGATATGACCACTTCAACAGAATGAGCTTTAAAAAAAAAAAAAAATAGAAATTTGAGTGACCTGAACAGTTTGATGTCACATTTGCATCAAAACTGACACTATCAGTGTAAATTCAATAATTGTATGTAACACAGGCCATTTCTTTCTTAAACTCATGATAGGAAATGAAAGGAAAAAACTATTCAAGCTAATTCAAACATATATACACATGCACTTTTCAGCTACACTGTTTCTATGAAAGTATATAATTAACATTTGAGTTTATTATAAACTAAGTTTATTATAAACAAAGTATATCTTTATACTTCGCAAAACAAAACCAAACACAATCATTTTTGAAACTTCCTCTTTAAAAACTGAAGAATATTGATGGGGAAGTAACAGCAAGTTCAGCATCTGTCAGGTTAACAGTTACTAGTCCAGTCAGAGAAATCTCATTTTCCTGTGGAATAAGGAACTTGAAAGTTTTTAGTTAAAGAAAATGGTGAATAAAATTAATCTGGATTTACTAAATTGCTGAATAAGGATTTCATGGCAAAATAATTTGTTCAGCTGGAAGGGGGTGGGGGGGGGAATCAATCACAGTAGTTAAGAAATACAATGCAAAACTGAGTATGCAAAATGAAAGTACAAGTAGCTCATATTCATAAGTTATGCTCTTAAGTGTGGTGTTAATGGTGCAAAGACTCCAGCAACTGTTTCCATTCATACTACAACTCATTAAATCCAAACCTGTTTTTTTTATTAGGCGGATCAATCATCAGGACAATTACTGATGGTCATACTGAATCACTAAGAACTTGCATAAGACACTTGTATTAGTACTGCAATTAATTTCCCACTTATGGCTCCTACTAACCACACAAATTCTGTTGTTACAGAGGTAGCATACAAACTATTAGTCTGAAAGGGCTCTAAAACTCATATAAACTTTGAAATGTAAATTACTCAACAGCACATACAATGACACATTTATATATATTAAACTCAAAAAACAACATTGCGGCTCATTTTTCTAGTTTTATATCATGCAAGCATAACATCTACTCCAAACTGCTGACTAGATAGGAGAGAAAGGTGATGGCAAGACCAATTACAATACTGGAAAATATTTTCTAAAATTTGAGAATTTAAAAAGTGGAATCTCTTCTCAGTCACTTATACTTACATATTTTGAGCAAGCGTAACATCATGATTAAGGGACACGAATGAAGTGAATGATGGTAATGTTATTTTAAGGTTAGCTATCTTGCAGTTTAAACAAGCAAGCACTACCTAGGATCTATAAAGTGTATAAAGACACTAGAAATATTTTACAGTGAGAAAAAAAATGATATATTTTAAACTCATTCAGGAGCAGTCTACTGTCTTCGCATATGACTGCTTTGTGATCATAAGCTGTGCTCTTAGGGATTTAGTTTTAGGAAGTCACTGATGTCAGGTAAGAACCCATACTTTGGTGCAAACTGAAACAGGTTCATTTAGTACTAATGCAGATTATTTAATCTAAGCTATCCTACTTTCTTTTGAAAAAGACTAGGAGTATCCAAAGTTAGAGTTTCAATTGATAAGGTAACAAAGTCTGAAATCACTTGATTCATCACCCATATGTCTGAGCATGGTCTACACAGCCCATTCCAGATTCCTTGTTACTTGTAAGGGTTGTATATCTGCAAATGCTTCCTCATGGCTGTCAAATGCAAAACAAATTGTCACTGGTCATGCTAATTTGAAAATGATCACTTTAAAACCAAGATATCTTAAATAAAAAACCCAATCTTTTTCCTGAGGTTCTATACTTGAGGTATTATATATTAAAAAGCAAAAAACTGAAAAGAAAGCATGCCAAAGGTACAGGAAATTATGCTTCTAGGTTTGGATTCATTTAAATGTTCTTTGGAGAGTTGCCTAACTAAATATTTTCCTGAAATAGTATTTGATCTTAAAGAACAAAAACTGCATTGCAATCTATTTTTTATAACAATATCTTAGGCTAACTTAGCCAATCCCTTAATCCCTTTATTCTGTTTTTGTTCAAGAAATGGCCAAAACTGTTTCTTTTGTCCACATTTTAACTTTGGAAGTCTGAAGCTCTGCAAACACTTTATACCTTGATGCACGTCCTGCCGCCCTTGTCCTCTGGAAGAGTTTTTCACTGAATGAAGTTCTATAGCTTAATGGCCTTCGTCTGTATTCATATTTCATGTACACCAAAGCCAAAGACGGAAGAAGGAAGCAGGATAGGTTGATGGGAGAGGACAGGGAAGTCATTAGCATAGCAAGCAAAAAGAAAGGAGACTGCATAATATTTAAAAAAAACCACACTGAACAAACAGAAATATGATTCATAAGAAACTATTTCACGATGCCCACTTTTCTGGGGATTCTGTTTACTCAGATTGAACATATTTTCCACAAAAACACAGAAATATCTTCACTAAACTTCTAAATATTAATCTTATTGCTGTCTATGGCAAGAAATTACAAATTCACAAAACTATAGATTCAAAATCAGGGCTAAATTTTATGTCAGAGGTAATTTTGCCCTCATGTACTTCAAGATACATAAGCAAGCTTTAAAATATAAATGCTAAACTAAGAAGTAAAACTTAACAACTAATAAGATTGTGTATACCTAACAGTTCCAGAGCAAAGCAGAACCATTAGCAAGATCACTGCATTAAGATACAACAACATATGACAAATAAAATTTAAGTTGCAGTACTTCAGAAGAGGAGTGGCTTGGTATTTCAAATGATTAGATAACCAGGAAATATTAAAAATAATCAAACAATTCCCACATACAATATAAATAACCATCATGTAAAAACCTAATATAAGAAAAAACACTTATTCTCTTTTTATTAATAAATTAATATGAGAAAATTTAGCATTCTTATCTTTTTTTGCAATATTTTTGGTAGTAAGAATGTATTAGTATTAAGATTTCATTCTTATTTTTCCCTTCCCAACATGAACAACCAATTCTTAAATAAACTGCATGGAGTTCTAATTAAAACCTATTTTATCTTTTCCCACACACACACTACTGCTATTGTATTTAATTAATATAAAATGCTGGTAAATTTTTAAACCTCTGCAATTCATAGTATCAGGATATCAATTTCTCTAAGGGCTTCACATGTATTTCAACAAACTTAAAAGAAAAACAGCAGTGCAGAATCTTGTCATTACACAGAAATTCACAAGAAATAAGAATAGTATTAAGCTGGTATGAAGTTCAATCCATTACTGTGGGATAATGAACAACTGTAATGAACTATTTAATGAACTACTACTAACTACAACTTTTACATTTCAGGAAAGGGCTTACTCTCACCAAAGTACTTCACTGGTGATTTGCCTGCTTGGTAAAGGAACCAGAGAACACAGATCCTACCCTAGCCTGTCTACATCCTATGCAACTCCAGGTATTCCTTCCTGCTCTTCGTTTTACACGGTTCTTAACTTGTTCTATTACATTCCTTTTATCTGCTGCTGATCTACAGCTCCTTTTCAAGAATCATTCTGTTGTGATGCCCAACATAAAACGGAGAAAGTCAGGCAGTTCATCAGGATGAACTTACACTATTCAAATTATTTATTTTTATATATATTTATAGTATATCTATGCTCTGTCATTTGACAGAATAATGTTTGAAAAAGTTTCCCTTTCAGTCCATAGGAAATTTATATCTCGCATTAGACTGACTGCAGGAAGTACCACCTAAATTACCTTGTATTTGAATAAAAATAACCAGTTACGAACAAACTATGCAGGTTCTATAACTCATACAAATTAAGACAAAGTCATTTTAACATATTACCAATAATCTACTTATACGAGCATTAACCATGCCTACTTAAGTATACTGCTTTGAAAATAAAAAGTATTAAAAAATTAATATAAATCAAACCAGGAAATCAAGAGACTTTCACATTCATCTCTTCCTCTCCAGAGGAGATATATCACTGCTTCTCTAGACAGCAATTTTATGAAAAGAAACACAGGACAGGTATCTTGAAAGAGTATGTCATTTTAACTGTTTAACAGCTGGACAAAACTGTTCTCAAAATGATAAGGTGCCAAGGGCTTTTGGGTATAAGGCAGGCCAAGGAATAAATTAATTGTAACAGAAGTTAACTAATATTGTAATACCTGTGTTTTTGTTCTTGCTGCAGTAACTGAGCTGCTATTTTTCTCAAGTCAGTCACTTCTTTGAGTTCATCATCATCTTCAGCCTGCAGCTGTTCTTTCTGAAGTCTGAAAAATTAAACATTAGTAACTTCACTGATTTCAGTAAAGCAAGACACAGACATGGCTACATTATTGGACAAGAACTAAGAAGTGCTTCTTATAAGCTTATTTTCTGTCAAACAAGGAGCACTCTATGTGTTCAATATGAGATTTCTTTCCTCCATATGCAAGGAGCTTAAAACAAAACCAAAACCACCCTCACCCACCACTGTCAGTAAAACCTTCCCCCAAAAAGATGAAGATTTACCTTTTTTCATCTCCCCAGTCCTCATTCTGTTCTATTTTCTGGGATTTCTCAGGATGTTTTCCCCGTTCCTTACACAGGATAAAAAATAAACTTAAGACTTGAATGGAAGAAAAAGCAAGTCTGCTGAACGGTTTTTCTTTTGTCAAGCTATGCTACCTTGATATAAGACAGTAATGGTCCAATCTGTACATCTCCTTGCTCAGGAACAGCTCCCTCTTCTGCATTCGGATCAATGTAATCATACACCTCCTGGTCTAGTGAGGATTGATGAAGAATGGAAAAGATGATATTAAAACGGTTCTCTCAACCAAATGTTATTCCTGAGAGAGATAAGTACTTATGAAAAATATCAGATAGAGATAAAACAATGAAATCCTGTCTCCTTGAGCTAGGAATAACCTTTTTTCTTTCTTCCTGGCCTCGTCTATTTGCGATCACTACATTGTTTTCTGAAATTATGAAAACACAATGCCAACATGTGATTGCATCATTTTGTGCAATTTTTCTTACATTAGATTACCTAAACAAAAAGTATTTCTGTTACCTGACAGATGCACAACAGATATTACCTTTCTGCGGATCGAGTTTATTTCCCATTACATGATTGTCATTCCTTAATGTCTGTTCCCTTGTTGATTCTGATACCTGGGAGTGAAGGCTGATTGTATCATCATCAGATGGCTGCAAAGACAGTCACATTTAATACAGAACTTACATATAAATTACATTATTATATTATTTGCTAAGAACTCTCAATTTATAGTGCAACTGACCCTATCATGACGGATGGCTCCCAGGAGAGAGAAAATAACATCAAGTCAGGTGGCGGGGGGGGGGGGGGGGGGGGTGGGAAGGGGATTTAAGAGAATCATAGTTTAGGGAGTGACAGACAACTGTTCAGTAAAATATAACACTGAGATACAGTATTTTGTTCAAAGAGGTCCAGTCCAGCCCTGGTCAGTCGACTAACTGTACTTGGGTACTTTCTTATCTAATGCCTCCAACTACTTTGACACTTGTTAGACCACTAAGAGAAAAAAAACAAACAAACCCACAGCTTTACTTCTAATCATTTGGAATTTTCTTAAAAACCCAACTAGTAATACTGCTTGTTCTACAGTTTTCCCACTAACAATCACTCTGCATTTGTAGTAACTCCCTTTCTAAGTTTCAAAAATCTTTTGTTCTACACTATTCAGTTTTGACATCACTGTTATTAGTTACAGCTCCTTAATCTAGATTTCTAGAAATACACAGATAACTTGTAGGGTTTTTTGTTCATTGCTTTAAACCTAGCAGATCATTCAGAAGTTCATTAAAATTTAAACAATGAAGATTACCAACATATACAATCCTCAACTTTAGCCCAAATATAAACTTCCATTTTCTTAAGTACATTCATTTCATTAATAAGAAAGTTTCAAATAAATTTTGTCCTTTGTGTAGAAAATGATTATGCACTTCACACATTAAAAGTTCCAAACAATTCCTTAGGTCAGAATTCAGTTTTTAAATGCATGAAATTTGGACTGGAATGAACCTTAACCAGAAAAGTCAAAGCAATATGTAAATAATTTGTGTTTGATACTGGCAGTCTATTGGTTTAAACTCAACTGTACAGATATTCAAAGAATGTTAAATGCAACTTAGTATTTGTATTTCTCAAATGATACAAAATACAAAGAAAAAAAATCTAAAAAACAGAAGTTACACAAATTCAACAGTGAAAAATACTCACTTCTGTTGTGGACAACCTTTTATCCCCATTATCACTTCCGATGCCAGAGTCTGGTCCATGATTTTTATTGGGATAAAAGTCCTCCATGCTACATTAAGAAAAACAACACAAAAAACCCCACACAGGAATGAAAGAAACAGGAGTTTCACTTTTCTAAAAGAAAATAAACATCCTTTTAAAAATATGTTCTCTATACTTATCTACAGTTGCTGATACAGAATTTTTGCACAATGCCCCATGTGCAGAGAACAAATTCTTAATCTCCTACAAGAGTTGTTCAAGAAAAAAGTATCAAAGCAAAGTTAAAGTGGAAATGATCAATTACAGTACTCTCTGTACCTATGCAATTTTTGAGTTGTTCTACTTCATTCAAAAATACCGTCTTCAGAAAAGGCTTCCTCTGAAAAACCGCAATTCCTTGAATTCTATTGGCAGACATGGTTTTCTACCAGTAGCAAATACACATTCCCTAATACACTGTCATATTATAATGGTTTAACACTGCCTGAATATCTATGAAATATTTTCTCCAAATTTATGCCTTTTGAAGACATAAAATTGGCAGCATCAGCAGGACGTGTTTTCCACGTGCACTGGAGCTTGCTTTAAATCATAAGATTATCTGGAAAGTTTAATTAATCAGGTTCTCACTACTACAAATATAATGTACGGTGGTAATACCGATGACCTTATTCCTTTGCAATACATTTTAGTTGTAGGCCTTAAGTTCAGTGGAAGCTTTTGGGGAACAGTTGCTGCCCACATTTTTTATGAGAATTTAAAAGCGATCTACAGACACTGTGGACTAATTCCCTATGGCACAGTTGCCTGAGACCAAGACCATGGACTGAATCTGATGGTTCAGATGGTTCTGTGTAAGCTTTATTCATAACTTTCATCTTTCCTTCAGCCTTGAACACAGAGGCACAAGTTGCATGCGACCTTTTAAGAAAATAGGCAAAGAGAGATTATTGTTCCATATGGTTTCCAATGGCAAGCCAATTGATGACAGAAAATACAAAAGCATTCCCATTTAATTACTCAAGAGGTACTCTGTACAGAAGTCCAATAAAATATTCTGCACTTTTTAACCTCGACTAAAAAAAAATCACTGGTATTTCACTCATCTTTAAGTTAGTTTCCCTTAAGATATATGTGGGAGGCAGACTTTCCATCCAACAGACAAACTCTATATTCAGGACATCTATAAGAACATCTCGTCTACTGTTTTGACATATCTGGGAAATAAATAGCTGAGGTTTCCAATAAATAAATTGAAAATACATCTTTGTTCTGATTTCCAAATCTTTAGCGAGTACAATGAAAACTTTTCATAGAAACTTAGATGAGCCAATTAAGCTTCCAGTAACACAACCTTAGAAAATAAATACTATGAATCCTAAAGAAAGAACAATTAAAGTATTGAAATTACAGCTATTATCTGTAATAAACAGATCACTTCATAGCAAATGCTAAAGTAAATAAAACAAAACCCGCACTACTCACCTGTCTGTGAGTGGCTGGGAGGGGATTCGTTTACCTAATGACGGAAGATCCAAAGAATCTGGTTTTTTATCTATTCTGAGGCACGCCTGAATGCTGAGGAATTTAAATATATGTACTTTACCCTTTAAACATATCTGTTGGGAAACAAGCGAACAAAAAAAAAAATCTTAATTACATAGCATGTCTTTTGAAAATGCACCCCAATAAAAGCTACACTGAGTTTGTACCTGAACTTCCCACTAGGAGAAATACAACTACAATATGAAAACCTGATTGGTATAACTTAGAACAGTTTCCTTTTTCTTAAGATCCTAATGCAAATTTCTGAACTAGAATGCTTTAATACTAACCTGTGCTGGTGGTATCTGCATTGGATTGTTATCCAGAACTATAACTTGTAAGTGACGTAACTTTCTGTAACAAATTGGAATTTCTGTAATTTTATTACAAGAAAAATCCAGCTTTACCAAGGGAAGGTCTCCTAATTCTGCATTGGGGGAAACAAACAAACAAAAAAACATAAAAAAACAAAAAAAAAGAATCAGATATCTTCTTAACACTTTACCTAATTTACCTACATCAAAGAAATGAAGACTAGTAGCTTACCATCTGGCAACATATGGAGATTATTTCTTCTTATGTTTAATTCTCTAAGTGACTGCAATTTTCCTATTTGCTGGGGAAGAACCTGAAGTTCATTGCAGCTAATATCCTAAGAGAGATAAAATTAATAATTTAACTGAACATCTTAAATTAAATTAAACAAAGGAAAACTGCTACCAAAACTACTGTAAAGCATACTATAAAAACCAGAAATCCTATCTATCTTGTTTTTTCCACAAAGGAAAGTAGTACCATAACAGATCTCGCTGTTTCTTCCATATTTAGTGATTCATGTTTCAGAAACTCATTTCAAAAAGTTAAATCAATGAATGATGAAAGACTGGTTTTGAGATTAAAACTGTAGGCTAGGAATCAGGAGTTCCTGGCAAATGATTTGCATTCTGCTCCTTTTATAAAAATTCTTCTTCCTTAGAAAACCTTGAAATCAATCCACGCAACTAAAAATTTACGAAGAGCAATAGTAGGCTCACAAACTTTGTGGACACAGCACTAGAGGGTGACAAAGCTGCACCAAGTAAACACAGAGTACAGCTATTTCTGCCACTAATTTAACATTTATTTATGTAGTCCAGGCTGGGTCAACAATCACACTGACATAAGACCATTTCTAACTTTTTCTATTTCCAATTGAATAAAATTGACTTAGACTAGTTTCCTAGACTAAGTAACAATGATAGACATCTAACTGATGAAAAACTCGAAGCTGATTTTAAACGCAAGCTGAGTCAGTAACTAGAAGCCAGGCCTTAACCAGACGAATCTCCACTACACACTTCCAGAGCTTCAGCTTAGGCACTGCTCATCTGCTTTTGGCAACCATGATGTCTGCACATAGCTAGACGTCTCAGAAAGCACAGCTGCTTAGGATCAACTGTTGTGTATCTCTTGCAAGTTATTCTCTGTCCAGAACACCAAATTTAACATGGGATTCCCTTCCTAAAAGCATCTTTCTAGCATGTGGCTTAGTTGTCAGCTTTTATTTAATGTATATATATTACTTATGTTCTAAACAGGTATAACACAGGTACTGGAATGAAACTGTCTAGTAAGTCCTTACTCTGTGTCATCAAGCACACACTCTAGGTTTGACAATTTTGAAAAATAAGCCAAAAATACTACAACTGCAATTCTGAAAAAACATCACTTCCTGTAAAGAATAGCAGTGATCCCACCTTGAAATCCTATGACATTGAAGTAAATGTAAAGAATTTCTCACCCAAGAGTAGAGGACACTAGAAAAGCTTCACAAACATTCAGAGTATTACTCGTAAATTAAAAAAGAATGTTGATTTATAGCTCAGAAATTAGATCATGTTAAAAGAAATCTCCATGGCATACACAGCCACTCTGGAACCAGGATAAGGATTGCTTGCAATGACCAAAGAAATCACACATAATAAAAAAAAAAAAAAATAAATAAAATAAAAAAATCAGACCTAGTCCAAGTGCCAGGTCAGTGAATAATTGTGCATAGTTCTCCAAAACACATGAGCTTAACATGGAGTAACGATCAGAAAAGCCCAGAATATTAAGAAATATAGAGAAAGTAACGTATGACAAAGAACAAAACTCTAGTATGCCATAGGATAAAATCACGTTGCACAGACACCTAAACTGTGAATATCACACCATTCTATTCACTCCAGACAAAATAAAGGAATAGCAGAAATGGGAGGGGGGATAAAAAACCACCCTAAAACCAACACCAAACACAGAACAAGACAACAATGATTGAATGGCATAACTTGTATAAGAGTACAGTGAACTCTTCAGATGGGAAGAAGATTCCTGATAACATATAAGAAAAATAAATAGAATTATGATTCCTGTAAAGAATGTAAACAGAAAAATTCACCATTTTCAACAACATACAAGCAAGGGACTCAAAATAATCTGAAGAGCGATTTTATTTATGAACCCCTTAAGCTTTAGTTAACCCAACATGCTGATTTGTGTTTAATCCCATTTTTGAAACTCTACAATACTACACCTGTAATTTAAGCTCAAACACTAAGAAAAAGCAGTAACTGAATTTACATTTTGCTGTTCTATATTTTTAAAATTATTAATTTATATTTTATTATACTGTAAATAAATTGTTTATGGTTTAAATTTACTTAGTACAATGGTTCACAATTGTACTTACCAGCTCCATTAGATCTCTCAACTTTCCAATTTCTTCTGGAATGGAGACCAGCTTATTATTACTAACAACCAGAACTTTAAGTGGAAGATCAAACAGGTACTTTGGCAACGTTGATAAAAGATTTCGACTTGAAAGAAAGAAAAATGAACAAGCAAGACTAGATTATAATCTTTTTTTTAAGCCTGACAGGGAGTCTGAGATGCACATTGAACAACTTTTCTCCTATTCCAGAAGACATTTTCCACCTATTACAATTTCATCTAAATTTAAGCTACAATCTCCATCATTAATTCCCTACCAAGTAAAGCCCATCTCGCTTGATGAAATGAGTATGTACTATAACTGAATCTAACACTACAATGTACAGAGAAATCTGTTAAAAGAAACAGTTTGATGTTTGCTTTTATCCTACTTTCTAATACCTTCAGAAGGACCACCTGATGTGACAGCCTACCAATATAAAGTTCATATTCTTAGCAAACCAGAACTTTATACAAGGCCATTGCTTCTCACGTCATGTGGTTATGTCACTCCTGAGCCAGCACAAAAAGCCTTTAAAATCTATTTATTACTTTGCTGATCAACAGTCTGGAAGTTAAGTTTTAATTAAAATTTATTTCTTTTGTGTATATCATTTTCCAACTACATGCACGTATGTCTGCTTTGTACACAAGAAATATACTGTTACTAACATTTTGATTTAAATCCATATTGGAAAAACTACCAACTGCAGACTGCCACTGCCAGAAATACATTGACTTTTTCTAATACAGTACTTGTACATTTAAACAAGCCATTAGAAAACCAGCTTGTTCAGATGTCCGTTCACAGATAAAAGTAAAATTTCAGTAATTGCTGTTGCTTTAAGTAAAACTGTGCAGAGGTCAGTTCTATTTTGGAAAAAAAAAAAAAATCCTACCCAAAAAATCTTTTAAGTGTTGACATTTGTGTTCACACTATATTAAGAAAAACCCAGAAGTTTCACTGTTTAATTGATATGTACCAGAGCACTGTTTTCATATTTAAAAAAAACCAAATTTTTACATTATTTTTCTCCACGACTACAGTTTATAGGGCTGCAAAACCAATGTCATGGTTTAACCCCAGCCAGCAACTAAGCACCACACAGCTGCCCACTCACTTACCCCCCCTCCCCGCCAGTGGGATGGGGGAGAGAATCGGGGAAAAAAAAAGTAAAACTTGTGGGTTGAGATAAAGACAGTTTAATAGGACAGAAAGGAATTTTTAAAAAAAGGGGAATAATAAAAGAATTGGAATATACAAAACAAGTGACGCACAATGCAACTGCTCACCACTCGCTGACCAACGCCCAGTTAGTTCCTGAGCAGTGATCCCTCCCAGCCCCACTCCCCCCAGTTTATATACTGGGCATGATGTCACATGGTATGGAATACCCCTTTGGCCAGTTTGGGTCAGCTGTCCTGGCTGTGTCCCCTCCCAATTTCTTGTGCCGCTCCAGCCTTCTTGCTGGCTGGGCATGAAAAGCTGAAAAATCCTTGACTGAGTATAAACACTATTTAGCAACAACTGAAAACATCAGTGTGTTATCAACATTCTTCTCATACTAAATCCAAAATGTAACACTAAACTAGCTACTGGAAAGAAAATTAACTCTATCCCAGCTGAAACAAGGACAACCAACAAAAATTAATTTATGTCCTTGCAACATTTCAGCTTCAAAGAAGCAATTTTAACACCATAAAATGAAAGTAAACTTCTATTAGTATCTTTATAAAACTAATGTATTTATTCTGTTAATTCTAAGTGAACAATACAAGTTAAGTTCTGGATGTAGGTATGCAGTAAGTCTCTTTTTTTTATGTTGTATTTCAGGCAGAATGACGGGCTTTTTTGGTTGGAGAGCATGAGAAGCAAAAACATAACGTGCAAGCAAACCTTTTTAAATTTATAAAAAATGTAGCAATGAAACAGTCATTCTCTGCATCACAATTTCCTCCAGCTTTTTGTGGTTTTTTTTGCTTAAAGAAGAGCTGCCTACTTTACTATGAATTGCACGACACATTTCTTCAGTCGTCTGAATGCAAAATTAGACTTTGAGATCATGTGGTTTTCTTCTGTAACAAAATATTGAAACTAGTAAGCCAGGATTTTAGCCTGTTCAACTCCTACAGTCCACATGTTCATGCATTGTGATAACATCCTCAGGCATCAGCACAAAAATGAAGACAAAGCACAGTAAGGCAAATGATGATTAGAAGAGTCGACTCAAAATGACATGCAACGCCCAGTTAGAACTACACACTACTTTATTTCTGTGTAAAGAATTGTATTCAGCACCTCGACTACCATCAGAAAAGAAATGGGCTGTTGCTGCTCTGTGAAGAAAGTTAGGTCAAATTTTTCAGAAAACACTGCAGTTTTATCATATCATTAATGCTCTTTAGAATTGCCACAGAACAGACTACTGAAATTATCACTATAAGCACTGATATTTTCAGATTGAGACATAGGTTTTTGTTTGGGTTTTTTTGTTGTTTGTTTTTATTTCTTACTTTTTTCTTTCCCAAGGATCAATTCACAAAGTTTTTTCAAAATAAATTCTGGAACCAAATCTCACATGTTAAATAGCTCTTAGCTGAAAAGACTGTTTTGGACTTGATGTAGTCAATATAAGAAACAAGGAATACTGTGGAAAACAGGGTCCCAGCTCTTTTTGGGAGGGTTCTTCTAGATTCTCTCTCTTTCCAGACCTCATATTCATCTTCCGTTCTTCTGAGAAGATCCAACCACATGTTTTCCAAGTTTAAGAACATCAATACAGTAATGGATTTAAATAGTGGGCAAAATGAGTAGGGCCTTCTGGCCAGAGTAGTCTACCCTGTTGAGAGCAGCAAATTTTTACACACGTAGTTTCTAAACATTGTCTGTCTGCATAACATTAAAAACAAAGGAAACTTTGTAAACTCTCCTTATTCTCAGCTACCATAGTTTACTGACTGAAATTTCATAATGCAGTCAATTCCTTCCCACAAAGGAAGCAACAACTGCTGGCCCTAAAACACCAAGGATAAGAAAAACAAACAACAGAATAATTTTATCTATCTGGGCAAAAATGAGGGTACACAGGGGCACTTAATGACCTCATGAAGCAGAATGCCACCTCTTCAATGAGGTTAAGTTATATGAAGACCAAAAATAACACGCATTACTCACCTAATGTTAAGATAGGTAAGCATTTGCAGGTTTTTAATAGATTCTGGAATGGATTTGATGCAGTTGTGATACAAATTTAAAGTTTCCAGTGGTGCAAACAGCCAGATATCAGGAGGAATTTCAGTAAATCTGTTCTTTGAAAGATCTAGAAGCAAAAGAAAAAAAAAAAAAAAAAAAAAATCCTTTTTTAGTCAAAAATTTCCTTGCAGTAAGAGGAGATAAAAGTACCCACTGTTATTCTTGTCATGCTCCTAAAAATTAAGGTGTTGCAAGAAGTGTAAAATAATTCAGTTTTAACAGATGCTACTGCATATAATTAATACACAAAAAAGACTTAAAAAACTAGAAGATTGTTTGATATGCAATTATAACATAAAATAGAAAAATGACAGGAATTCAGAAGTATATTACCCACTACATAATTAAGAACATTTAAAATGCAACTGAATATCAATTATGATTGTCCCTCCTCTATCAGTCTTTGTTCTGTGCAGCTGTTCATTTATTTTCCTTCAATTCTAGGCACAACAGTAAGTCAAGGTACAAACCCAGTAAACATTACTTCTCCTGTTTGACAGCTACATTAGAATCTATTCTTATTGTACAAAGTATCTGCAATGCTAAGGCCAAGTTTGCAAAAAAAACCTTACATATTTATTTTGCTTAAGAACTACAATTCTCATCTAAAAAATATTCTTTATTGCAAGCACAGTAACTGAGACATTCTTCAGTAACACACTTATAACTTAGCTAAAAAGAGCACAAAAACCAATGCCAAATGCATTTAGCTATAAAAATAAGGATGCAATTTAGCCTAGCCTAAGAACAGAATGAGAAGATATATTTGACAATGGAAACATAATACTTGAACTAGAGTTATTTTGACAATGCATGACTGCATTATGCAAATCTGCATGCAGAAGATATGAAAAACCAGGGCACTACAAAAACACATACCATCTCTGACTATATTAAATCTTTAAAAAGACCAAGAAAATTCAGGTGGGATGTGACCCAAGAATCCTGGAAATTATCAGTTAACTACCAAAACCTGTGTCGTAAAGTCCATGAAACTATCTTGGAAGAAAGAGGTATTTACTTGAGAACAACTCTACTTTTATGAAAGTAACTCTGGTTCCCAACCCAAGATATTTCAAAAGGATGTGGTTTCTCAGAAACGCTGAACAAACTCTTTTAACAAAGCAGCAATACAGATCCCTTGCTATTTCAGGCTTTAGTTCTCAGTTTTTAACACTTGCATGAAGTAACTGTGTTTCTGCTTAGCTCCTATCACATTATCATTGGAACAAACATAGTTTGTTCTATGCTAGGCTGAAAAAACAGACTAGAAAGTGGCTGGAAAAGTAACTCAAAGTCACCTTCAGGCTCGAAGAAGAGAGCTTAACAGCTTGAAGTATAACTGGCAAGCCAGCTAGGAGTGGCATTTCTCAGGGCCAACACTGGAATCAATATTGTTTAGTATCTTCATCAACATCCTGGAAAACAGGATATAATCTGCCCTCAGGAAGTGCACAGACAACACCAAGTTGGAGGGAGTGAAGAGGCAACTCACATGCTGGAGAGACAGGATGCCAGCCAGAGTGACCTCGACTGGCAGACACCCCATCCATTTTAATGAAGACAAATGCAAAGACTTGCACCTGTGGCAGAATAATTCCTCACACTAGTGTGGGCTGGAGGATGAAAGGGTAGAAGATAGCTTTGCAGAGAAGAACACATGATGCTGGTACACAACAGGCTGAATGCAAGTCATCAGTGCGCCTAGTAGCAGGGAAGGCCATCAACACAGTGTGCTGCAGATGTCCATCAAATAAAATGGACTGGTACAATGAAACGTCACCTTCCAGTGGCATTATTTTTGGAAGTAGCCTCAACTTTGCTTTCTGAAGTCTAGAATATGTGAAACTTGTGAGCTAATGGGCTGTCACTCCATTGTTCCATCATTTCTAAGAAACATTGTCAAACTAAAGCATCACAAACCCTTCCTTTAGATCAGGGCATCCACTGCTGACAGCAAATTCTGCAAACTCTAGCTGCAAGAGGTAGAAAGAGAAAGATCTAGGTTGCAGAACTGGCATTCTTAATGAACTGAATGAAAAATGGATTAAAGTTAACTAAAACTAAACATTCCAACTAAAATTAAAAAGCTTATTAAAAAATTTAGCATAGCTTGAGAAAGTTTTCACAATAGGTGAGGTCTGCTTTCTGTTTTCCACCACATCAATTTTCAAAACATTATAGAAAAATGGCAGATTTCACATGAAAAAAATTTTCTGCAAACCCCTTTTTAGGTTAAACAAAGGCTCTCATTCTAATATTCAGCAGAGTGGGATAACTGTGTGCAGAAAAGATGCACGCAGATTTATTGCCCGCACAGTTCCACAACCTCCACCACATGATGAATAGACAGGTTTTGATACAATCCCATTCTGAAGAAGTCAGCTGTAAGGCTCCTCCCGACTTTGTTTTATCAGCAGCTGGAAAGATAACTGAAGGCTAGCACAAAGATCTACTCTACAAAATACAAACAACAGAATCCTACCCTACTGCCACTGATCCAAAGAGCAGTACTGTAGGTTCTACCTGAACTGGAAGATTCAAGAGCACCATGAAAATTATACCACTGTATGTGCATGCAGCCATACCCCAACCACACGTCTTGGAAAGACACAGGTTAAAAAACAGCTTTGCCATTTCTTCTGCAGAAATAAAACCCAGAGGCGGGCCAGACAACAACCATAGCATGCACCAACTCTCTGCTCTGGACAATGACTGGACCAGGACTGTAGTATTCAACAGGCAATATAAAACCAGCAGTGGTTTCTAGCCTGGCCTGACAAAAAAAATCACATCAGCACAGTGTGGTTGAAGTCCCTTAGTGTACCCTTGTACAAAACCCATGCAATTTCACACTACAAGAAAAAATATAAATATTGTGAAATTGGTATACAGTGCTGTTGAAAACTCTTCCCTGAAAACAATGCCTTAAGACAGTGTGGGGCAAGGACTCCACTTTTCCATTATGAAACCCAGAAGTCCTATTAGAATAGGAAATGATACCCATTATCTATCAATAATAAAATAAAAAAGGTAAATAAAGAGTTGGAAGATAGTATGGCTTCTCTTCCAAGCAATTTTTCATTCATTCATTGCAAAACAGTATTAGAATAGCCCCAGGGGTTCAGAGCTTGCTAAAGAAAAAGATTCAAGCTTATATAGTTTTCCACAATATTCAATATATGAAATGTACTTGTAGCTTTTTAAAAACAAGTAATCCTATTCTTTATCCAAATTGAAAAGTGATTTCTACTCCAGAAATGTTTTCACAATGAGCAAAAAAATTTATGAGTTCATCTATTATGCTAAATAAAATGTAGATGTGAAGCTTATGCAATTTAGGTACCTTTCGAAGACTAATAACCCAAGGTATGACTGACAAAATATTGTAAGAAAAAAGGAGGAAACTTCTGGAATAGAGCGTTCCTCTATAAACAAGACAGACTTCATCTTAATCAAAATGTAAGCACGTTGCTGGCACTTAAAATGAGAATGGTTTTGTAAGGGTTAATAAACTGAAGAAGCAAGGAAAGCTGCTAAATGCAGAACCACACATGATTTAAGATGACAACTCCTCTAGAAGTGACATTATAGGAATTCTTTGCTTAACCAGTTTAGACTGGAAAACTCTAAATTGGGGGTGTTATGTGAAGACTAAATAGAAGACAGTATCCATGACTGCTCATGAATCACAGGGTATTTCAATTCACTATCTGCAGAAACAATAAAAGTGAGAAGTACACCATTACTAAGAAATTTAAAAGGGGAACTACAAAAACATGAAGTTGGTTGCAGCTTAGTTTCTTTTTAACAGAAAAAGTCTTTACTGACTGTAAGACAATGATTAAAAGACAATATATTGAAAGTTCGAAAGGAAAGAATTTTAGGAAATCAGTCAGTTTGGAGGGGAAGCTATCAGAAGTAAGAAGGTGACTTGTATAAATTTACACTATGATCAAAAGGAAAAACAAAAAGCTCAAACTGTCAGGTTACAGCACTGTGCAGTAAGGTAGTCAAATAGTATTAACACCATGTTTGTCTTGTTTTTTGCACTTTTCCCTAAACATTCATTACTGCTTACTATCAGAGGCATGCTGCTAGAACAGACCGGCCTTTTATTTGATCCAGTACAATCATTTTTATATTCACACTGTGCATGCATTACATGTTGAATTTGAAATACAATGCTTAGTTGGGAAATTTACACTTGAACCTCATCTTGATGTTATAACATTTTTCATAAAAATATGCTGATCCATTATATTGGTGTTGGGTTTTTGTTTGCTCAGATTGTTCCAAAATTTTATTTAGAAACTAGATTGAAAAGAAAACCACCCGTCCCCCCCCAAAACCCAGATCTGCTCTCCTAACTCGTAATACGGATAGACCTTCCCAGCCAGTTTTTCTAGTAATGCTTTAGCAGAGTCTAAGCCAAAAAAATATCTAAGCACAACAGTAACTATATAATTAGTCCTACAGAAGTCAATGAATTTATAAAATTAAAAGTGTTCAGATCTGATCCTGAAGATACACTTTTAGCCAATCTAAACACAAATCTGAGATCAACACACAGAACATGGGTAAAATTTATTAGTCTGTCAGATGCAAGATGATTCCGGAGAGGAAAAAAAAAGTAGTCTCAAACACTGCAGAAACACCTGCATATGGTAATTCTAGGAGGCAGAAATTTTCCATGTCCACAAAACACTCAGTCACCTTATAATTCAAATCCTGTGATGGTTAAAATTCATATTGAACAGTAACAGAATTAAAAAAAACCCCTCTGTTATAATTATATTTCACACAGCAATTATTAATCACTTGACAGGCCAACGGTACTGAAGAAATACAGGCAGGCAAATGTTCTTTCTTAGCGTAAGGCTCCTTATGAGCCCATGCCCTACCAACTATTCTTCTGTTACACAAATATCCTTTTTCTCCAACTCAAACAGAAAGCCAATCTCCCTCCCTGAGGAGGGTCTTATAAAGAGAAAAAGATCAGATTTGTATCCTATCTGATGGAGTTCCAAGAGTGATATCAGCAACGCAGACAAGACTAAGGCTTTATTAATATGTCACCTTCAGCCACAAGTAAGGCCATTAGACTTCAAACACCTTTAACTTCACAATCAACCATGGTAAATGATGGGCATTATTTGTACCACAGCATTCAAGGAACAGGAGAGAGAACATAAAACTTAAGAAATTAAGTTCTGTTGCATGAAGACATTCCAGATGCTGAAATGTCAAAATTATTTAAAGGAATCAGCCAGTAAATGTATGCATTTCCCCATATCCCTAAGGAAGAGGAAGGAAAGTTAAGTCCAAGCTGCCAAGCATTTAAGATTAATCATAAAGCAAAGATATATGCATGAAATATAGTGAATTTTGTCTCAAAAAAAACCCACAAAAACAACCCCAACCCCTAAGTCAGACTATAAAAGTCTAATACCTTAAGCTCGTGTGTGTATGAGTTGCCCTCCTTCTACCAGGAATGGAGATTCCAGCATAGCTTAGAAAGAGAAATATGAATCCAAAGCTAAGAATAGGTCAGCTTGCCAAAGCAGTCCAACACTTCACCTACACTATGCCCACCATGGACTCCTAGCACGCTGGGGTCAACTTTCAGAGCCTTGCAATGTTATTAACACATGTAGTGGAGGGAATCTCTCACCTATTGCAGATGAACAACAACCAGGCTGCAGAATTAGTCACAGAAACTCAAAGCTAAGTAGAAAAAGACACTCCAAATCTCTCAGATGGAGTGTTATTGTTTGTGACAGTGGCTCAACAAGTAATTCCTCAGCAGCTGCATAAGTTCATTAGCTCCTATCCTATTTTATGTTATACTAGCACAGTTTGCATGACCATACCATGAATAAGTGCTGGTTTAGTCCTCAGGAGAATGTTCCAAGCCTGTACATCTCCCATTCAGGTATGTTTGTAATGCTACAAAAACTGTATTTTCACATTATCATTTAGTCTTGCCATCTTCTTTACTGGGAATAATTAAATGCAGCTGCTTAGGAATCTTGTTAAAAAGAAACATTGATGAGTTAACACTAAACTTGATTTATCCACATCTGAAAATGTCATCCTTCATTTTACTACTCTGTCCGTATCAAGCTTCCAAAGACCTTGAAGAGCTGCTAAGAACTTACAAGTGTTTGAACAAAACAGTTTAGAAAATAAATCAACTTGTATTACATTTTCCTCCTTCCTTGCTTTAGCAATCCTGCTTTGAGAAGTAAAAAGGTAACAAAAACCACGGAAATAGTATATAGTAATTGTTTATTAGCATATTGAAACTGCCAGTTTCTGTTGTGATATTTCAGTAGCAAGTATCTACATAATCTAAGAATGTGATTGGTCTTTAGTGTAATCACGAAGAATATCCTTGTTTCCTATCTTGTTTTAATCTTCAAGAGTCACATAAGTACTGTATAAATGACATGATCATTCTAAGATTGTAAGACTGGGGAAAATGGATTTATGAGTCAACAGGTATTCAAAGGTACTGTTGAATTTACTGATCTTAAGCTGAAGTCTATAAACCCAATATTAAAGTGACAAATTACGTACATAAAAAGAAAAATTAAGAAAACAGTATGTTTCAAAGTCTACTAAAGCTTGAGGCTTCTTCCCCAGTTTGTTGAGAAACTAGGAAAGGAAATAAGATATCTGGCTTTCATTACTAACCACAGAAATGGCACTTGGCAGGAACAAACCAATTTCATTGTTTTTGTAACAATGCTTTCTTCAGTCAAAAAAAATACAATTAACTGAAGCTTCTAGGAGAATCCAGAAAACAGATGAAAGATTGAAATATCACTGGAGATGCTCAAAACTCAACTGAACAAGGCCCTGAGCAACCTGCTCTAACTGGACCTGTTCTGAGCAGGAGACTGTCCTAGATGACCTATGAAGATCACTTTCAACCTATGTAATTACAGGATATAAAATTGTGGGGGTTTTGTGTTACAGGAGTATAATCATCTTAGCAGTTTGGATATTTCAAATATCAATTCCTTATGACGGTAAAGAGGAAAACTAACGATGCATCAAAAAATCCAAGTGTCCTAAACACGTATCTGCTCTTCCTATAAAGGGTCTTAATTCTGCCAGCCACGAATTTTGATAGCAGCATTAATGAAACACAGATCTTCATTTGGAGCTTTCAGAGTTATGGAAGGAAAAAAACCAACCAAACACTCACAAAAATCCTACAAAAACAAGAGTTACATTCACCTAAAAAAAGAAAACCACCAACGTGTATCCTGTGTCCAGTTTGCCAAAAAGAAAGTGAACACACTACAGTGTGTTTTAAGCACCTTGCTCCTATGCTGTTATCTGCTATAGGGAAAAAAAACCCACAAAACAAACCAAGACTAAGCCAGAAACTGTAAACTAGATTTGGTGGGAAGAAGTGAGACTATTCAAGAGGGTTTTTTCCTCATAGATTTTGATCACAAGTCCTCTGCATAAGCTACCTAGCACTTTCCATTACAATTGAAACAGAACCAGGTTTCTGAAACTACTGATTCATCCTGATTTTCAGGAACCTCAGGAGAAAGGAACTCTTAAGCTTGCCAAGCTTATGCCAAAAGGGACATCCTCTAGCATCTTAAGCCTTCCCCTCAAGCTTTACACATCCTACTTGCAGGTTCAGCATTCAAATCTTAATGTTAATGCATGACCAGTATTGTTAAACACAGATATTTTAAAATTTCCCTTTGAAAAAGGAAAAAGTGAAGCCTGGTTAAGTAAGTAACTAATATCAGAATTCTTAATATCCACTTAGGTTGCAAAATTAAGCACTGAACAATTAAAATATGTCCAAATGTAGAATGATTATATCAGTATGCACAAACAGCAACCACTTCAGCTGCAAAACAGACAAAAAAATTTAGAATTTACTGGCAAAGGATGTTCAAGAATTACAGCAAAATAATTTTTGCATGTAACTATGTACTTCACATACCAATATATGTTTGCTCTCCAACCTTAAGAGCTATGGTGAAGGACTACACAGAACAAACTGAACACCCATCAGCTCTTATGCACAAGAAGGAAACTGACACAACTGTCAGACACCTATAACTCTGAGGAAACTAAGTTGACCAATGTACTTTCCTCGAATACGTTTAAAGTCTACTGTTAAAAGTTTATGTAGTAATATTTAAACTGATTTTTATCTGTTGCGTATACTCTTAAGTAAATAATAGAAGCATAGTCTGTCTTCATCTAATCCTTGTGGTCACTATGTATTTTAATTGACATATCAAAATGACATAGAATAGACAAAAACTCTGAACTGGTTCATAGGCCCCATAAGCATTTATTATAGAATCACAAATAGCAGGATTCACACTCTGCAGCACAAATGGGAAGCAACTTTTTTTAACAGAAGACAGGCACAATTTGTTATGAAGTTACACCTGAGCATTTAATGCTGATGTTGTTTGACTTCCAAAAAAATTATGCACTTGTAGAAAATAAGATTTCATACATAAGTATTTAATGCCATCTAAAAGGTCATCCTCCAACTATTTTTTTTTTTAATATGACATTGTCATAGTTGAAATTTAATTCCCAATCACCTGGAATGTTAATTCTAAAACCTATATCTAGAAAAGCTCCCTCAAACTAATGAAACCTTTAGAAAAGTATAAGCCTTTTTAATGTGAGCATGGAGTCAATGTGCCAAAAGAGCAAATCACTTAAAAGTTTCTACAGAAGCAAAAGATCATTTTAAGAAATAAGCTTTTTGGTGTCCCTGCTCAGAAGGGCTTACTTTAGAAACTGTATGGTTAGAATTTTCACACTTAAATGATGTTACCAGAACCTCATCTTCATTTCACGATTAATATTGCAGTAGCTTATGATAAAAAAAATTGAAGGAAAAGTCTTACACACACTTTGCATTTTCAGCAATGTTACATGTGCAGCTAGTTCTACTTCTGTGTTTCCAGTGTTGCTTCCTTCCTTTTTATCTTGGGCACAATTTTGTGAGGATTTCACTTTCACATACTTCTCTAGCTTTAATGTATTATATTTCATTAGTAAATCACAAGTGAATATGCTAACATTTCAAAACTGAGATTCATCCAGCCATATTACTTAATTCTTGATTTTTTTGAAAATGGCAACTCAAGTCAAAGGCACAAAACAGTGCTAGGAACAGGGAATAGAAAGTTATTTCATTGCATACCCATATCTTGATACTGCATGCAGTTCCTGGCTTAACTCAAAAAAGATACAGTACAACATATACAAAGAGAATATGCACACGCATGAGAATTTTTCAGTATAAGAGATTATACGGAATTGGTTTCATCAGCCTGGAATAGACAACTGAGTACACAATCTATTTTCATTATTTTCAGTAAAAATATGGGGCTGCAAAGGAAGTTATCAAGTAATAGGTTAATAAGATTATTATTATTAGCTTTTAATAGAGAATCCTGGGCTAGATACACCTTTTGTATCCATACAGTTATGTCCAATTTATATATTAGAAAAACATTTTTCTACTATATAGTGTGCATATATATAATTTTCTATATTTTTTCTAATTATATAGTATATAATCCTACATATAACCATGATCATAAAGACTGCACATAAATAAGGACCAGTACCTCGTCCCAAGCGCCTACTACACCAGGCAATATAGTGGAAGACAGCAGCAAAGAGAAAAAGAACCCTTTGCAAGTGATGTGACAGTAATTTTGACAGTAAGGGAAATAACGGTGAGAAGTTTCTGAAACTGAAAGGAGAAAGAGCACTGATACAGAGTTGCAGCTTTTATGCAGTCACAAAATTGCAACATGCAGGGATGAGAAACTCAGGGCTTCTGATCAAGTTCAGAAAAGTATAAAGGAGGCATTCCCTTGCCACCAATGGTGACCGCTGTTTAATAGCTACAGAGAAATGAAAAAACCTTCCAGGAAAATTAATTACATTGGCCAGCTTAACAGCTTCCAGTGCATGTTCAATCATTTATTCAGTCTTCTAACACATGCAATGTCTCCTTATGAGCTACTAAAGTGAAACACAGGGTGCTGGACTGTGCTGATGTGATTGACCATGTTTCTCATAGCAATACACAGTCAAATATTTTAACACAGGGCTGTTCCATATTAGGAGAAGCTAACCATCTTTTCATGTTGCTTCTCAGTTTCATACTCCTCTGCTTGTGTTTCTTCTTTGAGATGTTTAAAAGAAATAAAAACACTCCCAAGACTATAGGTGGCTACAAGGAGTTTTTACTTTTTTAACTGGGTGTTTGACACAGCACAGAATAGCTTCTATTTTTGTGAAAGAGATATTAAAGTGGTGTTTGGGTTCTAATTCCAACAACTGAAAAGCTAGGAAATACCTGCTTTATGGTTATCCATGTCACCAATTTTAGTTATACACTCGGCCTGTGCTGTTGAAGTGACACATGAAGAAACTGTACACAACCACATAATTAAAGTTTCTCATCAAGCTTAGAGGGAAGGTTGTACAGGCAACTAGAAACTGTATTTTACAGATTTTGAGTTCTTGGCTTTTGAAGCTAAACAGCACTACTAAAGAAAAAATCCTTTTTAAAAAATCTACTCTTATTACTTTAGGGACTTAAAAAAAGCATCCCATCAGATCAAACCACAGTTCTTCCATGGGAAATACATGTTTTTATAACTGGAACAGACCAACAGTTGTCTCTCACAGACTTCTACTGCCAGGGAGGAAGGACTGAGATCCAGCACACTGGCTTTGAAATCAAGGTAGCCTTGAGGAACCCACTAGTCCAGCCCATCCTCATTGAATTTAGTCTCCTAGTCTACACTGCACATGTCTATGTTGAACATGTCTAAATTGGCAGTTCAGTTCAAGCTATTCTTGTTTTTCATGTAAGTCATCTCCACTTGCCACATGGCTCAGGTACATGAGGTTTTTCCTGAAATTTGCACTCATCAAAACCTAAAGGAGAAGCTCTGATGTAAAGGTTGGAAGCAGTGCTGACCTGCTACACACCAATGCAGGGATGAAACCAACAGATGAATTCAAGGAATTTCTCACCATGTTGCCACGAGAAGGATCCAGGCATTTCCAACACAAGACAGCACACTGCTCCAACTCTTGAGTATATGTGTTCAGTTATTTTAGCATAGCATGATTAAAATGAAAAATAAAGAACACATCACCAAGAGGAGGGAGTCCTCAAATTGACATATGAAGCAGTAAATTGGCACACCAATCGGCTATACAGTCAAAAGGACATTACCACATGTCAAGGATTATCTTCCTCTCTACTTCTGAAGGCATCTTGTCACCACAAATCTTTTGTAGTTTGAAATGGTAAGCAGCAAATCCCACAGGAAACTTATTTGTTTCCCTAACAACACAGCACTTTATTTAGTCTAGACTATAATTCTTGAAACAGCTTACTACCAGAATGAGTAAAATGCATTTTCCTGACAAGTCAGCAAGACTTACTAAGCTTGTGTATTATAGCACAGGGCATCTTCCTCCCACTTACATTGGCCATTATTTATTGGTTTGAGTAAATTTCTTTTTTGTTTTTGAAATTTTTAAATTCCAAGTTTCAGTTTCAAATTATTTTAACTCTTTCACAGAAAATATAAGGGAAAGTAATCATCACTCGTAAATGAAGCAAAATCTGGGTTTGTTAAGGATTACCTGAAATGCACACAAAACTCTAAAGTAAAGCTTCTTATGTTAGTCTCTGTATGCTCAGTTATATACATCCAAGGCCTTTGCCCTGAAGAGCTACAATCTAAATAGACAAGAGGCAGAGACAAATAGGCTACAACCAATCAACTGTAACCAGTGTTTACTACATGACTTATCTTTCATGTGGATAAAATTGCTTGACACTAGATAAACTAAGCAGAAACATTTTTAAAGTAAGCTAGACTGCTGGAAGTCAAAGAACACTGAAAAACAAGGCGAGTGAAGTTAAGACCGAAGCAGAAAAATACCCAAAGAAAATGGGTAAACTAACAGTCCACAAGCACAGAGTGAACAGGTTCTAGCTACAACTACAGCATGTTCTCTTGAGACACAAAGGCCACTGCTGTAGCAACTTCAGCATCTGTTCTTATTTGCTGGTGCCTCCTGCTGACTCTGCCCTACTCATGCCAGACCTCATGGCAGCTTTTAAGAATGGCTGTAGCCACTTCTATTAGCTTAAAAATAAGTATGTAATATCACTCATTACTGCATGAAATGATTTGAAGTGAACACTTTCATAAACCTTTTAGTTCTAGGTCAGTCTTTAATACATCAAGTTCTTGCCCACTACGTACTGGTTCCGCCTATTGAAATAGTGGTAAAGTGACAAATTGAAGTAGATGTTTGTTTTAATACACAGATGGTCAGGGATTTGCTCATTGTGCAGTTACATCTGCTGGTCAGCAGCCTATGAAAAGGCCTGAGATACAGGGTTCCTTCAAGCCTTGTAACTACAAAAACCTTTTTTTGAGAAGTAATACATTGACACTTGGGAACACATTAGTGATAATTATGTCTGCCAAGCAAAAAAGTATTTTAGTTCTGTAACAGAGAATAAGAATTTTTTTTTTCTTCCTTGCCTAAAGTGCTATACCTTCTCTAGATCTGTCAGACTTAAGAGCAGATTCTCCTAGCAAGCAGCAAATAATCCCAGGTTAGTTGGAAGAATGATGAAAATCAGATTGTTGGACAGCCACAGAAAAGCAGAGTATTCAGAGGTCTATCCACACTGTCATGCAGAACTTTTACCACAAAAAAGATCTAGTGAGTATCTTTGCATTTTCTGTGGAATTCTAGCCTTCAGTCGTGACTCAGTTACCTTTTGGCTAAGGACACATTTCAGCATTAAATGCCAGCTTTGCCAGTAAAATGAATATATACTTTTGAACCAGCTCCAATAAAGCTTCACAAGTCAAATGAGAAGATGCTTTTCACCAAAAAAAAAAGTGAAAAAGCAAAGGCTAGTCCATTTTTCTTATTGCACAATGTTTTGCAATACAATTTGTGATCTAAATACATTTGCCTCCTGCTGAGATAATAGGTAACAAAGCAGAAGTATGTATCACAAAGTTCTTTAGATCGATCAAAAGCAGAAATGTTTCAGAGGTTAAATTTTTTATATTTCAAGGCACAAAAATAGTCAACATGATGGCAAATAGAGTTTTGATGGATGGAGAATACAAAAAGTCAAAAAATTACACATTGCACGTTTCTTGTAGGTCAGTATTTCAGACAAGGCTATAACGTGGAATTTTTTTTTTTTAAGATTAGATTAAGATATTAGTGGTATTCTTCATAACGCAATCCTTTTATGCAGGCCAACTAACAATCAGTTGTTTTAACTTCAACTCACTGAACAGAGTTTTCCTAACTTGCCTGTAATACCAAGTACACATATCCTTATTACTGGCCCTCAGCAAAAAAGCCTCAGACAACATATACAAGTCACGTTCCATTAGCCCAAACACTGGATAGGCTAAGAAACCACTGTGGGGAATTTCTACAATTACTTGCTTATAAACTGTGTCACTTCCAAATTTTGCATCTGATGCATTTCTGACCATAAACACTATCCCCTCCCCCACTCCCAACATATAATCTGAGTTTCTCTTCTCATTCAAATCTGAAGAAGTCATTACTGAAGAACCACATGTTTTTCAACATGGCTGATTTCTAGAATGTAATCTAGATTTAGGATACACTTCATATATGAATGTTATTTTCTTAAGGTAAAAATTGGATTTGATGTTGCTATTCAGCTACCTGCCATCACTTTAATCAACATTTGTATCACCAACAAAAATAACTTTATTCAGACAGGAAAATATAATTGGTTTAGAAGTATATATTGTAAAGGCAGAAGAATAGTATTGTGAATTAACATTCTTATGCAATTCACACTCAATATTAAGCTGTAGGTTTTGTCGGTTTTAATCCATAATCACATGCATGACTATGTACCTTAGAAGGGCCAGAAATATGATGTAAAAAAAAAAAAATCAACAAAGTCATGCAAGTAATGCTAGGCACTGGTATCTTAAACAATAAGTGTGTCTCCTCCCATCCCACCCCCTCAGCAGACACATGCAGGAATCACAATGTGGGAACTCTGCCTGTCATGCAGAGATTGTTATTGGCCATGACAGGAAGGCTTATTCTGAAGTCATATTGGGAATACACTGGTGTTACTTCTCAGCTGTATAAGAAGGTAGCAGGTGGTGAGAAAGGAGAAATTTCAAAGTTAATATATTTACAGGCAATCATTCACCTACTTAGAATTGCTTGGAGGTTCCCTCAGAATTAAAAATTGGGAATCAAGTTTGTTATGACGAAGTCATGAACAAGTAAGCCTGATGGCACCACTATATTTATCCAGAGCAAATAAACTGTTCCTTGAGCTGTCAGTCTAGTACCTTTCACATTTACTAAACTCATGTTTTAAGAAGTGCTCACAAAAAAGGGAGGAAATTGCTAAAGGCATAGGATGACTTAGTTCAGCATGGCAATATAGCACAGGAACCTATCTTTAATAAAGGAAAACAGAAAACACACAACTCTTCAGCTAAGCAGACAGTGATTACATTGATGTGATATACTCAATTACTTAACTGCCAGGGGGCCTAATGTTGCTCACACAGCAAGAAGCAGAATTACACACATCAATAAAATGATTGGAATATTCAATACACCTCTTGATACACCTCTTGATATCTCATGACCTACGATTTTTCTTTTTTTTCAGAAGTTCATTTAACAGCAGCACAAGATCTGTTTGAACAGCCAGAAGACAAATTCAGGGAAATAATAAAATAACGGGGGTTTTTGGCCAAATAGCTGCAATGACAATTCAAGGTTAAAAAAAATATACCACAAACATAAGGTCAGAGCTAAACAGCTAGATATCGTCATTATGCTTTTAACTCAGCAATAATTTTTGTTGCATAATTCAAGATGTCAAAAACGTGCTACACTATTTGCAAATGATGTACTGGCAAGCCATTACACAAGTTAGATGTAAAATATGGCCAGACCTTAAAAAAAAAAATCCCAGAGTATTTTTGATAAATCAACAGCAGTTGTGCTTTAACACACACACACATATATATACACACATGAACCTTACTGAGAACTGGTTTTCTTTGTTGCTGATTTTATTGATGTTAAGGCAAAATATTCTGGATTTACACAATGACACTGTAGATCCTACTGCACAAGGATTTGTGATGTGGAAAAGAAATCATTTACATCCAGATTTGTTAGAGGTTGGTTTTTTAAACGTTTGTTTCAAGTACCACAGAACCAAATTTCAGAGAGTCACTGACTTAGAACAGAAAGTGAAACACAGCAAAGGTTTTTGACCCAACCCCCCGTCTCGCATGCCTCAACCTAAATCTATAACCTTATTCATGGGTATATTTTAATGTGAAACAGTGATAACTGCTACAAAAATGCCAGTAAGTAAATGACAATTGCCTGTGAGGCAGTTGCTGATCCTCCATCAAGCTCTGTGCCATACTGATACTCTGTAAAGGATGTCCATGATTCACCAGCAGAATACTATTTACCCACTTACCAAAAAATTCTACAAATTAAATCAAAATAAAGACTACAAATCTTTTGTTTACAAACATATTTTGAAAGACATCTAAAATTTGTATTTCACAGGATTAATTCATAAATCAGTTCTACATAAAATCAAATTGTTATGAGATGGTATTTGCATAGACCTACATCAACTATTTAAGTAATTCTTTTTAGAGCAGCAAGCAATATGGCTATTTTTCTCAGAGACTGCCCTTAAACATTTTCACACAATCTTTCATGATGAAAATTCAATCCTGATGGTAGTGACTGGGCTCTACTACATCCTAAAAGATAGACAAGATCACTGCAGACAGCTTTTACTCAAATATGCTGAGATTCAAAATAAAACAACAACAAAAAAACCAAAATGCCATTAGTAATAATTAGAACCAAACACAAAATATGGATCCTTGCTGCACCTGCTTCAGGATACAGAAAAAGTCTTCTTAATAACAGATTGCCTATATACAATGCTTCTTTTTTAATGCTGTAGTTATTGAATATTTATACACAGAAGTGACCTACTATGTTGCTGAATACATTTTTATGCTACTACAAGGAAAACAAGCTATTATTTCACAGAACCTGTTTTTATTTTAATCTTATGCTTCCATTATGAAATAACTAACACTTTTACCTATCCCTATTCTGCATTGCACATAGGGATGCATCACACGTGTCAGGAAAAAAGCTAATAAATCATTAGCACAAAAAAGCATGAATCATTAGCAGGCTTGGTACTGGATACAGAAATTGGATTTTAAAATCAGTCCTTCACAAATTCTACACCCTACACAACCTAATATATCGCAGAAGAATGAGTACATCGTTATTTAACCCTCTGCACAAATGCAGCCCACAACAAAGAGCAACAGAATGAGTATTTGATAGACCAGGAGTACAGGATTGTCAGAGATGGATAAGATACCACAATGTGCAGTCTCATATTCAAAACAATAAGCCAGCTATTCATAACCCATGGGGAAAGAAAAGCCCCAAAACAAAACAAAAAAACCCCCATGGAATTAATTCACCCAAACAACATTTTGGAAAGCCACTACCACTTGTGAACAAAAGATGCTAGACCTCTCATTAATATTCTGTTCTAGCACGTTACTCAAAATGATCCATTTTCAGCAACTACTCCAGCAGCAAATAAATCCCTAAGCACATCAGGGATGAACCAAAACATAACAGAAACCCCATGGAAAATGCAGTGCTGTTTCCTAGGAACTGTATAGAAAAATACTTCCAAGTTTACTTCACCTAAAAGCCTGGGTAAATCCAGGCTCACACTGATGATACCTAAGCATTTACCAACACGGTGAATACATTAAGCTCTGACACGCACACTGCACATACACACACACACATCGCTCACACCCGCACTTGTAACCATCTTCCCGCTGAGCTTGGAAGAAGGACCGACCGGAATACCCCAGGTAATAAAGCATCACTGCAAGGGATCTGACACCCTTGAAGGTACAAACCAACCACAGCATGGAGCTCTTATTCCCCAGAGCGTGAACTAAATAGCTTCCCTCATCTTGCACACCGTCTTCCACGCACCGTGTGCATGCACACGAATTTCAAGTCCTCATCCTTATGACACGTATAGACAGACACACAGAACACAACGCCTAATTCCCTGTGAATGCCCCCTCCCCGCCCCCCTCGCACGCACAAGCAAAGCACCACCTTTCCCTCGCTGCACAAGCACGCACAGAGGGGAACCTCTCTCCTCACCGCACGCAGGCAGCCCCGCTCCCCCGGCAGCACAGGCGCAGGCACCGAGCGCGCCGGCGCCCCTGCCCACGGCAGACACACACACACACACAGCGCACAATAACCCTCCCACTGCACGCACACACACACGCTGAGCACAGCACCCCGCTGCGTGCACGCACATGCACACGCGGACGGGGTTTAGCGGGAGCCCCTCTCCCCGCAGAGCCCTGCCTTTGCGCGCACACACACACAGCGGCAGCACTCCGCGCAGGCGCGCGCTGCTGGGGTACCCTCGCCCCTTGCACCCCACCTCCTCGGGCACACCGCATGAGCACCCCTGCCTTTGCACGCACAGAGTGGAAACAAGGTCTCCCCCCCCCCCCGGTGCACAGCCCGCCACCACACACCCACAGAGCAGGAACGCTCCCCCCGTAAGCACGCACAGCAGAAGCAACCCCCCAATGCACGCAGAGCGGGAGCACCCCACCACTGCACACCCCAGGCCCCCCAACCCCCCCCCCCCCACTGCATGCAGAGGGAGCTCCAGCATTGTCCTGCCTCCCCGCCACCGCAAACGTGGAGCTTCCCCGCTGTCCCCCATTGCCCTCGCACAGGGAAGGCTCCTACTCCTCCCCACTGCCACTACAGCAGCCCACGAACGCTCCAAGCCCCCCAGTGCCACCACAGCGGGGGCTCCTTAGTGCTTCTCCCCATTGCCACCAGAGCAGCCCTCCCGCTACATCTTCCCCACTGCCACCACTGCGTGTGCCCTCCACTGCTCCCCCCAACTGCCATCACAGCGGATCCTCCCGCTGCATCCTCCTCATTGCCCCCACTGGGCACCCCCAGGCCCCCCAATGCCACCACAGCACGCCGCTCCCACGCCATCCCCCAAGCTGCCACCACAGCCACCACCACCCGCAGCCCTCCTCTGCCACCACAGAACCCTCCGCTGCATCCCCCTCGCCGCTGCCACCGCAGCGGGGCCCCCGCGCCCCCCCATTGCCACCACAGGGCCCCCCCTCCCGCTGCTCGCCCCCAACCGCGACCACAGCGGGGACGCCCACCCCCCCCCTCCGCCCTCACAGCCAGGCCCCCATCCGCCCCGCACTACCCCCGCAGCCGGGCCCCCTCGGCAGGAGGCCCCGTCCCCCCTCACAGCCGGAGCCTCCCCACCTGCTTGCGTGGTGTCGCTGAGGTCGTAGCCGCTGCCGGGGAAGTCGCGCAGCTTCCTCCCGCTGAGGCAGAGGATGCCCGAGCTGCCCGCCTCCTCCAGGGCCCGGTCCAGGCTGCGCACCGTGTGCGGCTGCGGCAGAGTCGCCGCGCCCCAGTGCGGCCCGGCCGAGAAGGAGAGAGTGAGATGAGCGGGGATCCCCAGCCCCCCCGCTCCGTTGCCGTTGTTGCCGCCGCCGTTGCCGCTGCCACCCCCCTGCCCAGCCGCCATCTTCGCGCGGCGCAGACCAACCCCACAATAACAACAGCCGGGGCCGCCCCGCCACCACGCCGCCACTGCGCAGGCGCCGCCGAGCCCGCAGGGGGCGGGAGGGGGCCGCGGGAGTGAGACGGCGGGGCCGCTGGTGGAGGGGGCGTGGCTGCTGTGCGCCCCTCGGCCGCTCTCCCCAATCCGCGGCGGCGTGGAGTGAGGGGGCGTGGCTCCGTTACTCCCTTGCCGCCTCCCTCACCAATCCGCGGCGGCGGGGGGCAACGGGGTGTGGTTCCTCGAGGCGGTGCTCGCCAATGAGGGGCCGCGCGCGCGCGCGCGCCGGGGGGCGGGGCAGTTTGTGGCACGCGGAGGCCGCGCGCGGGCGCGGCGGGGAGCCGCCCGCCGCCGCCCGCGGGGCTGCAGCGGGAGCGGAGCGGGGCGGGAGCAGTCCCGGGGCGTCCCGGCGGCATGGCGGGCAGGGCCTGGGGGGGAGCCGGGGAGCGGGGTGCCTTTCGCAGCCGGGCCGGGAGCAGGCGCCGGTCGGTATGTTTCGGGAGAACGCAGCTGCGGGGAGGGTTCAGGGCGGGGGCCGCCCCGCAAAACAGAGGCGACGCTCTATGTGATACGGGAAACAACTGCTCGGCAGCCACGGCGCCGGTGAAACGGCATCCCTTCCCGGTCGTGGAGCGGCCTCGCCTCTCGGCGGCATGGCAAATGGGCTATTTTCACTCCAGTGAGCCCTTTGGCACCGTTCGGGCTTACTGTCGTATCTATGGCAACACAGATTATCGATTGCTCCTCAGGTTAAAAAGTCACCTACGCCAGATGCATCGGAGCATCACCTCTGTGTTGAAAGCTAATAACGAGCAGTACCTGTCAATAACTGCAGTTCCTCGTTAGTGGCATGAAAAAAAAAAAAAATCGGTGAGGAATCTCCCATAGCAGAACAAAGGGGAATAGGAGAAAGGTTGTCACCCTAAAATGGGTTAGCAAACATTCACAAAAGCCTCAAAGACAGTAATGCTCTTGACTCAGAATATGAAAGGGGAGTGGTGAAACATAAATCAGAAGCTGGTTGCAATGTCCGAGGCCCCATTATATTAATAAAATGCTACACAAATGCTGGAATACTGTATGGATGAATAATTACCTCTATTACCATGTAATCTGTACCTCTTAGGTGCTGCATATTTATCTGTCAAAAATTACTCTGGAGCCATAATTAAGAAATGCTAAAGAAAGGCTCACAGACCCACATTTTAATGAAATTGCTGTGTGTTTGATAAGCAGAATCTGCTTTTATGCTTTGATCCTCCTGAAGGTCCTTAAATGGATAATTTTTTTGCATGCATGCATCATGACTAATTGGGGGATCTAAGGGAAATTCCTTCTATAAGCAGTATGGAAGAGACTAGCCTTCAGTCAGCAATATGTCAGTGAGAGACAGCTGAGCCATTATTAGTCAAAAGAGGAACAGCCCTGTAATATTCTGTGGGTGATATCTGGCTGAAATTCAATAGAACCAAATTAGCCAGGATCAGTAAGAAGGCACTGAAGAGTGAAGGGTTTAATCCTTTGGTGCAGTATTGTATGGACTTTGGGATCACTGTGTCATTGCAAATAGATTGGCTTTCCAGCAAAAGAGGCCTATGTGCAAAATGCATGCATGGTGGGGGAAGGGCTCCCATTGTCCACCTGCAAATATTGTGGCTCCCTGCTTCATTTAACCTTAGCTGTGGATACTTTTGTGGGCTGCGGGATTAAAGCTTACAGATTAATATCTACCGATCAGTCTGCCTGGGCCAGAGCCTCTGCTCTTGCCCTGAAAAAGCTAATTGTTCCCTGGATTCACAGCAGGAAAATCAGACAAACCTGCATAAACACTGGTGACTGCTGCCCTCGGTCGAGTTTCCAGCCAGGGAGGGTGGAGGTTGAATAAACTCACAGATTGATGTTGGGCCAAGTGTGTATGATGATTTTGCCTGCAGACGTGGAGCAGGAGGTACAGTGGCTCTGCAGCTGGCAGGAGCGAAGCAGAGCAGCAGCCAGGCTCTGGTAACTAAATGTTGCTAAATGTTAGAAAGAGTTGCTCTGAGTTTCAAAGCGGGTGGCTTGGCACAGGGCCAGCTCAGAGATGCAGTTTTGCTATCCTCCCTCTAAGCCACATCACACAGCCGCTTGCTATTTAGAGCCTAGCTGATCTCTGCGATGTTAGACAGAAAGGGGTTCAGCTCGCTTTGTAAGAAATAGGTCTGACATTGTCAGAGGGCTCAAAACACCATTTAGTCATGCTGGAGTTCCTACGTATGAGGGGCCTTTTTATCTTTAACAAAACACTCACTGTGTTTGCAGGTGTTCCTACTTAGAAGCAAACCAAGCACGCTCAGTCTGCTCAGGCACATGCATCTTCAAATGCATTAAAGTGTCCAATACAATAAGCTAGAAGCAATGTTTGAGACTTTTTCTAACAGCTAACCAAAAATCCCTGATTTGCAAACTGTCTTGAGCAAATTGCTGCTTACTCAGGCAAAAGCTTAGGAATTGATTACACGTTCCTATGGTACAGCTACATGCAGATTTACCTGTGGGGGTCGTTTTTCACCTCAAATAGCTGCACAATCGGAACAGTTGTCTGGAATGCTAAAGTCTAACTCATTTTGTTTATACTGTATTTCACAGCCTTTCAGGAGTTCTTTCTCCCCACGCCCTCCGCTGCCCTTTCTTCTTCAGTTCACAAGCAAAACCAGAGTCACTAGTCTAGTGGCAGAAGGCTCGCAAAACCAACCCTCTCGTCATGCTGAATAGTAAGTCATAGATGTGCCATCTCTCAGTTTCTTCTATAAAACAGAGATGATAGCATTTTCTTATTTATTAAGGCAGTTAAGATGAGTACAGGAAGAGGCGGAAACACTCAGATGTTGTAATGAGACGGCACAAGACAAACATATTTTCTTGGTGCCACACCACAGAGTCTGTTTCAGGAGTCTGAAAACCACTGAAAATCCCCCACTTCCATGAAGAGCTTCCACTTTGAAAGTCTTTGTGGTTACCCACATCCGTTCTAGATGAGATAAAAACTCATAAAGATATGACATCAACAAACTTTAAGAGGTAGTGTTAATGCCTAGAGGAATGAGATCTAGATAAAGCTTTGATCTATCTAACTTTCAACATGGATTGCAAGATGTGGTTACTCACAAGTCTTGCAATGACGTAGTCCTTGGCACAGCTCAAGCCATGCTCAGAGCAAGTGAGCGTGCCATCCTGCTGCTCTGCGTGTGCTGCTCCCACACCTCTTCTAACCCCTGCTCAGCATCATCACTCACAGCTCCAAATTTCCCCAGAGCACTGCCTTCTGGGGAGAGCCAGACAGGTTCATCTGTACTGGAAATGTCAGTATAAAATTGATTACAAGAGTAGGGAAAGAGTGGAGTCCCTTATCTCTCCTGTACCTTCGTAATTCTCAAGAGTATACTGCAGGCTGCGTCCCAGGTCAGGTCAGTGCACACGATAAGAACATCAAAGCACAGTACCAAAGCCGAGATGCCGCCCGGGGTGTCATGCGGTGCACTGCTCCCTCGACACCTCCACTGGACTTGCAGGCCTCTGCCAGGCAACGCAAGCTCTGGGCACCTAAGGCCAAGTAACAGGGGTTGCTGAAAGCAGGGACACCCCTGAAGCTTTCCGTGTTCCTGAATTAAATACTTGAGCTGAATACAAAGCAGATCTTTGTCAGTCTAGATTGCCGTTTGCTGTGAGAAACGAAATCCTCCTGAGATGTCAGCACTGACCTTTTTTTGCATCCTTTAGAGCCTTTCTGGCTTTAAGCAATTAAACACCCGAGCTTTCATAATGTTCTTACTATGCTTCTTTATGAGTAGCCTCAGTCCTCCTACACGTGTGAGTTACTGAGATAACACATTCACTGTTATTTCAGTACCCATATGATCCTTGTGCCATCTCCTTGATTACTCTTCAATTCCTTCTGACTTACTTTGCATATCATTGATACTGCTTTTCTTCTTCAAGACCTGCAAGTGTCCACAGCTTCCCACAGCGAGTTAAAATAATCTCCAAATGACCAGATTCAAGATTCATACTAAAATGGCATCATCTGTCCACTTTGAAAGCAAAGCAAGCAAACCATATATTTCTAGTTAGGTCGAAAGGCAAATGCCATACTGTCTGTGTTAAAGGGTAGTGATTTATCTGAAACACCATTTTGAAAGAGCTAGAAATAGCTCAAAATACTCCAGGATCTGATGCTTCAATAGAAAAGAAGCAAGCAGGATTCTGTCTAGCTGCTTTGGTGAGCAATACATGTTCTTAAAAGTCTTTTTCTACAGACCACAATAAGACAGCAGATCCATTAGTGAGAAGGTTCCTGGTACCTTTTCCATTGCTAGCATCTGATTAGTTGTACAGCTAGCAATGCTTCATCAAGCACCAGAAAATACATTTCTGAAGGCAGGGGGGAGGGTGGCCTCTACCCTCAAAGATGTAATTTCAAGTACTACTTATTCCAACTACATGCACTGGAAATACCTCCTCGTGGTGCTGCAGAGGCCTTTATCCTTAATGGATCATTCTAGTGTGATTTCTAAGAGGATTTTTCCTTTCATTCCATTTTGAATAACTTGTTTGCCACGCAGTAGCATACTTGCCTTGCTTGTTTCTTGGTAAAATTAGGAATGTAGCCCTTTCAGTGAAGGCTTACTTTGAGAGACCCCCGAGAAGCAACATGAACTAAAACTACTCCTACACTGCAATCAGAAGCACAGCGACGTGGTGTATCTGTGTATCTCAGTTTACTGGGATGTAGCTAGGCTGGTTACAGATTGCACCGAAGCCACCAACTGCCCTGTCATCCTGCACACGTGTGTGTTGAGTCCAAGACCGTGCCATTGCAATTATCTTTTATCAAGTATGCCATGCATTTCACAAGCCACATCTCTCATACACAAAAGACAGTCTAAGATAAGAAGTAACTGTTGTCACCTTCTTGTCCTAGATAACAGCACACAGGATGATCAATTGTGTTGTGCTTTAATACAAATGTTAAATCATTCTGCAGATCTCTAGATCTAGATGTGCACTTTTATGGGATGACTTTAAGGATGTTCTGCATAGTCCAGAGATATAGCTAAAGGGTATTGTAAGAGTAGTTTTGCATGTACCAGGCTGAGATCTCAATTTTAATATACATACAGAGAGAGAGAGAAAAAAAACCAACACAACAACACTTTTCTAAATACCTTGCAGTCTTATAGTATACAGGCTGCATCTGCTAAATACATAAGAAGCAAATAAAGGAATTTGTCATTAACTGTTAACAAGAAGTGGTTGACCTGTCAGTGAACAGTTGTTTTCACTGAGCAGAACTCAACGTTATGTGCACCTCAGCCACTTTATTGCATCCAGTAAGAACTTCTGCATAAAAACTGAAGTATTATCATCAATGTAGCTCACATTCTGGGAATGAGTAATGTAGAGAAATATTGGCATAATCTGGAGTTTTCTTTTCTCAAAAAGCCTGAAGAACAGTTTTGTTCTCTTCCATCTTCTCGAGAAGATGATTTTCAAGTAGGAACATATGGTTAAAAGGCCATGTTCAGCATCTAACAATAAAACATAAGCTCGTTGGTGGTGGTGCACCAATTTTGGAGCAAGCTAACAAAGCTGTACTGCTACCAGTGTTCCTCATTAAGAGCTGAGAATTATGCTCCCGTAATTCTCACCAATCAAAGGGCCTAAACACCCCCCCTTGTGGGCAAAATGCAAAACATCACAAAAGTAAACGGATTTTTGGCCCATTGAGATAAGCAATTGTTTATGCTTTGAGCAATTCTGACATAGGGTGGAGTGCTTCCATACCCACAGATACAAATGTACGCATGCAGATGCTAAGCATTTCCTTGACACATATGCCTACAGCCACTCAGGCTTACTTCCCAAGTAAAAACATTTATTTGCAATTGCATCATGTAGTTTTGGGTCCATTTCACTGAAAGTGAGCAGTCATATTTTTTGTTATTTTGTTTGAAATAACTGATATGAGGTACCCCTGGGAACAACTGACAAAGTGGTCAACATTAGTTTTAAGATACATATTTTTATTTCACAGCATAAGATTTATTACAACAACAAATCATCACAAGTTATTTAACATGCAGAAGATACACTAAATCTACTAAAAGACAGAAAACATTTCAGATAATACAAGTGTTTGAATGCTGGCATGTGTTCCCTTCTCCCACTGAGTTCTATTTTAATTTGTTTTTAGCTAAAAGCCTTCTAGCGTTTCTTGGGGTTTGATTATGTGACAAGAAGAGCACCTGATAAATTGAAAGGCTCAGTGGCCCAAAATAACGCTTGCTCTTTGTGAAAAAGTCCATTATGCATGTGCCTTCCAGGGAAGGAATACCTGGCACCTTTTGGCAGAGGTGCCCCAGTTTTCTTTGAGGGCTTAGCTTGACGGCTTGTCGCCACAGTATCATTTAGTCAATGGGAACCAGTTCTAGAGGAAAGCATGACAAAAATAATGTTTTTTTTCTTTGTTCCTTTCTTTTCTTTTCTTTTCTTTTCTTTTCTTTTCTTTCCTTTTCTTTTCTTTTCTTTTCTTTTCTTTTCTTTCCTTTCCTTTTCTTTTCTTTTCTTTTTTAAATAATCCCACTTTAATCTTTAGAAAGTCACATTACTGACATTCCTTTCTTAGGATGCAGGGTCAAGTCCGTCTGCCAGACACCTGCAGTCCTCTCCAGTGCAGGGGGATTGTGCTTTAGAGGAGGTTCTGGCTCTTAAGGCCTTTTCACCAACTCCAGCATGTGTCACCTACACTGTTAATGTGAGAAATTACTCAGAACTGAGTTAATGGCAGTGCTTAGACATACTAAGCAAATGGGACACTTGCCAAGACATTAAGAGGTCACAGACTGGCAGTTGAGAGATAACAGAGTATCTATCAGCTCATACTTCCCAGATGCAGAAATATGGCTCGGAAAGGTTTTGTCCATGCCTTCAAAGCTATGCTCTTAGATAAAAACAGATAATTAAACCTCTCACCTGGTGAAGTAGAATTTGCTGCAAAAGCTGTCTTGTAGTTCAATAAAAAACCTGTCATTTGAAAATACCTACTATTTTAGAAGTTGGTCTTGGCATTTCTAAACTCTGCCTTTGTCTTGTTTTGTCTCAAATGTTTCTTTCACTAAGATGTGATCAAATGGAAACACTACTGGAAATCTCTCAGCTATTGCTTTCAGGTTTTCTGAAGATACAAGCATGTATGATTTTGGAGAAAGCCACAAAACCTTTCATTACATTGTTCTCACAGCGGGACCAACTCCAGCTTCTTCCCAGTGCAGAAACCTGGGTCATTCAACACACGGCTGGCCTGTACCCCAAGGACACTCCAGACCCTCCTGCAGTCCTTCCCTCGTGGCTCCTGACAGCTGCTACTTCACAGCTGGCTCCAGGACACCTCCCAGAGCCCTTCTCCAACACCCTCATTAGGTGCTAGAAAATGACACTGCTATAGAGCTCCTCTCCCTGTCCATTGCTAAAGGCTTGGCTTATATGGATACTTCCAGCCCTTTCCCAGCAGCCACAGCTTCCCTGGCTGGTCTGACTAAATTGCTGGGAAATTGTAATGATTCCTTTTGAAGGAAAGCTCTTGGAATAGGGGGGCATTAGAGCCAGGGCTCCCCAAAGAGCAGCAGCACCCCCAGGACACCTTGGATATCACAGAAAATTGCAAACGGGATATCATGACCTTAGTTCCTAACATTTCACGTTAAAATGCTTTAATGATCATCCTGCAGTGTCATTGCAAAAGACAGCTAAAGTTATTTGTTGCTTTCTCAACACTGTTCTGCTCTTTTCTTTCATGAAAGAACAGTTCCCTAAACCAACACTTTCAGAAGCACTTGATCTTGCTAAGAGCTATACACATACCAGGAGGCAATCTTTGCCCTCATTTATTTGCCTGTAGAAATTTCTCTCCCATTTGAAGTGCAAGCTGTAAAAAAGAAACTGTCTTGAAAACACGAGAAACAGTCTTGAAAACACAGAACATGCAGACTTTGTTCTGAGTTTTATGTGACCTTTATTATGCATGTGATGTGGAAGATCATGTCAGAGCAGTTATTATATAGAAACTTTAGAAAAAACGTGCTATTCACCTAATGCACGGTAGCCCTTTGGAAGAGGAGTGATTGTTCTCCCAGTTCTTCTCTTCCATTTTGTTTGCTTTGGTGGGTTTTTTTTTCATCTGGCATTAAAAGTAGAGGAAGCTCACATTTTGTGTTCAAACTGCAGAATAGCACCAGTGCCACAGCTCGTGTGACACAGCGACTGAAAGATCCCCTGAAGAACCTGACTTCTGCGAGCGATCGGGATGGTGCTGAAAGACCAATCCCAAACGGATGCTTCCTCCTCATGAATCTCACAACTACAGACAGACTTCACGCCTGAATACAAGCAAGAGTGCCTCCGTTTGTAAAGCTACCTTGTTTTTCTAGTCTTCAAAATGAGGCAAAGTTATTCCTTCTTTTACATCGCTCAGAAATGACTGGTGGGGTTTTAAGATATACCTGCTCCTGGCATAAACCCCAGAGGAGGAGGATTCGGGGAGGAGAAGAGGAAGAGTGTTGGCTCAGAGGCTGGGGAATAGTGCTTAGCAGAGAGCTAGAGGGGGAGTGCTGACGGAAAGGGTCCCCCGAATAAGTGGGGAGGCTGCGAGGGCGGGGGGGCAGGGCTGAGCAAAGAGAGAGTGCCCCGGGGCGCAGAGGGCAGAGCTGGCCGGAGAGGGGGGGGGGCTGGAGGGGGTGCTTGCGGAGCCAGTTTGGGGGGATGCCGGGGGGCGGTGGGGCCGGGCGGGGAGCTTGCGGGGAGAGGGGGTGTCGGGGCACAGAGCGCAGGTGCTGGCGGGGGGGTGCCGGGGCAGGGCTGGCGGGGGGGTGCCGGGGCGGGGTGCCGGTGGCGGTGCCGCCGCGGGGTGCCGCCGGCGGGTGCCGGCACATTCCGGGCAGGCGCACTGGGCGGCGCGGGGCGGCGGCGGCGGCAGTGCGCGCTCGGAGCCCATGGAGGCGGCGGGGCCGCAGCCGGGGCCGGGCCCCGCGGCGGGGCCGCAGCCGGGAGCCGAGGAGATTGACATGTCCCTGGGTAGGTCCGGCGGGGCGAGGGTCCCTGCCCGGGCGGCGGGCGGCGGGCGGCGGGGCCGGCCCGAGGGCGCTCGGGGAGGGGCCCGGCCCGGCCCGGCCCGGGGCTCCGTGCGCCCCCGGGGCCGGTCCCGGCGCGGGGCTCCGTGCCCCCGGCCGGGCCCGGGGGTCTGGTTTGTGCTCGTATGCGTCGTGGCGGGGTGGGTAGAGTCGGGCAGAGGAGCGTGGTGTGGCCCCGCAGTGCCGGTGCCCCCCGGTCGGCCTGCACCCTGTTGCGGTGGAAGGGGACCGGGCAGGAGAAGGCGAAGAAATAGCCGGGAGTGGTGGGCGGGTGGTGGGAGAGAATCACGGCTTCAGACCCATCTCTGTGCTTTGCTGGCAGCACCCCGTAACTTCAGAGGGCAGAGTATCAAGCGCTGCGGGTTGGGAGAGGCTTACGTAAATGAGCCCTCTATTGAAATAAAGATATGAGACATGTCCTCGGGTGTGCAGGCTATTTATAGCTGCTTGCTCGTGATGCTCGCCATTCCTCTGGCACTGGATATGTGAACTGTGCATAAACAACTGCCCTTTTATTAACTCCGAAGGCTTGGACTCCGACACTTGGACGATAGATCTTGGTGGATTATCGGGTTGACATCTCTGCTGTGGAAGGAAAGTTCACTAGCACGTTTTATTATTGGGTCAGCTTCCTAACCAAAATCTTGTGTCATTTCTTCCCAGCAGTGAGCCACTTCTCAGGAATAGCAGAACATTTTCCACTGCAAATTCAAACAGATCCCTTGTCTGATGCACCTTTATTTTAATGGTGCTATGAGGATTTACAGCAATAGTGGGTCCCTAATTTTTCATTTAGTTTTTTCCCCATGGTGTTGCACACCCTTTTTCTGTTTGCTGATGTGCAATACTCCCTTTGCTTTTGCTCTCCCTTGGTGCTTCCCCCGGTCAGACCTCCTGTGGTCCACCTCCATATTCAATCCAGAATACACCTTACTCGGGGCAGAAGAGAGAAATGGAAAACAAGAACCTTGGCGAAGAATGGATACTTTTAGTGTCAGGTGCTTGTTTCTGTGCTTCCAGATGCGTTGGGTCTTACTTGAGTTAGCAGTCACAGGAAACTGCAGGAGTTACTCTAAAGCCGTCCTGATAGATCTAATTCTGTCTTGAGGGCATAGGGGTACCTTAAATGACCTCTCAGGATCCCTTCCAGCCTTATGTAGTACTCCATTACATTGCTTTGTTAACCCTATCATATTTGTGGGTGCAAAAGACAACTTGTACCCAAACAAAAAAAGACACTGAATGGTGATAGACCAGACACCTGAGCATTCATCTCCTCTCCGTTCCCAGCAAGCTCTTCCTCGCACTGTAGATAGCCCACCCTTGGATGCCTGCATCCACCTCCCCGCAGAGCAAGCAGGGATGCTGTCGATACACTTCAAAGCAGCCTGTGCCCCAAATAGCACATGTCCCAAAGGCACACTTAGCTGAGAACATCAGCGCATTCATACCAAGAATCTCGTCCAGCGTCTCCCAGCGTGCTCTCTTCCTGGCAGACTTGATAGAGAAATCACAAAAGCAGTCACGCAGCCTATTCTTACCTCTGCTTTCATTTGTTTTCCCTGGGCTTTGTATTAATTTGGACACAGGAGTTTCTTGATAGAAAATGACAAGTGACAAGCACTGGAGGTATGATGTGCTGTTTGTGATAATCACCCATTGAAAGCTAATGGCACTTCTGTGCTTTCACTCCAGCGATTCATTAAGGAGCTGGACTAGCCACTGCCTGGGAAAAGGGCTGATTTGGACACTTTTTTCCTCACTGATTCGTTAAAGGGATGTTAAAACATTCTGCTTGGAGCTTAACAGATGTAGCTTTATTACTTGCTGAATATTTTCTGGAAGGTTTGAGGTTAAAAGAAGAAATTGTTGGAAAATACAAATTAATGAGGAGGTGTCCCTTTGCCTTTGCCTTTCCTCTTTATCAGAACAGCTTGAATTAAGAAAATCCCCTTGATTTCAGATAAACTCATTGAGAACTGGGGGGCTTTGAGCTGTTTCTTTATAGAGCTCTGCATCTAAAAGTAGTTTGCTCATGGTCTAGGTACCTCAGCTTCCAGTGCCATCTTTTAAAGAGTTAAAAACACTTGCTGAGGTTGGGCATAAGCTTTCAAAACCCTGTCAGGTATACTCTGGATACTGCAAGTGGATCATCACCTTCCTCTGTGTCCCTTGTGCTCTCTCTGTCCTCTCTCGTAAAGCACAGCAGTTTAGTGCAGCTCAGGGTGTGTGCAGCTGGTTACAGCAGCAGTGCCTAGGGAAGCACCCAGGATTCTTGGCTGGGTCTGAACTGGTGAAGCCCAGTGGCAAAATGTCCTTGGGAGAAATTTTGTGTGATCTTCTCAGTGCTACTAATAGTTTTAAACCAAAAGTGTCTAAATCACAGGGAAAGTAATTGGTTGTTTCATACAGGCTCTGCGCGTTGGGAACTGCATTTGGATGGTGTCTTGCAAAGAATGCGAGAAACATGTCATAGTTCATGGAAGAGCTCAGTAAAGTACATTTTCAGAGCTGCCTAATAAGTTTGGGTGAGGGGAGTCCAGGGACGTTGGCAGCACATCCTGGGTCAGTTTTGCTGCATTCAGGCTGTTTTATACCCCTTTTGGGGTATAAAACCTGGTGGGGTGGCAATTGGGATTCAGAGGCGAGAGGCAGCTGTGCCTGGTCCCAGTGCTCATACTGCAGCAGCACAGGAGCGGGCTGGTTGCCCTCCCTCCTGTCTGCAGAGAGCTGTGCAGGGTTCCCAAAATATCTTACTGCTGCTGGCAGTGGGGCAAGCATGGAAATCAAATCGATGTGTTCAATGTGAAGTACGAGAGCTGGTTCCCTTGGTGCGGTGTAGACAGGTCTATACGGGACAACCCAAGTTTTGCAGGGGAGAGCGGGCATCCCCCTCACAGTCCTCTTGTATTTCGGATATTATTCTTCTCTGCTTCACCAGACAATGGCAGAAGCTGAGAGGTTCTTGCTCTGTGGTGGACACATCCTTATCCAGCTGTTTCTAGGTTAGCTATATTGAGTAATTAAGCAGGAGCATCTACCCCAGATAGTCAGAAAATCAAGAGTTAGGTCCTGAAGACTGGAACTTAAAATACAAAGTACTGGTGATATTCATTGTGCATGTTGCATCTATTTGCTTACTAGTTTTTGAGCCATAAAGGTTTATGGCTTCAAGCTTCATCTCATACCGCCAAGGGCTAGAAACTTGCTTTGTTTTTTTAAAGCACTGAGGAAAGACATGCAGGTAGCTGACTCCAGGAGATGGGACTTGAAAGGAAACCGTCCTGCAACTGCCTGGTGAGCCATGAGTGTTTGCAGACCATGATGTCACCTTTCTTGACAGTCACTCTGTACAAGTGAGATTCCTTCCCCGCAGCCCTCACATCGCAGCCTTTACTGCACCAAGCTTCAGTTCTCCCCTTTACAAATTTAGAGGCTAGGGGAACATTCATACCACTTGTGTTTGCATGACACTTGAACAGCATTTGTGTTGTTTATACATCAGGGACACGTCCTCTGCACGGGGCAGTGCCCATGTCCCGTGCATGGCAGGGGAAGCGCCTTGGAGCAGCCGTCACAGCATGGGTGCACCCATGGGTGCTTCTGCCCATTCTCCCCCCTTTGACCACCTATCCCGCAGCCTTCCAAGTCAGACCTTCTCAAAAAATGTTCTTTGCCCAGCACTGAGCTCCCGGTGCTGCAGCAAAAACATATTCCCTTATGCTTGTGGGAAATCTGCAGGATCAGATCCCTTGGTGGGACGTGAGTCTGAAATCTCTGTCCTGCACATGGTGGATACGTGCTGGATGGTAGCACATTTTTAAATAATTTGCTGCACTCTAATCTCCAGCCCGCAGGAGCCGAGTAAATTGATCCTATACTTTCTGAGCTAAGCTTAGTCTTTTATTGTTCGGCCAGCGTAGCTTACAGAACCGCAAGCTCCATTTTTACTGCGGACAATTGCAAGCACTGAAAGTGGGAATCACTGTTGGTAGAAAGCGCAGGTTTTATGGGTTTCCTCTTTGCCATTTCAATCTAGATGATATCATAAAACGCCACAGGAAAGAGCAAACAGATGCCAGTTCTGCAGGGGATGGGCGAAGGCAGCAGGTCAAGAACAGGAATTCGGCATACGGGTATGGACGGCCCCGTTTCCGCGCCTGGATGCAGAGGAATTTGCAAGGTAGGTGAGCGCCTTGGGACGGTGGAGGCCTGCCAAGCTGGAAAACACATTTGTGTAACAAAATACAGCTCTTAAATCCTTCTCCTGTCTAATTCCTGTGTGCGTATAAGATGTACTCGGGCTCTGAATAGCTTTTCTGTCTGCAACAATGGAATATCAGGGCCCTTTCAGAGCATAAATTCATCCATTTCTCTCCCTTCCACCCTCTCATGAATTACTAATTCAAAGTGACTTAATATCTAGTCTCTATTCCCTTTTGGCTTTGCATATTTTAATTATGCCTCTTCCTAATCCTCTTTTTCCCAGAACACACTTAAATTACCCCTTCAGTAACTGTCTTTGATAGCTCAGTTATTGGAGCTAATTTGTCTCTTTTGCCAACCATGCTATTTTTATGATGAGTTTTTTTATACTACCGAGTGATCTCACACTAATCTATGTTTGGTTCTACTAGCTTTTATCTACAAAACCAAAGTGATCTGCTGCATGAAATGCCATCTCTATCAAAATTTTGCTTTTTTTTTTTAACTACTGCTAAATCACTTCATTGAAGATTTTAGTGACATTTTGCAGCAATGTCGTTGCAGTCTTGCCTTGGAGTGCCAATGGCACATCAGGCCAGTGGGATTGCTAGGAGCAATCCTGCTTGTCTCTGGTCTGCCTCCCACTCTCATGTTCTTGGTCTCCACCACATATTGCCTTACCGAGAATCATTTCAGTTCAAAACAGAATGATGATAATTGCCTTTTGCAAATTGATTTTTCTGTCAAAAACACAGGCTTTGATATTCTTCCACACTCAAGTGACTACTGCATGCAGAGTCAAATAAATCAAACAAAATATTTTTTTAGCTATTCCTTAGAAAGGAGAACTTTTCTGTTCATTTATAGAATTATTTCTGCTAGTCTTAGTATTTCATAGGTTTTAACTGAGTCTGAATTCAGCCCTGCCAAGTGCAGAGACCCACCATGCTGTGTGGTGCTGATGTCAGTAGCAATTTTGGGAAGCTCAGCACGACTGGGAATTTAGCCCATAATTCTTCAGGGGCTGAAATGCAGTCCCTTCTGGGCTGAGACGTGATGACCCTTATCAAAATGACGATCAGAACAGCCCAGCACTGTAATGACAGAGGCTGGAGAAGGGTATTATGCTGATTAAACCAGCAAGAGAATTCGTGCAAGCTAAGTGCTGTTATCCCTCCTAGAATATGGCTTAAACCATCTCCCCAGTGAGGGAAAGATGATTTTTAATGACAAGAAATTTGAATTTCAAATATCCTTGGAAAAAGAGTCTGTCAGACATCGGGGCTTCTCCCCAGACTGGACTTGCTGGGCAGAGGTGCCTCTTGGCCAACGCAGGTGTGCTCGGCACCAGGCTCTGAGCGTGCACCCAAACACGGTGGGGGTCTTCCCCGGCTGCTGATGCTGTGGGGTTTTATTCAAATGTTCTTTCATTACTAAATATCTGCCAGACTTTTTGCAGAGATGGAGCCTCCCATGTGTCACACTTCAGGATACACAACGGACCGAGGCCTTGGTCCCCAGCTGGTGTACACGGGGTACCCCTCGGAGGCTGATGGCTCCGGCATTAGTTATTTACGCCGGCTGAGGCGTGCCTGAGTGCACTGCTGAGCAGAGGCTCTCTAACGCAAACTGACTGACAGGGGCATGATTTTCTAGTCAGGGCTGCCTTTTGCATCAGTCCCTCCCATTGCACCGATGAAGTACCAGGAAAGGCAGCTGAGCTCGGTCTGTCTTGCCGCAGAGGAGATGCCCTCTCCAGGGTGCAGGAGAGCTATGTTGCAAGGCTTGGTGGCCTGCAGGAGAACGGTCTGGCAAACGGGCAAGAGAGGGGCAAGCCCAGGGTGGGCATTGAAAGGAACAAGAAAGGGAAAAACAAACCGTGGGAACAGAACCAGGAGGGAAGAAAGGGCCGTTAAACACAGCGAGACCACATCTGGTCAAAAAGACACGGATTGCCAAAATTCAAGTGTTTGGAGAGGAACATTTACACACCTGCGCTTCTGCGGTGAGAGGGCATTGTTTGCAAAGAAGATAACGACTGGCCCCACAGAGCCTGTGAATAGTATTGCATTTTTGTGAGTGTTCCCAACCAGCACCTCTGGCCATAGGGAGCGAAGCAACCCCGACGTGCTGTTCAGGAGGTGCTTCCCACGGACGTGCCTTGGTGCCCTTTTGTTTTAGAGCCAGAGCAGCTCAAATCGTCTGCACTTGTATTCCAGTGTAACCAGCCCACGCTGACGCCGACCGGTGTTACACCCTGGGGCTGGAGCCTTCATTAATCACTGCGGTGGTGGCCTCTGACAGCGATGTCACCGCTGCCTCAGAACACTTCATTTCTAATTGCTCCAAGTCATTATAAATTGCTGTGGTGTAGGAATCGATGGTATAGGATCAATACATGCATCTAACTGCTCTGTGGTTGGTATCAGTGAGGTTCTGCTATATGGTCCAGGGTTTAATTGCAGTCTTGCTGCCCTCTGCCATGCACTGCTTTATGCCTGATTTATACACCCCTCTGAGTATGCGTGTACATTTCACTGGTACAGCGACTCAGAAAATGTCTACTTCGTTATGACTACAGAAGTTTATCATGTGGAGTAATTAGGCTTCAATACACTATGCCTCTATCTGATGGAGTGCTTTCCTCTCGCTCGACACTTCAGCACACCTGAAAATCATAAACAGGCTTAGGGGAAAATGTTAAATGCAAGATGAGCTGTTGGTGTGTATGTACTGTGCAGTTACGTAAAACAGCAGCAGAAGGTGCCCCCTTCAATATATGTGGTAAGGATATGTCAAGCTGAAAAAAAACCCATATATATATAAAAAAAATTATGGTCCAGTCTTCACTTATGAAGTGCTATAATGTGGGCACTCAGAGCTATTCCAGGCTGTTGTGGTGTTGGCTTCTGGATGCTCGAGTCACTTGCATATCTGTATCAAAAGGCTTTTTCCATTTCACAGTTAATTCATAGCAATGTGAGCTCTGACAACAGATTGACAGGTTTCCTGATGTGAGTGTTCCTGCCTTTATTAGGAATCAGAATTATGGAAGGCTTTTCTCTTCCATATTCTTTCAAATCAAATAATGTGTTTGTCAGTCCTACATATAATAAGAATGTTAATGAGACATTGGAAAGATAAATTATTTAATATTCTGCAAAATTACTTTTCTGGAATAAATTGATGTGATTCTTGCATTACTAGTTATGTAGATACTCCTATATCATATTAAGTTAACCTTGTAATTAATTTGCAAAACTGTAATCATAAATTGAGTTTTTAAGGATGCTAAAATAAGAGTTTATTTTTGTAGGACCTAACCGTTTTAGAAGAGGGTTTGGACAACAGCAATACAATCGGAGGCAGTTCAGGAATACTGTGCCCAGTCCCAGGAGAAGACCAGCTGCTGCATTAAATGGAGTGAGCCCTTTAAATCGCCAGGCATCGCCTCAAGAGGTAGGGCGGTAAGGAAGGTACAGCTGTTCCCAAATGTCATGTAGAAATCTGCTGGATATTATGATCCTGGATCACCCCAAAGAACAATCTACATAAAAAATTTACAGGCACTATCTTTTGTATGCCCTTGCATAGCATTTGCAGGCATAGGTGGGTACAGACACATATGCATATAAACGAGCAATTTTCCAGTTGGTTTTATAAGCTTATGACTTGGCATAATTTTACTGGATCAGTTCCCATGGGTTTTACAAACAAGATTTTTTAAAAATGTGTTGTTAAAAGATTTTAAAATATTTCCATAAAAGCAAATTCCATGTCATCTCATCTTACTATTATCGTTTAGAGGAGGTGTGTTAAGATTCACCATTATTTGTCCTCCACCCAGAGCACTTACCAAAGTTCAGTAAAGTCAAAGGACAGACTGTTGTTGACTTCAGGTGGCTTTGGTTTAGAGACATATTTTTGACTAGCAAGTGGGTATACCCCCCAGAGACACTGATTCCCACTATTGTGACAGCCATGGGTCAGATCGCCCACATGCTTCAGTGTAAAATGCATTTTTTTCATCCATGGCTTTCCCTTTTTCAAGTTTAAATGTTTACGTCTTATCTCTGCTCAAAAACACTTTAAAAAAAAAAGATTGAAATATTTTCATTTGGGTTTTGAGTTATTTTTAAGACTCAAGAGATCGGAAGGAAGGTACATATTCACCATTAAAGTAATTCTTACAGCTTTCTTCTGAGTGTCACTAACATTAAACTGGCTTGGTGTAGAAGGTGGAAATCAGGCGGGTAGATAGTCCTCTGTGAGAGGGGGTTGTTTTTATCCTCACTGATGGAAATCCACTCAATTAGGAGGTCACGTATGCTCAGTAAGCTTTTAAAAAAACACCAAAGTGGCAAACATGATGGCAGATTTAATGGCTGTGTCCTGTGGGTATAAATAAGAGAGCCCTAAACTAAGCATGCATGTGCATGGAGTGTGGTTATTCCTGAAAATAAAGACTGCGATGACTCAGATATTGAGTGTGGCTGGGTATTAACAGAAAGTAATAAGCAGTTGCTAGGAGGCATAATTCTACAGTAGCTTCCATTTTGCAGAAATAAACCAAGTGGGAAGAATGTGGAAACACATCTCAGTTAGTGGGTAGTAACAGTGATGGTGGTTGTCCCACAGAAATAAAAGTCTGTGGCAATTTGTATAAGTAACTGCAGGAGGACCTACGCTGCTGAGGGGTCTTCTGATGTGCTTCATGCTTCAGGGCTTGGACTGGGCAACGTACGTGTCCAAACAAGAAAGAGTCAATGACCGAAAAGAAACCTGAGCAAAACTATAATGCTAGGCTTGTGCGAGATTTGCACTCCATGGACTAATTTTTTTTGGTATTTCTGCACTATTAGAATGAAGCATTCTTCCTGGTACTTGTAGTTTCATGCCCAGGAACCAAGACACACATACTGATTGTTGACAACAGTGTATACTAAGTCCAAACGTTGGGACTACAGCAACACTGCTTGGTAGAAATATTTCTGCCATAAATACAAAAGACCACGGAAGAGACCAGGTTTTAACAGATATAGCGAGGAATCAGTTTCCCATCATGAAAATATCAAAGGAGGAAAAAAAGCACTTGCAGAGCAGGGTTGTTCTGTTGCAAGACTGCAGAAGTTGCAAAGGAAAAACAGTTGGGAATGAGAATAGGGGGAATGCAGAGCACACAGCGCGGGGCTGAGCCCCCTTTGAAGCAATTGCAAGTGGTGCTGAACGCGTCCAAGAGCAGTGAGGGAACCTCTGCAGTGTCAGCAATCACCACCTGCACTTAGGAGCAGGCTGGATTTCCTCCTAGACAGAGCCATAGAAAATGCCAAATAAATGCACCGGCTTTTCAGGCAGCGTCAGTCGGTGGAGGGAAGGGCTGTTGTGTGCTGTCGCTCGCGCTCACTCCCTCTTTGTGCACTGAGATTACGGCACGGGTGGCAACTGTTGAGCTCTCGCTGCTCTTTCAGGGCAACAAGAACAGCGATGCTTTCGCCAAAAGCAGCAGCAGCGGGCAGCCAGAGGGACGGCGACGGCCACCCCCAGGCCCAAAGAGATTTAGAGCAGCTGCTGCCAGCACCCACGCCCCAGGGAGAAGGTAAAATCTTTGGTGACTGTGGGCTTCTTTGGTTTTCAGCGATTCCTTGTGCAGCTCCTGGGGCTCTGCTCTTGGTCTGCGCCAGCTGGGAGTGGCTACAGCCGTCTGTTCATGCAACGTGAGAAAAATACCCTTGGGTATGTTAGGAAAGCACCTGGAAATAAAATAACCTCGTGCTGATAGTTAATAATTCAGGTATTAGATCTGTCATTTTATTTTAGAAAGCACGGAAAATGTGACCTTTGTGTTTTTATTAAACTTCTCCTCTGTCACTTTGGGGAAAACTTTTGAAGGGTGAAATAGCATTTATTTTCATAAAGGCAGGAAATACAGACTCCAGCCGTAAGGGATAGGCAGGGAGAGGGAGTCTGTCCTGGTGAAGGGCTGCAGGAGCAGATGCTGCACCCCAGGAGCTGTGACAAAGGCAGGCTGCCGCGTACTGGGCACAGTCTTGGTGCCTGTCTCATTGTGGTCCTTGTGTTCTCCGAGCTCGAAAGGAAGCTCCGTTGCAATCCCGTCTTTCTCTGCTTTGAGTAGAGCAGGGACTGAATGACCTCCAGAGGTCCCTTCTGACCAAATTTTTTTCTACAATTTTCTTCCATGATTTTTTTTTTTTAACAAGCAGAGTTCAGAACAAACACAAGCTGTTGTTTTATTTGAGCAGAAAAACGAGTTCCTCTGAAATCCTTTGCTGGCAGAAGAACTTGTTGGGCTGAACTTGGTAACCCGTAGCCTCACTTGCTTCTCATACTGCTTTTTAATACCACGCTGGGTTAGGTATTTCAGCATTAAACTTTAGGAGGGACCTGGCATCATATTCACCTATGTCCTTTTCTCTCTCCTCCTTTATCAGCAGGCCTTTCCTGCTAAACAGGGGACCAGCCTTCCAGCAGAAGCGGATGCAGCAGCGGTTCTCCAAAGCCAACTTTCAGAGAGGGGTCAGTATCGAGACTTTTTTTCTGCAACCTGCTGATGGTGACAAGCCTTCAGTTTTACCAGCCTTTGCCCAGTTGTATCTTTGCTTCCAAAAGTAACTGGGAGAGATGGATGACTTTAACAATGAATATATTCCTAGGAAAGTATTTGCAGGACAGGCAATTTTTAATGCAGCTTAATATTCTGACAGCTGGAAAATAAAACCTGGGCAGGTGATAAAAGTAAACCTTGCAGCTTATACAGCAGCACAAGCAGGGCAAAGTAAAGCCACCCCGTACAGATCGCTGTGCCAGCAGGAAACCCAAAATTAGCGAATTTCTTGACAACATGCAAAGAAAGCGCTATTCAGATATACCAAATGAAATACTGGAAAAGGAATCATTGTTTCTGAGAGCTAATTCTTTAAGTCATTTTTTTTTAAATATATTTCACAGCAGATGGATGCTAATGGAGAAGGGAAACCACCAAGGATGAGAAGGTAATTGGTGAACAAAGGCATGCTGCAAACATGACGTGCTCTTTCATGCTCGAATTGAAGCTGGATACATCTCCCTGTCTCGGCAGGTGGCAAGTGAAACCCAGCCCCGGAGCAGTTCTGACGGTTTCTGTGGCTAATCCCCAGGCGGGCCAGACCGGCGCGTAAGTAAATGAGGTGATTTGTTAGGATGGGAGCCCTACAAAAGCCATTGCAAATCCTTTTAGCATTATTGCAGCTTCGCTTCTTCTATTAGAGTGCGCAATGAATGGTTCAGGCCCAAAATGGTTAGCAAATGATGTCTCGTTCCCTTCCCGGCATATCTGAAAGGAGACGGTAATTACCATGCAGCTTGTTTGCTATCCAGAGTAAGGAGAAATGGAAGCGCCAGCAGCGTGTGGGAGGTGGCAGGATGGCTGTGCTCGCTGTGAGGTGTCGCGGGGGAAATGCCGCGTGCCCCAAAGGGACACTGCATGCTTGCTGTGTCAGAGGAGCACAGACGCTGGAAGGGGGCAGCTTCACCCGTGGGCTGAGCCAGTGCAGCTGCCAGACCCGGCACCCACCCAGGGGTAGAAAGAAGGGTGGGTGAGGGCATTTGGCATGTCCTGGGTGCAGAGAGCACCCCATGATAGCCTTGATGTGACACAGTCCCCAGTGCTGGAACTCTGCCTGCATGGCAGCTCTCCTGGCACCCTTCAGACTCTCCCAAGCTGCCGTGAGACACGCCATGGGATGTATGGGGCATGCGGGTGTCTCCTTTACTCCTTGCTGGTTTGCAGACGATAGGAAGCGAGCTGCCTTAGCATCCTGAGTGACTTCAGATCTGTGCTTTCCCCAGGCCCGGATCCAAGCGCCCGTTCCTGCGAAGCCAGAGGCCCCCGCCGCGGGTGGCCAAGCCCCAGCCCAAGGGAGTGCTGCTGAGATTCAACTTCCGCGCGATGGCCAACCAGGTAGAGGATTGTCGACAGGACAGGCAGCGCCTTGCACCCTGCAGCAGCCCTGCCACTAAGCTGTTAACATCACGCTGAGGTTTTTGGGGCTGCCAGTTGGGTTTATCTAGCATAACCCGGGAGGAAAGTCCTGTAGCCGTGTTGGCTAGGTTGCTCACAACACTGAAAGCACCTGAGAAGACTGTTCTGCAACTACAGACTCAGCCCAGTTTTCCCCACTCTCTTGGCCCTTCTTGGCCTGTCCATGTGCTTTCTCGGAGCGGGGAGATGCTGCTTGTGAGTGGTCCTGGCCGGGGGGGGACCGTTTCACTGTCGGTGCTCCCCACTCCTCAGAGACACACAGCACTTCTGGGCTTTGCTCTCTCTTTGCTTTGGTGACCTTCTTGGTGCCTTGTTTTATGCTGAAGTATGGTCCAAGAGCCCCGAGGCAGGTCAGAAATCCTGCTCCACCTTCTTCATTGCCGGCGTTTCTTGTCTGGACGGTTTGGTTTTACTTGATGCCTTGTGCTCAAATGCCATCTGCTTGTTCCTGTTCTTGCCGAGGACGCCCAGTGTCTTGGGGCTGGGTGCTGCTTGGAGGTTTTCCAGCCACACACAGTCTGTCGAGCTCCTTGTCTCCATGTGCTGAGTGGTTTAATTGACTAACTGGCTGTGAAGCACCGTCCTGACTGATGGGCTCTAATCAATACCCCGCTACAAGTTTGGCCATGCTTTGCCATGAGACGTGGGACTGACTCGCTCTCCCTTTCCCCTGCAGACCAGCCTGACGCTGGATGAGAGATTCTCTGGTCTGAGGAATAAGAGGCGCTTTACAGCAGCCAGGAGCGCCGGCCGGACAGTCACCATGCCTTAGCACCGCATGCTCGTCACAGGGACTGCCCATAACAGTCCAGGCCCTGTAATGGGCAGCTCAATAAAACTCGATAGATTTCCTCTGAGATAGCTAATTTGGCAATGTGCCGTCTCCTTCCTTACACGCAGAATGAATGAGCGATTGAGGGCAGGGATGAGGCAGGACAAGAGTTGGGGCCAGAGCACAGGGCAGGTGGGACATGGGCAGGGTGGCAGAGGGGGACGAGCGAAGATGGATTTGCTGGGAGCGCTCTGCAGGGGAGCCGTGGGGCTGGCACCAGCCCTGTCCCCCTGCCAGGGCACCCTGTGCTGCCTGGGGTGACTCCTGCAAGAGGGAGGGGGGACCATCTCCAAGCCATACCCGACGAGCCTTCCCGGTGTTGTCCCATGGGTGGGAAAGGGTTGAGGACACTGTGCCTGCCTGCGTGGGAGACAGAGCGGGAAGTGGAGCATGTGCGGGCAGAGGGACGTGCCCCAGCAGTGGCACCAGTGGGGATGCTCCAACTGCCCATGTTCCCTAGCATCCATCTAATTGCCCCATTTGTTGTGTGTGCAGGCATCCCTGCCTGGAGGTTTGCAGTGTAAGACCCCTCCATCCTGAAAATGTCTCGCTCTGCCCCAATAGTCAGGCCTGAGCACCTCGCATTTCTCTTTGGTTTGCCGTGCTGTTCTGACTGCTGCTGCTGGCCCAGTTGTGGGGATGGGGTGAGACGTGCCGTGCCATGCCTCTGGAGTGACTGTCCTCAGTGCGGAGCACAGACAGGCTGCCCCAGCCCAAATCAGGTTTTCCAGTGCTGCATTAGGGATTTCATAGGTGCAGCTCCACCCATGCTCAAAGCACTGGCATAATTGAACTAGCAGCTGCAGGAGAGAGGCCAGGCTCCACAGCAGTCTGATGAACATTGGCTGAGATGTTAATGAGGTGGGTCTAGACGTTTGTTAATGAAGCCCTGCACCAACCATGAGTCACTGATCCATTCTCCACCCACTGCTGTAACCCAGCGCCGAAAGTGCTGGACACAGCCTGTTACTGGGCTCCAAGCTATACTTATTAAAGTAAATATTTGATAGACTGCTTTACATTTTACACTGAGCATCTTTAACAAGAGACTGGACTCGACGTTGGTTTTACAGGAATGTGTGAATTGTTAGCTGACGTGGTGATGTACGAGTCCAATGCACTGAATAAAAGACTAACTTGTCAAATGTCACCTCCGTTTATTTCCCTTCCTTCAACAGGCTTTTGGTGCAAGTTCAGCCTCGCAGCGTGGCAGTGCGGGGCACAGTATGCATGGCTGCATGGGCTGCTGCCTTGGTGCTTTGGCGGAGGCCGTGGTCCCCGTCAGTGCCCACCCCTAGGCAGTGGGGCAGTGGCCTGGCCACGCAGGCAGTTTGCGGCTCACAAAGCTGGCTCCAAAGCACAGCCAAAGCAGTGGGAGGTTTTCAACAGGTATTGCGTAAAATCTTTGCTGTGATCTCTTTTGCCTTTAACATTATCAGCAAAATTGTCAGAGCAAACCTGGCTCCACGTATGTCCAAATGAAAACGAATGCAAACTGACTTCCAGGTTAATGAACTCGGGAGAAGACATCACCGCTTCATGCAAATAATCTGGATGTTATGGAAGATGAACAAGAAACACTGTCACAAATGGCGGTATCCCTCATTTCAGTTGCGCCTCCACTGTAAATATTGGCAAAAGATGGTAGACTTGCTAAGAAAACCTGATCACTTCTTAAACCAGCTTGCAAAGGGATGGAGCCGTTCAGTCCTGAAAGAACAGCTGAGTGTGCAGCATCCCCTCAGTGTTCAGAGCACGCCCTGATACTATGCTCCAAATAAACGTTTTTCAGCAGTCTGTACCTTATAATTTTTTTAAGTACTCCTTAAATAAAATTGAGGGCTTAATGGTAAAACGCACTCTTTTCCTAGCTTGATTCCCCCCCCCAGGGCTGGGTGACACTTTGCACGCAGCAAGAGACGGAACAGGCTTTACACAGAAAGGGCGCTGAATTTATAAGTAGCAAAAAAGCATAACCGTCGTGCTAAAAACATACCGGGAGAGGGCACAGAGTCAGTTCACTCCAACAGGCATAAAATACCCCTAAACTAAAACCAGGGGATAATTATCTCTAAAATTATCCCTGCTGCCGTGCGTAGGGCGGACTGCTGCGCAGAGCCCGGCTGCTCCTCGGGGAGGGTGTTTGCGTGCGGCAGTCCAGCCCGCTTCTTTAGCCACCGCCCGGGAGATGGGTTTGTCCCCCAGCGGTGCCCGGTGCCGCAGGGGCGGCCCGGCCCGGCCCGGCCCGGCTCTCCCCTCCCTCCCCTCCCCGGGAGGTGGCAGCAGGCGGCTGCGGGCCGAGCCCCCCGCCGGGGCGGCTGCTCTCGGGCTGGGGCCGGCAGCGAGGGGCAGCTCTGCGACCCGGAGAACGTTTCTACGCCGGTTCAGGCCAGCCAAAGCCGTCCGCAGGGTAACACCTCTGACGGGGGCCGGGAGGTTTAAAAACGTAGGGGCAGCTGTACGGGGCCAGAAGAGGGTCCCCGTAGGGGGGACACCAGCACATGCGGGTGGCCCCGGTCGGTCACTGCACTGACCCCACAGTACCGGTGGTTTCTGTCCTGAGCCACTTGTGTCACTGTGTTTCACAGCATTTGGTGGGGTTTTCTTCCACTGATGCTTTTTGCTGTTTGCTTTCTCACCATTTGTCTATGCCTCCAACGGCCGGTATTACAAGTGAATGAACATTGCTTTACGCCCTTTGTAATTTATAGACCTGTACTGTGTTCTCCCTTGCCCACACCTCCTTTCTGGCAGAAGAGCCTCGGTGTATCTACTTGTCCGTGGCCTCGAAGCTGATCCATCCCTCTGGTCACCTTTGTACCTTTCCTAGCTCTGCTACATCTGCCTGAGAGAGCAGGGCTGAAGCAGACACGATATTTGAGATGGATTTATACAGAGGCTCTGCTTTGTTTTCTGTTCCTCTCCTAATAATTCCTAACATTCCAGTTGCTTTTGAACCCAGAATAGCCACTTGGAGCAGGAAATGGTAAGGCACATTTATACTGGTTTAATGAAACAAGTTTCCAGGGAACGGTTTCTGCAGAAGCCAGTCTCGCAGCCCACATATTGGTGGTAGAGAGGGCATCTGGAAAGGCTGGTTGCAAGAGGACGTGCCCAAGGGTGCACTTTCCCATCTAAGCTGACGTTCAGTATTTTCTTAGCTGTTCACGGGATGTCTGGTTTGATGCTAAAAGCTACCTTTAATGAACTTAACAGATAGGGGGTAGAAGGCCAGCTTTCCCTGCGAATTTCCCCGTTTGTCAGTTCTTGCTGATTTTAGTGTCGTATGACCAGGAGGAGATGTGCATCAGGTTACTCCCCAGGATTTTGGGGCACGCGTATTGCTAAGCTAGCACAGGGCAGGGTCCTAAAGTGGTGCCCCAGGAGCAGCATGGCAGTAGGGGCCTCAAGAAGAAAAATGTGTGGTTTGGGGCAGACCCGTTGGTCAAATCCATCCTGGTAACAAAGCAGCAGCCAAGGCATCACACACGGGGACTGCAGCCTCTCCTGCATTGCACAGGGGTCCTTGCACCGGCATTTTGTCAGACTGGCTGCAAAACGGAGTCAGGCAGGGCAGGAACTCCCTGCCCGGACTCAAAGGTGCAGGGGGAAGCATCAGTGGAGGTGGAGTCCACTGTCAGCAGCAGGAGTTGTTAGTTTTTAGGGGTCCTTGGAGGGACTCGGACAGCCAGAAACCACAGACAAAATATTTAAACAGAAACCTGAGATCCAAACAGCATCTCAGGCACTGTGGTTCCCTCAGGGGCTGGGATAAACTGAGCTACAAGTAGAGCATTCGCCAGGCAGCAACCCAGTAGAAGAGTGTCACAACAAGCTGAGAAAAGACATGCAAACCCCTAGACTGAAATGTGAGGGGTGCCCCAAACTGGACCCCAGACAGACAAACAGCCTGGAGGGGGGAAGCAGTCTGTGGAAGGTCGAATGGTACTTTACCAACTCACTTATTTCCAGAAATCTCATATCATTTCTGAACAAACCAGTGTGCTACCCCATCACAGCGCTAGGTGAGAAAGGGCTGTAGGAAAGTGCTACAGACCTGAAGGATTTACCACAATTTCCTAGAGGACCGTAAAAACTTAACAACATCCCCCCAGACAGCACTGGGCAATCCCAGCCCCTCCAGTTGAGGCATTGCAATGGGCAGGATGCCCAGCTTTCACAGCTAGCCCTGCTCCAAGCCAGCATTAGTTTTGTCAGGAACCCGCGCCCCACGCTAGGTGCAGAAACTTGGCTCCGCTTTGTACCCTGGAAAAGGGATAGCCTCTTTCCAAGTTCAACTAATGGGCCTTTAACTTCCATTTGCAAGACAGAGAGTTATTTTTCCCCATTGCAGGTTTCATTTGCTGAAGTCTTATTCCCACTGTTCATCTGGATCAACTCTGACCACTTTTATAGGCAACATAACATAAAGTGCTAAAATGTGGAGGCAGGAGGAACAGAAAAATCAGATTTGGGCTTTATCCACTCAAGACCAGAGGTTTAGGATTTAGTATTAAGCCATGTACTAAAGCAGATCCTTCCTAGCTATGTCAGGACTGCTGCCAGCTTTCATGATTTTACTGAAAGTCTTGTGATGTTTAATGGTGCAAGTTAAAACCCCGGTTCCTGGAGGCAGGTCAGGAGGTGAAAATCTTGGCTTGCCTGTATTAAAAGTCAATTTGCCATGCTGTGGCTGTGTGGGGAAGACCGTGACCCAAGAGTAACTTAAAAGCTTGGGTGTCAGATGCCAAAAAACCAAGGAAACTCTTAATTATTTTTCTTGAATGTCATGTTTAAGTCAACCTCATGATGTTTGGAGCTTGACTCGTGACTGAAACGCTCAGAGCAACGGCTGGGCCAGAATTAATCCACAGTCGTGTCTCATTGTGAATGGGAATCTCTGTGCCACCGCCAGCATTTGGAGACCTTTGTCCTCGCATCCCTCATTGCGGCAGCACTTTGTTGCACTGCAGTAATAACCCCAGCTTGTTGCAGAAGCACGTATGCCTGAGAAACATGAGATTTGCTCTTTCCATAGGTCAAGACTGGAGAAGGGGATGTTCATCTCTAAATCACACCAGGCTGCAATTATTAACCCTCCTCTTGCCTGGCTCCAGGAGGAAGACAACAAGGTGCAGGCCCCCCACCCTGTGCCTTCAGATGAGCAATGGCACTGTCACTCTCCTGCCACCCATCCCCGGAGGCTGAGGATGTCCCTGACTCTGGCCATGGATTGAGGAGGTGTACCGTGGGGTGAAGATGGAGTGTGGTGACTGGCAGGATGTCCAAGGGGAACCCAGTCTGGGATGGGAAGCGAAGCCAAGCGCCGAGGAGGGAGGGAGGCTGCTTTATGTTATCTATGAGTTTATTTGCAGCTGGTAATGTCTCCCCCAGCTGTTCCAGGAATAGAGCTTTTTGTCATTCTTGCTGGGAGCATTTATAAACCTTGTGGAGCCTACTGTGTTACTAGCAATGCCAGGAACAGGTGAAGCTCTGCACATATTTTGTCCTCCCAGTGACTGTCATTGGAGAAATAAGGGGCTGCCAGAGCCAAGGGGTTTGGCAACCCACAGGACCTGGGGCAGGCAGGCTCTCCCTCCCCTTCTGCCAGGGGCATCTAGCACCTCCTGCTCTGAAGACCCTTCCTAGCTTCAGTTTTCCAGCCTAAATAAGTTTGTGGCCATCTCTGCCTGTTCTTGAGTCAGCCTTGTCCTCTGCTGAAATGGCTTTCCCCTCCCTGCTGTCCTGTGTGCCCCCAGGAGTGTATAGAGGGAGAAGTCCCTTCCCAGCCTGCATTTTGCTGAGCACTTGCAGTTGCCTTTTTCAGCACAGCCCTATTAAGAGTCCTTCTCAAAGCCCACAAATAGAAAATTCCCAGTCCTAACATCCCATTCTCAAATGCACCGTAGCTGAATAAGTTGTCTTACCTATGAGACATAAGGAAGGCTACTGCCGTAGATGGACAGCCCTTCAGTTTTTGAATTTTTCATAGCTTCATGCAAAAACCCACCCCATGGACGCCCTGGCAGTGCACCGAGAACTTCACTCACCGAATGGCACTCCTGACGCCATGTGGGGACCTCGCATCTCTTCTGTATCATACCACGGAATGCAGCTCTGATGGGGAGCACAACCACATACCCAGTCAAGACAGCAATGTTTAACACCAATACTTTTGCACCACACTAAGTCAGCCTTGCCAGGGAGGTATCTGCAGGAGCTCATGTGTTTCACACCTCCTCTGGGCCTGTAGAGAGCATGCATCCCAAATTCAGATTTCCCTCCTGCCCTAGACCTGGCACAATGATTCATCTGTGCATTTGCTTAAAGGATTTCACTGTCAACCAATCCCAGGTTCCTTTGTTGACCACAGTTAATTTTGGTATGCAGAAAATGCCTGGGTAAAGACAGGAATCTAGCTGCAGTTTCAGTGTCTGCGAGCTGCCTGCTATATATTAACAAGAGACTAAACAGCTCTTGCCAGTTGAGTCCCAGTTTCCATCACTACAGTTTTGTAGTTATAACACTTCTGCGATATGGAAAATAGCTTGTGAAAAACCTTACCTGAAGAAGGACTGAGCTGAAACATCCTTAGAGGTCTGGGTCTTCTCTAATAACTATGGCTATGAAGGAGCCTGTGGGTTTCTTAGCCTGCATGGACTCAGGCTAGGGAAGAAAATATGGCCTGACATGCAACAAGCCTTGGCTGTAGGATACGTGGCATGGCTGAGGGTTTTCTCCCTGTAGGAAAGACTGAGGTCAAATATTTTTATTTGCATATTAGTGGTGATGGTAGTTGCTTGTGTGCAATGAAAAGAGAACACAGTCCAAACAGCTAGAGACTAGAACAAGATTGATTTACTTTTTTTTTGCATAAGCCTTTTTTTTTGCATAAGCCTTCTGTTTTGCATAAATTGTCCACAACTTACTCCTTTTTCTGAGAAACTGCTATCATCTGCAAAAAATTTGACGAATTCCACCTCAAAACAAGAATGATGAAGGGGAGGCAGATTCCTCAGGGATCTTGGTTCCTGGAGAAACAAACCCAGCCTTTTAAGAGTTCACCAGCTCTACACGAGGGGAAAAAATATATGAATATATGTTTGTTCCTCTTCCTGATGGCACCATCAAGAAAGTACCCTGCTTGGACCTTGGCATCAAACAGCTGAGAAGGGTTGGGGAAGATGGAGAGACTGCAAGAAGAAGCAAAAAGGAGACAAAGCCCTGTGGGAACTGCGGAGATCTCTTTTGCTCAAGGGGGGACCCTCCAGCTGCTGGCACAAAGCTCGCCTCTGTTGCGTATCTGTGCTCCCTGATCACCTCCTCCAAGGCTTGGAAACGCTGACAGGGGGAAGGAAGCTGGTGAGACAGAGGCATTTTGCACCCCATCACAGCCATGAAACACTGGAGGGTGCATCTGACTGTTAGCAAGTGCCAAAGACACCCTTGTTCCCAGGGTATTCTCAGGCAGGGAGTCCCCAGCACTGTCCGAGCATTTGGATGACCAGCACCCTGCTTGCTGCAGCTTGTGGTTGCAATCCCTGCTAAGCGACCCCAGTAAGGGAAAAAGGGAGCCTTTGGGGTTGTTATGTTTCTACAGCAATCCAGAAACATACCCACCATCAGCCCCAGGTATGGCTACACCTGGTCTGATTCTGGAGTTGCCCTGGATTTAGTGATGGGCATGTAGAGCCTCGTTGGGTGCAATCGATCTAACAAACACTGCATTTAGAAGCACTTTGATTCATGCTGTTAAATGTGCCTGGTCATGAATCTATGATGCAAATGAACACTACAGCACTTCTGGAAGGAAAAGGGACTTTTGTGTACTGCATACAAGATGTTCTGGTGATGTATTTATATCAGCTCCAGCAGTGTTCATTAAAATAGACAGTAATTGCAGCACTTTCAAAGCAGAGCGATAACAGAATGTAGCCACAAACAGAATGTGAAAATGTAGCAACTTCCACCCAGCACCTAGCTTTAATGCAAGGTTTTTTCTTCTAATTAGAGTCCCCAATCACATCTTTCTATGTGTGGTTGTCTTTGCTTGAAAATAGGCTAGGTGGTACAGATAGTATGTATTTAGAGAAGTGCATTTTTATATCCATTTCAAATTACAAGCTGGGTCTTTGCTGAGATGCTCTCTTACTAGGGCCAGCCAGGAAATAAATACTCAAAATGTCATGAATTGAGGGCTAACTGGTATACTGGTGGGGTAGGCAGGATTTCTCCAGGCAGCCACGCAGAGCCTAGGCAGGGCCAGGGCAGAGTTTTTCCTCTCTCTAAGCCATCCTGCCACAGTCTGTGTTAGAAACGAGCTCTGCACAGACTGTGGTACGCACACAGACCATAATGCATGCAGCTGCTGACCACACTTCACCTCCTTTAACTAGCTCCTCACCTTCTCCTTTGCTCTTGATCCATCCCCATGTATGCTGTGAGGACCTTGACCTCTTTAGCTGCTATGCAGCTGGTCCTGGGCAGAGTGCAGTCCCTGCTCCGGCACAGTGCTTGCAGTGTCCTGGAAAAGGCAGAATCAAGCTCATAGCATAAAAGTGCCCATGGCTGCTGCCCACCCGGGACTTGTCAGGCCCATGCTCCACCAGCCTGACTGCTGCCATGGAGGGTTTTACTGTGATGGAGTCGTCAGAGACCAACTCCATCCCAGATCCATGTGCAGAAAACCCTTGCAGAAGTCTCCACTCCAGCACTTGCTCCATCTAACCAGAAATCTTTGGTATATTTGCCTGGTTGCTGATTTGTAGCTGGGTAATTTCCTGCTCATCTGGGCTGCTGAGGACTTTGGCTACCTCAGGGCCAGACCCTCTGTTATCTCAGCTGCTGGCATCCTGCTCTGCTCAGCCACACACGTTGGCAACTTCCAACCACCATGGAAAGCTGGAGGGAGGTCGAGCTGAGAAAGCCTGGTGCTGCTAAAACCAGCTCACAGTCATTCATGATTCCCAAAGATGTTTCCATCAGAGATGGCTGGCTGGGTGATGGAAGGGCTGTGGGAAGTTATTGCATCCCAGACCTACACCACTGAGTAACTTGCAACAAACTGCCAACAAAACAGCATTTTTCCTTGAATGCCCTCATGTGGGTCTCTAGGAACAGCTAGAAAGCAGTCATCATCTACATAGAAAATCCCTACAGATGACAGAACCAGGAAAGGGAATTCTGGATTTCATTCAAATATTAAACTTGATCATTTTGGTGGAAAAGGTGGACAAATTACATTTTCAGCTCTTCAGGTGAACCTCCCCCTAGCTCTTGAGGAGAACTAGAAATGTTTTCATGAAAATGATGTGTTTCATCAAGAAGCTCTCACTGCTGGGAATAAAGGAGGTAAACATTTTTATAGGGGTTATTTATTACGTACCAGTGTCCTGACAAGATAGGAGCTATTCAGTCTTTTTTCCGGTTCTTGTGTATACACTAAATCAAGTCCCAGAACCATTCAACAATTTGTGGGCTCCTTTCCACATCATATCAGTCTCTGCAGGTGCCATTATAACAAGTCTCCCTTCCAACAGCTGCTATTGTCTGTGCCCGTCTGTCCTCTCCTTCCCGATAGTCTCTGGGAACTGTAAGCTATAACTCTGGATACAGTGAAGGAAAATCTTTAAAACGTTTTTCAAAGAATATTCAGCAAATTATAGGAGTTAATGTGACCTGTATGTCAGGGTCAGATGGGATGAGGGAGTGCCTGCTCAGAGATGCTGCATCATTTTACAGCAGCAATGAATTTCATCCTGCCCAAACTTGGATAGCGCAAAAATGACCGATGATTCTGCCCACAGCTACATAAGCCTTGCCTTTTCCACAATTCAGACCCGAACATGCACTGCTGAGTGCTGGCTGGCCCTTTGGCCGAGCTGCTGCATTGTCACACTCCAGTGAGGGGCTCCCCTGGAGCAGGGGAAGGATGGGGGGCACCACTGAGGGTAGGCTGTGGGGCCAAGGAACGTAGCTCATCTGCCGTCCCCCACTTCTGCAGATCTGGGTGACCCATCACATTTACAGCACCGCAGCCACCTGTCCCTGTGCCTGCTGCTCCTCAGGGTTGCTTGGTATCTTACGCTGATGGATGAGCAGCACATTCAACTCCTTTGTCTAAAGGCAGATTAAGAGACACCCGACGGGAGTCCCATCCTTCACCCTGCTAGCAGCGGATCTGTGAAGTACTATGCAACTATGCAGAGGAGCAGGTAAAAGGGGATGTGCAGAACATATTTTGGGCCAGGCACTTTAATTTCAAACTGGTTTTTGCTCTGCATTCCGTTAAGCCCTGAAAAAGCCCTGATGACTCTCTGCTTTTCTACTAGCACTTGTATTTTTTGAAGACATTGAAATAGATCTGACCATAAGCCCAGATGTACAGACAATAAGAACTTCGCATGTGTCAGGGTTTCAGGACTAGATCCAATTTTTTGTGGCATTTAAAGCCATATTTAAACAAAAATGTTTCTGAATATCAACTGGTCAATGAATTCTCTTTGGTCCAGTCTTGCTGAGTTGGATTAATCGTGTTTACTAAGCTATAGAAATGCTTGATAAGTTTTTTCTCCCCCCCCCCCTTTTTTTTTTTAAACTCAGCATTCCCAGCAATTGCTGGTTGGTTTTTAAAACAACTGACAAAGTAAAACCCACACAATGCAAGAGAACTAAAAGATAGTTCCACGTATTATTTTGCTCAATTTGCTAAATGGCATCAGCACTGTCAATAAATTTCTACTCCCTACCCTAAAAAGTTACAACGTCTCAGCCCTTTGTGTTGTTTGCTTGCATTTTTTGTAAGAGGGAGACCATCTAGAAATGGATTGTGCACAATGCTACCCTTCTCCGGACTTTATGCCGCCTTTGCACTGAACGGTTTAACAAGTGTGTGTTAAATGTTATCATAAGAGCTGAATTGTAAAGTGGTGAAATCATCTGAAAGTGCAACAGGCCTGAGAGGCACAGCACAGTTCATGTCCATTAGAGCAAGCTCAGTCACAAATATTCTCTTGATATTTGCCAAGAAAATCTGTTATTTTCCAGCAAACACAGAGGCAGAAAGCTGAAAGCAAAGGGTATTTTTCATAATTAGCTCCTGTCCCTTTTGTTGCATGTTCTTTGTTCCACCCAGGCAATACAGAGCCCAAACTGTACATAAGAATTAAAGCAAATTGGATGAAAATATTTTTCAGGCTTTAAAAAAATAAATACCCATTAAGGCCAAAGACCCACTCTGCTTCTGCAGAGGTCCAGGGCCATGGGGACAGCAGGAAGAGTTCACTGCTGCTGCAGGGCATGGGTGACCAGTTTATCCCCCAGACTTCCCCTACGAATCTTTTCCCAGAGCTATAGTCAGCAGCCAGCTTTGCTGCTAGGTTGCATCTTCCTCAGAAGTGTAATTCATTATGCAGGAAGGGCAAGTAACAACGCCGTGTGTGCATCCAAATAGTTTGTCATCTCTTTTCAAATCATTTTCTATCTTCTGCTGCCACTGTGTGCTGTATTGGCAAGTGCAATGCATTCATTCACGTTATCCCGATAAACATGTCAGCAGATTTGAGAAAGCAAATTTGTTTCTGCTTTGCCAAAGCCAACCGATGCATCCCTGTGTTTTCCTTTCAACACAGAAGTGTGGTTTGCTGGGATTTACCAACAGTTACTGAGCAGGATTTCGGTCCCCATTCAGATTCTGTCTATTTTTGGATCTAGAATTTAATGGTAACATTCGGTCGGCATTGAATGTCTGGCTGATTTTAGCTAAGAAATTTCTTGTTATCTATTAGAAGCAGACCATTTATTTCTCATGACTACGCCCCAAACCAACATGTAAGCATTTTGCAGTACTTGCATTGTAAAATATACTGTGTATCAAAGTCTTTAAATCTACAGTGTGTGTCTAACAACCTACACAAAACTGCTTTTATATCTGTCTCTTATCTTTTACAGCTAATCCAGAATAAAAACTGCAGCTCTCTATATTGCACCACTTACAAACTGACAGCCCTTCTCCTGCCCTCCCCTGCCAGCACAAACCGCCTGCACGAGCCAGAACTGTCATCACTGCAGTGAGAGCAAGAGATGGTCTCTCCCCAGACATGTCCTGGAAATGATCATCTAACAGCCCTACTCCACTTGCCTTGCACCAGCCCAAATCAGATCAGAATCGCACACTCCCAATATAATACACAGACAAAGACATCTTCTGCTTTGTTCTGTAATAAGATGTACCCAAGGGACTAATTAGGCATGGTTTGGAGACTAATTGCTTGGCAGCCCTGTTTGCCTTCAGATACCTTGTTACAGCAGTTGCATGAGTTTATTTGTTTCATCTAATCAATGGAAGGAAGTTGGGTAGCAGCCAGGTCTGCCAGGAGTGGTTTCAGTCCCTGTAGCACCCAGGGCAGAAAATAATACACAAGCTGCAGGGCTCTGTGTTGCCTTGACTCTGATGCAGAGCACCTCTCCTGGCTTGCAAATGGCATCTGGGACCCATGGGGCTACAGCTTATGGCATGGGAACCGCTAGGCAGAGTTCGGTCCTTTGCCACAAGGAAGGTGACATCTAATCGATCAGGTGGTGCTCAGAGTCACCCTCAGAGTCCCACAGTCTGCAGTTACATGAATAGTTAGGCTTGAAAGAAGGTAACGTAGCATGAATGATAAAGAAACCCTGCATGAGCGGAGATGCACAATATTAAATGCATCATTAGTGTGGAAGCTTTGTTTAAAGCCAGTAAGTCTTCCCCTAAACAGAAAGACTGGAAAGGTTGAAATGTCAAATTCCTGTGGGAGAGAAACTCTAACTTTCCTAACCCTGCTGGTTATCTCTGTGCAAACTGCAGTGCAGTCTCTTACCACCATGCAAAGCTCTGGTTTCCCAACACACGTAGATCATCGTGCTTGAGGTTTCAGGAGGCAGAGCTATTTGGGCTTGCTGCTCTGCCTCATGATCAACACAGAATAAAGCATGCTCAGTGTAGTTCTCCAGACAGCACATTCTTTCTCAAGTCCATGTCCTGAACAAGCTTATTAAGTACGACTTCACATCAAACCCAGGCAACTAATCACTTGGGATTAGGCAGTGTGCTCCCTTCCCCCATGCCACTTGCTTCTGGGCAAGACCAAATACATACCATTGCTTTAATTCCAGACCAGCAGCTCCTCCAGGGAGGCAGCTTCATCTATATACAGCCTTTTGAAGATTTTGGCCATGCCATGTGCATCTCTATTAAATGTATGGGTTTAGATGCTGTATTAACTACACTTACCATTTTACTGCTGCTGCAAACTACAGAGTAATTTCTAGCTGACATATTCTACAGAAGCTGAGTAGGAAAGGGTTAATCTCCTGTGGCAAATACTCCTAACCAGAGAATTATGTCAACATCCTCATGAATTCTCTGATATAATAGTCTGAGGGACTTTAATGATCAGAACTGAGCCGCTCATTACACTTTCCTTGGAGAAATCAGTGTCTCTCACAGCAACAACTACCACCACTAGTGTCCTGAGCTCACTGACCTCCTGCTCCTCCAAGACCTGCATCTGCCATCCAGCAACACTCACAGTTACCTGGTGGAGAAAGGTACATCAGGTCAGGCCTTGGAAGCAAAGAGCTGGAACTGAATGGGTTTAAGGAATTCAGGAGAATAAATAAAAAATCCCAGAAGCTAAATGTTAAGCTGAATCAGGGCCAGTTGAAGTTGATTTATAATAACCACTACCAATTTCCAAATAAATAACATTTCTTAGTGGATTTGTCCCATTTTTTTGGCTTAACAGTGAATAATTTGATCTAGTCCAAATATTGATCCAGAAAATTACTTGCTTCTATTGAGTAAATACAAACATGTTTTGCTGGGAGGCCATGACTGAATTATCCTGTTACTTTTCTTACAAAACCCTTTTCCCCAGTCTCGGCTGGCATTTGCTCTCAAAAAGGAAGCTAAAGTAATTATTCTAAACAATAGACTTGCTAAACATCATCTTAGCATAGGAGTTTGAGATTCAAATTTTGTTGCTGAACTTTCTTGCCAAGCCAGGCTCATGGTTCTTTGACAAAACTGTCACTTCCAGGTTTTTGTTTTGCTTTTTTTCCACTTGTGAATATGAAAACCTTCCATTTATTCACACAGGAAAATACAAGCTTCTCCTTAGTTGGTAAAAATCTCTTTTCTGTGGGTAATGGTAATTTTTAATTCTGCCACCAGGAAAGATCATCATTAGCTGTAAAGTACTGCTCAATCCAAGCTTTTGCTGAACAGAGGAGCTCTGATGTGAGATGACACTTTCCTCTCCGGTAAGCTGTGCCTCAGAGGCCGTGCAGATGGAGCAGCAGGACCCATAATGTCTGAACTGCCTTTTGTAGCAATTCCCAGCCCTCTGTCTGGAGCTCTAAAGGAGTCACGCTGGCATTTCTCCTCGCTTTGCTGCTGACAAGCCTGACCCTGTTGTCCTGGGTAACTCCCCTATACAGTGCTGTAAACTTGTGTCACCCCACCAAATACACGAAAATAGCTTCACTTGGGGATTAAAGCCATGATTGCCATGGGAGAAGCCTTGCTTAAGAGCACATAAGGTCAGGCTTCCTCCCATGGGTGGGAAGGTGGTGGCAGGTAGACCCTGTCGCGTGGGCAGGAGTGGGGTAAGGGCAGAGCTGCCAAGAGAGAGCCAGCTCAGCTGGCACCTAGGCTCTCAGAGCAGTATAACCAGTTCGGATTATACAAACACAGGTTTGCTCTGGAATTCGTTTTAGGTGTTTCAAAGGCCAAGCCAGGTCTCCCGAAGATATTCCTCATGTTTTATTTGTTTTTATACATATGAGATATCTTAGAGAACAGGACAGTCTCAGGAAAGTGTTTTTAATGAAACCTTTCAGCCATAACATCCCCAAACTGCAGGAAATGCTGGAATGGTAAATAAAAAATATTTTCATAAAAGCAGGCTATATGTTGTGCTCTCCCTCTGTCATTGTCTGCAGCTGGCAGACCTCATCTACAAGGTTTCTTAAATAGTATGCTTTTGTGATACTTTGCTCTTTGACAAGTACAGCCAAAGATCTGTAAACAGAGACAAAAGCCTAAGAGTATGTGCCCAGGCTATGACAGCCCCAACAGCACGTCCTCACAGGGGCCGGGTGCCTATGATTGCTAGGATGACACCAGTTTCTACATGAGCATTACAAATAACATCAAAGGCGGCAATAACATGATAACAGAGCTATCCACAGAAACTGGAAACACCCACATCTCTTTCCTGGGCTGACCAGACAACACCGAGCTGTGCTAGGGTGCTTTTCCTGATGCTTTTTAACAAGCTGGGATTTTTTTAGCCCAGATTCAGAATGGATTACAAGCCATCTCTATGCACATACTTCTTTCCTGCTGCACAGGGATAGAAAACTGCAGCTCTGCTCCATGGCACGCTGCTGCTCTGCCCGAAGAGAACTACACAGGCACACCTACAGCTACACCGCTGACCTGGAAAGGAGCAGAGAACTGGGGGAGGAATTAGAAGAGAAAAGTAGCTGGTAGCCTGTTCTGCTTTATAATGGGGTGCCAGGGATGCAAATGAGGAGCAGGTTTTATAAACTGAGAGCCACAGGTACTGCTTTAGTAACACCAGCTCTTGGTAGCTACTCCTGCTTTGCGCTATAGCTGTTTGCAGTAAGTAACTGAGTGGGAAGCTCAGCTAAGGACTGTTGTTAAGCTCTGGAGTTTTTCTCCCATCTGGACCCAATGCTAACTGGAAAGCTGGGGGAGGCTGAGGAACTGCTGATGAACAGAGCTGATGGAAGGACTCTGTCCTGCACTTCACATGGAGAGCACGGTGGATAGGTCAGAAAGGCTACTGCAGGTCTCTGTGTTGCCTTGGCTCTGATGCAAAGCACCTCTCTTGCCTTGCAAATGGCATTCGAGAGAGATTCAGCTCTATATAGAAGATAAAAGAACTGCTTTCAAAGAGAAAATGTGCAAATTAAAGCTGTAACTGGATTAGGCTGTGAGTATAACTTGCCTTTAGATTATTTATGTCCCATGTGCTTAGACTTGATCATACTCATTACAGCGAGTACAGCCCAGGATTGTTCAAACTCGGAGCCAGGACAGTTGAACAACAGCCTTTGGGCAGTAGGGTCTTGTGGCTGCTGTGAGCAGGTTGGTAGGGAGGTGTCAGGAGAGTGACTGTGGCTTTGGGCTTGCTTCTGAATCACACATGCTATTTCAGTATGATCACAGGTCAACAAAAATACACAAAGTCACACTTCTGCTTTTGTATTTTTTGGTTATTTTTAACGCATCCTTGCCTGATGTGTTGTCCTGCCTCTTAATGTCTCTACCTTGTAAGTGGAAGATCCACAGAGACCCTCTGAGCACTGATCCTGCCTGACACTGTCACCCAGAAAACAGATGGGATAATGCTCTGATTTGCAGGTGTACAACATGCCAGGCCCAGCCACAGAGCAGATACCTGCCCCTTCTTCCTCCAGAGCCGCTGCTGGGTGCCCTCATGGGCATCTCTGCAAGGGCTATGGAGAAGCAGCTGATCTGGTTTGCAGCCTGTCCTTAGGGCTGCTCTAAGCAACAGTGGGAAGACAACTGGTGCGTTTGACCCATCCTGAGTAAGGTGGACTCCCATTTGGGGAGCTGCAAGTGTTTATGGGCACATGTCCTTTATTCATTCATTGCAAATGTGAATACTTGGACACATCTTGCACCTTCTTGAGATACTGCAGATCTGCTGAGTTACAGCAAGTAACTGTGTGTGCTTCTCAAGCAAAAGCAAGTTAAAACTCATTACAGTGCTTTGCCTGGCTGCTGATCCTTGAACGTACTTAGCTTGCTACTGAATCATTTCATGGCTGCATTGCTGTGAGCAGCACTTTGGTTTCTGTTTGCTCAGGAGCCTGTTGGGAGGTCAGTGAGCACTGCAGTGTGCTCACCACCTCCCAGGGTAAACTCCTTACCCTCTGCTTTAAATAAAGTGACATTTGGATTGAGAAGCTCATTTCTTTTTGTGGGGAAGCATTTTGCACAGTAAACAAAGAGGAGAGAGAATAGATTCAGACTTCATTTATGTGAAGACATGGAAACTACAGATTACTGTTCTGCTGTCTCATTGCTTGAAATGACAGACTTCGAGGGTTTTTTACATAACAGATTCAAATGTTGGCTCCTGAGTCCATATTTAGACACTTGCTCAAATGTTAAGAGTACCAAATACCCGGAATCTCTCACTGAGGTCAGACAGGATGTTTCTGGGGTGAAGAGAGGACCAACATGCTCTGTCTGTTTTTTATAAACAGACTAACTATAGAAGAGGATTCTAACTTTTGGCTTGTTAATTTTTGTAGCTATAGTCTGGAAGCAGCTTCCTCTTCTGAGCTGACCTTGGAAAATGTGTTAGGAGTATTTTCTGCTTTTCGTATCAGGAAATGTTATTTGCATCTCGGACTCCTTTTTCCTTTTTAAAAATAACAAAAAAGAACCAAATCATATAGCAACAAACTGCAAACTAAGAACTTTATTTCATATTTTAAAACCAAATATAAGTTTTTACAACTGAACCTTATTTTCACAGTGGAGACACTTTAGTCCAGTGTCCAGCTAGTTCCGTGTTTAACTGTTATAATTTGGTCAGTATAAGTCTGTAATGTGTAACAGTAATACTGTCTTTGTGCCTTTGCCATCGCACATACCAAGACTGTAAGTGTTAAAATACTTCTGCATTTTTGCAGGAATACTCCCTCAGTGCTCTGGGAAGGTACTTCAGGGATCAATCTGAGCAGTGGAAACAAGCTGGCTTGCAGAGAGTCCAGCGCCATGCCTGGCGCTTGGAGCCTGAACCGCCACATCAGCATCACTTGCAATGGCAAGTCCTACAGGAAAAGCTGATGCTGTGGAGGAAAAGCAGTGACAGGAGGGTCTTGCTAAGGCTCAGGGCGATGGGTCTTAGGGATGCCAAAGGCTATGACACACAACTGAATATACCCTGAGCCGCATCCAGACTAGTGAGATGAGCCACCTTCAGGTAGAGGAGCACATGGGATCATGGCTAACACTGCCTGGCACTGACCCCACAGCTCTGCTTGTGGTTATCCCCAAGTGGGGAGGACGGATAAGCCACCAAGAGCTCCCTGTGCCACATCCCAGCCCAGATGCTCCATGGGCTCCTGTGCCCTTCTGTGGGTGCCAGGCTAAAGTGAGACCATGTACCCTGGCCACCTTCTCCTGGTCCCACGAATGCCAGGGCGAGGCCTGAGCTGGCTCCAGGACCAGCCAGACGGCAGATTGCTGTCTTGTTTTCTCCATAGCGCCATCATCCCACATGCTTCTTCAGAAGGTCTCATAGCTACTGCATGAAGTCAATAAAAAACCCAGTTTTAAAAAGCTGGATTCAACAAAGAAGAATTGTATCAGCAAGATCTAAGATAGCCACCAAGTTCATCTCAGCCAATTAATTCCTGGCCTGTGCTGTATCTTTGTCAAGACAGAGCAGATCCAGCAAAGAATGTCACCACAAACTAGTATGTTTTAGCAGAGAGATTTTCCAGAGAATGTGGGTTGGAAAAGAAGCTCAGAGCTGTATAGCAAAAGCACAGTTCAACATTACTAGAGATGCTGCATCATTTTGCAATAGGATGGGAAAAATTTTTCTCCTGCTTGTATCATTTCTTCCCAGAATTGCTGTGTCACTGTCACATGGTTTTTGGGCTCCAGGTCCTAGGAACTGTGAATTTGAAGAAAAATTCAGCTGGCACAACCATCTTGGAAATGTTGCTGGAATAAACACTCTCTCTAGTTTTGTATGACTTGCTCCAACCCCAAATGGGGTCCAGAGTTTCTCCAAAAGTTCTGGGATGGTCTGATAGAATCATAGAATTGTTTGGGTTGGAAAAGACCTTTAAGATTGAGTCCAACTGCCAAGTCCACCACTAAACCATATCCCTAAGTGCCACCTCTACATGTCTTTTAAATACCTCCAGGGATGGTGACTCAACCACTTCCCTGGGCAGCCTGTTCCAGTGCTTGGCAACCCTTCTGGTGAAGAAGTTTTTCCTAATATCCAATCTAAACCTTCCCCGGCACAACTTGAGGCCATTTCGTCTCATCCTATCACTTGCTACTTGGGAGAAGAGGCCAACACCCACCACGCTACAACCCCTTGTCAGGTAGTTGTAGAGAGTGATAAGGTCTCCCCTCAGCCTCCTTTTCTCCAGACTAAAGTTCCCTCAGCCACTCCTCATAGGACTTGTTCTCTAGACAATTCACCAGCTTCGTTGCCCTTTCGTTGTGATGAACACAATGAGTTGTTCCTACTTTCAGCCTTGGCACATTTTACCTAGGTGTAATTACTACCTGCACAGACTCATACCATCAACCTGCCTGTGATGGCCTGGCTCCTGAGAAGTCCTTACTTAAAGTATTTAGAGAAAAATCTGTCACCAGTGCTGCAGAATCCAGATCAGCCCAGGAGTTCTCCCTTGCTCTTTGAGGCATGTGAAGAAAAGTCTCATTAATGTTAATAATAATAAATTATGCAAGTCTTATTGCTATTAAAAGGAGGATGCCAAATGGCTGAGAATTCCCTGAGCCAAACAGTTGGCATCACTCACATCTGGGAATGCTACACATGGATATATTCCAAGCAAAAGGAAAGGATACAGGATGACATCCCTTGGAAGACATTAACGTGGGCTGTACATTCTCATTGAGCAGCTCCTGCATCCAGCCTGTCACTGCTGATTGTGCTGCAGAATATTTTGTAAAAGGCCAACAGCCACTCTTTCTGTTGTTATTAATGTGATGGGAAATCTTACCTTTTTTCTGAATTGTCTTAATGATGACCTAGCTTCATCACTTAGCTATTTGCATCTTAATTTCAATTTTCACATTTTAGGTCAATTTTTAAAGTGCTTGTTCTTGAGAATGTGTCCTTATGTAGGCAGACTGTGATCAAGTCACCCTCTTTTCTTCTCGGGGATAAATAGACTGCTCAGCTCCATGCTCTCATGCTAAAGGTATTTTTCTAGATTGCAAGTAATTTTTGTGGCTCTCCCTTGAACCTCTGCCAAGCATTGAGCATCCTGGAATGTATTTACATCAGAATGGGAGGTGCTGGACTTTGTTTGCCTATTTCCACCCCTTCCACTCCCTCAGCTTTGTAGAGCAAACTTCTGCTTCATATGCACAAGTGACGATCCTGCATGGATCTCAAGTTCAAGTCACCATGAATTAATTTGTGTGAGAAAAGCTGTCTGAGCATGATCTGCGTCACTTGTATGCCTAGCAGGGAGCCATTTTGTTTTCTAAGGAGTTTCCACTGAAAAAGGGGAAAAGCATTTTAAAGCAGGACCAGAGGCTGACAATGAGGTTTCAAACTGCACCAGCACAAGGTCTGGGTTTGCAGCAGTCTAGACAGCAGCCGCCACATCTTGCGAGGGTGGCTGGAAAGCACCGTGCCCTCAAACCAGAACAAGCCACCAGCAGTCACCAATTTGACTTTTTTTTCATCCCATTACCCAAGGAAATATTTTGGAACAATGAAATTTACCCAGGTCTAACAAATCACCTGCGCCTTGAGCACCATTTGTCAGCTCCTCTGTCATTTGCCTGCTTTACTAATAACCTGTTCTCAATTACACATGCGATGGAGCTGGTTGGGCAGCCACAAAACCTCAGTGATGGGGTAAACTCAGCCGCTCCAGTCTCAGCCCACTGGGACTGATGGCAATGGGCAGGGAGTGACTGCCCCAGGCTGAATGGGGCTGATGACTCAATGTCCTCTGTTATTTCATTCCTGGATTTCAGGAATTAGAAATGCTGATTGAGTACTTTTTTAGTCTCCTTGTACCGCTTTTTTGCATTGCTGCCTAGTACAGGCAGATGGAGAGGGTAAACTGAAGAGGAGACAGTTCTGGTCATTTCCAACAGCCCATGTTCTTGAGGAAAAGTGAAACTAGTCAAGAGGTTGCTAAGTTTTCAGGAAAAGGGCTCCACTGAGACAAAAAAAATCTTAGCTATTTGACAGCATATTTTAAAACTTTTCAGCTCATTAGTAAGAAGATGACTATACTGGCATCTGCAGGATTAGTTAATACTGATCTTCCATCACTTTTAAATCTCATTTCATTTTACTTTTTAGCAAAAATTCATAGATATTACTTGCAGTGGTAGTATCCCTATAGTTTTTTCTGCAGTAATTCTCCATTTTTGAGGACACTTTAGCTTGGTTTTAGGATAAATTTCAGTATGATAACATTTCTTCCTTTGCACTCTCTAGGTCATAGAGATGGAACTTCAGGCATTCAGCAGCCCAATTTCAACCCTCATCAGGCTTGTTCGTGGACTATATGAAAAGAGGACATTTTTCTTTATACAAAGTCTGTGTGGAGGCAGGAAACTGGGAGCGTGCCGCTGTGGACAGAGCTGTGAGCAACTGTAAATTCAAAGCTCACATTTATCTTGCTACGGAACGGAGTTGCACAGCAATGATTTTTTTCCCCACTTGCAGATGTCAAGATGAGATATGCCCATGAAAGCTTAATGCTCAAGCCTGACCCTGAATTTGTGAATAAAACATAATGTCCAGCAGGATTTACAGCAGCATAGCACAATTAGGACAGTAGCAAGCCTGTCTGTAGTTCATGCAGGCAATGGTGAGCAATCCCTTGTAGCTCCTCCTCTCTCTGCCCTAAACTTTTTTTCTATGGAAGGAGGAAAGTGTGCAAAGATATTCTGCAAGGTAACAAACAGCGTGGTATCAAAAATGTGGTAAGAATAGGAAAAACTGGAACACTTTCATTACATCAAGCTAAACCAAGACAGAAAGTTTGTATTGCAAAGAGCATTTCTCAATGCATCTTTTTTTCCCAATAACATAACACAGTTTGTTCTCAGACTATCAGTCACAGAAGCATCCTTGATGGTTTCTAGTTGTTTCCAGTGATACAGGTGGATCTAGCAGCCACCACAGGCTGTATTGTCTTTATCTCCTGGAGCATGGCACCCTCCTTGGTGAGAAATGCTCTTTACAGTAGACTGTATTCCAGCAGAATATATTCAGCATTTTCCAGTCTTGGCAGACTTATGACATCTCCATAAAAGAAATAGCTGGATGATGATGTGGTATACGCTGGGAATGTTTCTCTAGTGTAAACTGGTGCTGCTTCATTGCCTCAAGCAAAGTTTTTCTCTTCTACAGCAGATGAATACTTGTACTTGTATACTACAAAGAGCCTCCAGACCTGATGACACGGTTAAGTTTTGCACAACCAGCACTGAATCTCATCTTAAAAATAAAAAATGTCATAGTAGATGGGTAAGCTGCTAGAAAAATGTAACACTTGGAGAAAATCCAGTTGGTATGGTAACCAGAGTAAGACTGCCTAAACTTGTGGTAGGTCCTAGTTCTGGCTACACAGAACTACTATGAATATTGCACAATGAGTCTAGGAAGTTTGGGATTTTCATTCGACTCAAATCTCTCCTACAGCATAAATTGATGGTGTATGAGCAATTGGCCTGACCTAATGCTGCAAAATGTTCACTTGAGGTGATATGTTCAACTAAGTGCGTCACCTTGTCTTGTCCCATTTGTGCAGACATTCATGCACACAGGGCTTTGCTAGCATTAATGCTCACGGTGGCTGCTGCTCTGACAAATCAGGGCACTTGTGAGACAGAAGGGACGATGGTTATTAGATGTCTTCCAGTATAAATGGGGTCAGACTGCTCCATGTTCGCTCCATGCCTGGCTGCTCCCTTCTCTCCCAGAAACCTCTTACCCAGAGACAGGCCAGTCCAAGCAAACAGCAGCTCACAAACAACTCACCATTTCAAATATGTACAGGCTTTTTACTGGACAGTTACCAACAACAAATACATCAACAAAAAAGTACATGTTCATTTGTAGATAACTCACAGGCAGAGAAAAGATGGTCTTATGTGGCCTGGTAAATTGTTTGCAATGAATAATTCAATCAGTCAAAGTGCATTTGCTAATGAAAAAAGAATGGGAAAGGAGATGTGCTAGCGGCAGCAATGTGTTGTCAAGCCAAGATGAAAACGAAAGCAAGAAGCAGGGCACTCTGCTGCCTTCCCTCTCTCCCCTGCATTAATACCCAAGAAAGTTTAGAGCCTTTGAAAGCCAAAGAGCTTTGCACTCTGGCAGGAAACTCCAGAAATAAAAGAGAGGGCACCGTGTCATACCGTTCCTACCTTGGGATTCTGGAGCATGCACAAATACATCATTTCTGTTATTACACGTTTCCATTGAGATGGTGCCCAAAGGCTCCGGTGGGGCTGGCTCATGCCGCATGAGGGGCTGAGCAGCATCTCCCCCTGAAGCCGCTGAGGCTAAGAGTGACCGGTGAACATGACGGCTGTGCGCACCAGCAACTGGTGAGACCTGCCCTCTCTGCAGCTGTCAAGTTTCAGCCCAGCAGCAGGATTATGCAAACACTAACTGATTTCAAACATGCTCCAGAGAAATTTAGGAGCAGCTGGTGATTAAGAGGATGGAATTATCACAACAGGTTTCTTACTGCCCTGTGTGACGTTATCAGCTGGACGCGGCATGCTGCCCACCAGCTGAATCGGCCGAGGCCATTGTTAGCGTAAGGGATGCTGCACATTTTTGACCCAGTGCTGGTCAAGATCCTGCCTCCACTTAGAAATGAATATTAGCAAAACTGGCTGGGCATCTGCAGGACAGCATGCCTGGCCTGCGAAGAAAGCAGTGTGGAGAGCTGACAGTTTTACAGAAAAGCTTCCAGGCTTTTCTTTTTCCTCTTTTCAACTTTCGCTTGAGCTGTAATATTTAGGATAATCAGATAATTCAGGGGACGCTTCAGCTAAGTCAGAAGGGACCTTTCTGTGTGTGTGTTACATCTCAGTCTCAAAAGATGCAAAGAATAATCTTTGTGTATCCAGTGCGCTGCACTGTCACCTTCCTCAGGACAATGTGCTTCCACTATCACAGCTCATGGTGCTGGGGGCAGTGGCAGCTGGGCAGCGGGGGAATATGAGGACTACATAACTGAGGAACACTGCTATTTTCATCACACTTTGGGCCATATGTGTTGAGAAGGAGCATTTTGCTACACACACCTCTGCAATGGGGAGTGTGATATGGGGCAGACCTTGGTGTGGGACAGGAGTTCAGGCAGAGCTCTCTCCGTAGCTGATGGCTAGGTGTTTTTCCCTAGCTGAGCCTCAGTCATCTTATCTGTTCTTTGGGCACAAGGGGTATTAACCTCGTTGGTAAAGTGTTTGAGATCCACCGAGGAAATCCCCTTGATAAGATGAGAGGTTGTTATTAAAACATTTTAAATTCCTCCATGACTGTTTTCAAACCCTGCTTTGCAACACAGTGGAATAATGTTTATTAATGCCTCTTTCTTCTCTTGGCTGCTCTGCTGCAGCCCCAGGTCCTTGCTTTAATACTTTCCCCTTCATGCTCCAATCTCCTTCTGTAACCCACCACCGCAGTTCACTGTTACCTATGTACTCCATGGGCCACCTAACCATATGGATGTGTCAATTTTTCCTATGTGATCCTTGCTCTAGGATTGCCACTAGAATAAAATATCACTTGGGAAAAGACCTCTTCTCCTCCAGTTCTCATCCTGATACCTGGCAATGGCTGGAGCAATTCTGTTTGCCTTCCCGGGGCAGGAACTCCTCTGCCTTGTTTCTTGCTGCCCCGTTCCCAAATGCTGCAGGCCCTCTCATGGCTGATGGTGCATTTCAGCACATGCGATCTCAGCTGGGTGGTAATACTGACTGCTGACTGTTTTGGGCAGAGGACGCATATATGTCTGTCCAGTGAGTAATGCACTGTGTGCACAGTGGTGTGCGTTAATTCTTTATTTTATGAGGGCTGGCCGTGTTTGCTGACTTCCTCTCCTGCGGAGATGAGAGTGGAAGCACTGTGTCTTCTCACCATAGCCGGCCTCTGACCATTGTTGCTGTTTGTTATTCACACACCAGAGACCAAAACTAGCGGTGGTTATTATATACGTCACTCAAGGGAAGGAGACAGAAGTTGCATTAAACAGAGTACGGTGAAACAGTTCAACAAAGGGCAGCTTTCCTCAAACGCATCTTAAACATCTTAGTGCACTGCCGGGATGCCTAAAATGCTTCTGAATTTACCGTATGTATTTCTTTCTTATGGGAGCTAGTTTTTGTCCTTGCAGGGCACAGGGATTGAAAGCACTTAAGAGCAACAAAAGGAGGCCAGTTCATTTGGTGACCGAACACAGGTTGCTGTTGTGAGAGCCAGAAATAACAAACCACTTTTGAAACAGAATCGCAGTCAGAGGCAAGGAAAGAGACATCAGCCTTGTGTGCAACACAAGGCTGTCAATTTAACTGCTTCCAGGAGATGGGCAGCAGATCCTGGCTCATGCCTTGCAAGAGTCAGTGTCTCACCAGCCTCATTTGGGGCCATCCCTGACCTTGCTGCACAGGGCATGGTACCCAGCCCCGAGGACTGGGTTGCTCAGCTCCCTCCACCCATAGCATCCCATTTCCCCAGCTGCCTTTCCACACTGCTTGGTGCTCCTTTCAGGCAGATGGGGGTCAAGGTGATCTGCTGGAGTAAGATTTCAAACCTTGTTATGGTGCACTTGTCCTCAGTCAGGATTTACGTACCTGTCATGCTCGTTGCTTGGCCTCTGCTTTCTCTGTCACCATTCAAATTAAGGGGCCTGTAAGGGTGACAGCAAAGAAGAGAGCATTCAGCATCTATTATACTGGCTAAGGAAGAAAGTTATGGCAGGACAGCATATTCCCTCTAGGCCTGCAAAATACTGTGTCCCTATTTGCCTTTGAGACAGCCCAGTGAAGCAGACTCTTTCCAGAGCATCAAAACTTACTGCCTCAAACTCTTAGCTCAGGACAAGCTGCTGGCCTGAGCCACTTGCCTAACCTAAGCCTGAGGACAAGGCTGCTGCGAAGAGGTTGATTTGCACTAGGAATCGGCAGGGACAGCGCAGCACCCTGACATCCAGTGCTACCCCCCATCCGCATGTCCTCGGGGGGAGCAGGATGGCACCGGCTCGCTGTGGTGGCGTGGGCTGCGGAGCCGATGTCCCACTGGTAAGCCCATCACAGCCATGTGCCAGGACTGCCTGCAGGACAAGTACACGGTGTTCCCCTGCTCCTCCGGACACCACCTCTGCTCTGCTATTTCCTTCAGTTAACCCCACGGCAATTTCCCAGCTGGAAGCAGTTCCCTCACACCCTGCCCTGCCAATGGTTAGCACCTAATGCTGTTCCTGACTTTTCCTCTGAACTTTCCCAGGTTTGTAGCTGATCAAATCTGTACAGGATGTTTTTTGCAGAGATGCCCTCCTTCTCGCTGGCCTGCTCCCCACATCCACGAGCCACCCCGGGGGCCAGGCACAAGGGCGGCAGAGAGGCAGAGCACAGTTTGTCGGAGCTGCATGGCACTTGAGTGCTTACAAGCCGGGTGGAAAAAATGTTGAGCTGTGGGAAGCAATGATCTTTCAATTACCACTGAAAAGTGTATAGTCAGACGTTTAAGAGCAGCCCTGGCAGCAAAACAAAGAGAAACTCTGGGTGAACTAATCCAAAAACAACAAAAGAAGTTTTCCTTTGGCCCTCCTGGGTTAGAGCACTGCCTTTCCATAACATCAGCCTGTCTCGCTGTCTCTTTCTCACACGCACCCCATCCACTCCTGCCCAAAAAGCGTTCAGAAAGGAAAACAACTCTGCTGGGGGAACATTAATCTGCAGATTTTTCTGTACTGCAATGAGAGAAGAGAAAGAAGGGGGGGGGAAGCCATGAGACGGCACACAGCATGGGGTGGGTCACCCGCGAAGGCAGCTGAGGAGCAGCAGAAGCAGTGCCGTGCTGCCGGTGCGACCCCGGCAGCTGCCTGCGCTGCCTGCGCTGCCTGCAGGCAGCTCTTTTACGGCAACAGGTCTGCCCTGAAGGGAAGGGGGGAGCAGCGGTGCCGGCGGCGAGCGGAGAGATACGGCGGGACTGGGACAGGCACGGCCTCTTCTTCCTCACCTCGAACGCCTCCGGGCTGCGGAGGGTAGATCTGGAGCGCGGAGGGGAAACGGCTCTTCAGGGAAGGGGGGCAGGGAAGGTGTGTGGGGAACCGTTACTCGGTCGAGCTTAGTTTAGTTACTCAGTTGAGCTTAGTTTAGTAACTCGTAATCATGTCACAAATGACACAGGGCATCGCTTCATGAACAGTTTGGCTTGTGCTCCCACCCCAGACTGGATGGGGTTTGGTCTCCTAAATATACATATCTGGCAAGGAAGGAGAGCTCACCTTCTGCCATCCTTTCACAGAGGAAATGTGGATAGTAGCAAGATGGTAGAATGGATTTTTCACATGAAAATGAGGATCCTATTTGCTTTTTGGGTTTAAAAGGTTTTTCAAAGCAAGTCCCAGGAGGGCTGGGATGACTCCATCCCCACGCATGGCTTCGCACCTGGACCCTGAGTCTGCATCCTCGGGCCAGGGGCTGTCACCGCGTATCGCACCCGATGGGCATTTCCAGGCAAACTCTGCCTCACTTGGAAAGTTCCCGCCTGCCTGGAGGTTATTTGCAACAGCGCTGGCTGCTGCAGAGTGCTGGATGTGAAAGGCAATGCCCCGGGGAGCATCTTTCCTCCTGTCCAGACAGATGCTTTCTGCGCTGGGCTACACCCAGGCTTTGCCACCTCTTCTTACACACTGAGGGAGCAACCTAGGGAGACGCTTGGCCATACCTGTGTGGAAACACCCCGTTCCTCTTCTGTTTAGGTGTCTTAGGAATGCAGCAGGTAGAGCTGCTCTTAGGCAACAGCTCCTATAGCGACAGCACTTGTGGGGCAGTTCTGACTCCCTCGCACATATGCCTGCATCCCTCTGCTCCCACTTTAGCAGGTCTTCTGCAGCGTGCTGCCTATAGCAGGCAGGATACAGGGGCAAAATAAGCCTCTCAGCTCATCCCTTGCTTGCCCAACAAAAAGCAAAGAAAAAAAATATTTGCTGTTTGAACAGACAAAATTCACTAGATTTGCAGGATTAGGGAAATTCTGTTTTTTTATCAAAATCTTTTTACATCTGGCCAAATGAACACAGTCCTGTTGGAGCGAATCTGGAGATTTAGAGAAAATAGACTGACATTTTTAGCATCCTTTGCAATTACATTTCTGATTTTTGAAAAATGCTGACCACTTTAATTTTTTTTTTTTTTAAAAAAGCAAAGAATAATTATGTATGAAAAAATAAGTTTCCTGGAATATTTTGAATCACGGTGGCAGATGAGTTTCTAGTTTCAAGAGCTTTGGAAGAGACAAATTTCTTCGCTCTTTGCAGCAGCAGGCATGGCTCATGGCTGGGGAGCTGCAGCCGGAGCAGGATTTGTCCTTCAGGGCAGCCAGCAGCACAGCTGAGCTTCACAGCCTGGACCACATGGAGCTGCATACCTCAACAGCAGATCCACAATCATTTAATAATTATTTCTGCATTAGTCTATGTTGGCTATTGTAATATTTTCATTGTACATTTCTAGCCATTTGCAGGCAGCAAAGATGGCATCGTATAAATGCAAACTTCTCTTTTGTTAGAGAAAGGATGGTGCTGTCCAGTGTCTCTGCATGTTTATCTGCTCCTGCCCCTTCCCCAGCTTCTTTTGTGGTCGTTATTTCTGCACATTATCTCCTTGTGCCATTTGTCAGCAGGGAAGGACGCTGAGTTTCCCTGCTGGGTGGGGCCAGGCATGTGTGTGTGTGCTCCTGCGCACCCCTTCCTCGAACACATCGGCTTCTCATGGCAGTCCTCAGGGCACATATCTTATGAAATAGTACAAAAATAGACAGCACACAACTCAAATAACACATTGCTCTTTCTTCAGAAGTACTCAAGACCTGGACTGGTTTGGGAGGAAAAGATCCTCCTGTGAACCACCTCCCTTCCCAAAAACTGCTCCTTTGAATGACTTCCCGAAATATCCACACGGCTCCAGGAAAAGCTCCAGAGATCCGAAACAGAGAGGCTTTGCTCCACAGTCAAGACTTCAAACATTGCCATTTAGCAGCCTTCTGAAATACAGTATTTCAATGTCTTTTGCTCTTTGCACAATAGCAGTAATATGAAGAAATCTCACAAGCACAGCTGGTCTAAATAACTATGTGTATGAAATACAAACAGACTTCTTGGGCCTGGTACATACATCCTGCTGCTCTGGATGATTTCTAAACACAGAACACAGTGAGCATCAATTGACAACTCATAAACTATTGAAAAGGGATGCTGGGCTATTTCTGTATCCTGAAAGTGTGCAGTGTCTGGAGAAAATGGGAAGGAATAGTTTTAGTTTTGAGCTTAGCTTTAGTGAAAGGATTTAGACATCTAAGTACATTTAAAATTACCTTGGCCTGTCGTTTCTTTTCTTTTTCTGGAATACCTATTAAGTAGCAACTTAACTGTGTATTAATGCAAACATACAAACAGCCCAAGCTCAGAAATGCTCGGTGAATTCTTTCTTAAGAGGGAGAATATGGCGAGATGCAAGCCTCTGTGCGTGCTCCAGGCCTTGGACTTCTGCGTGACCCATATGCATAACCAAAAAAATTAGAGCATTGCACTCAGGGGATCAGCCCTGAGCCATTTTTGACAGGAGTTAATATATGGCACGAGATCTGCTGAAGGACAGAGGATAACAGGCTCATTTGTCAGCCTGTCCAAAGCAGTTGTCTTCTGGATATATTTCAGCATCTCAAATATTTTGCAAGCTGCTGTCTCATGCAACTGTACTACATTTTTGCAGACACGACCGTGGTGGCTTCAGTCTGGGTAAGGAGGCCGTGTTACGCTTCATTACTGTCACACTGTAAGCCTGGCACTGCTGCACATGCTGAAATCCTGGGGAGGGACTCCGTACATTGTCTGGATGATACTGTTGACACCGAAGCCAAAAACTATATGTGACCAGTTATAGAGATGAGCTAAGTAAGTGAAGGGTTTTGATCATTTCTTTCCTTCTTGGAACAGAGAGGGAAATAAATCTATTATAACCATATATATTAGAGAACAGTTTTTGTGATTTACTTCTCTCTCCTCCAAAAATGGTTCTTTGCCAGTTCAGATGATCATTATTTGATTCTTAAAAACATGGCAGCAGGCAGAGACATGTTCAATATGCATAAAAATAATAATTTTGATTTATGTAATATGCACAAAAATTCTAGGGATTTTGTCCACATAAGTAAAAGCAATACTAGATATCCATTGATCTACTGAAATCACTAGATCTACTGATACATTGGACACTATAGTTGGGAAATTAGCTTTCTTTTTAGGAACACAGAATCTATCAAGAAATAAAAGAGGCTGTGGAAATCTCTGATAAGGGAGAAATCCTTGTTGTAGTGGTGAAGTCCTGGTAACAACATCATCTGCTTCCAGATACCAAGATCAGCAAAACCAAGAATATTGGAACAGCATTTAATGATACTTTTCTATGTAAGGATTCAGAAAGACAGCACAGCGGAAAAATATGCATTTCCTTGAGACGTGCCAAAAGAGCGCTGTGAATATTCCTGATGTGACTGCGCACCATGCCAAGCGCGCGGTGTGAGTACCTGCCTTCGGCACAGAGTTGTGGGGACAGGGCATCTTCAATGATCAAATTGTCAGGAGGAGGTTTCTCCCTTCAAAGTGAGAGTTCAGTGATTTTTTTGCAGCTTTTTGCCTCTCACCAGAATATTCCTGCCAGCAAACTTGTTTTTTGGATATTTGTGGAAGGTGAATCATAACAAAGGAATCAACAGACACAGCTGAAACAGGCTGCCGCCCGGTCCTTGTTCTGGCAGCTCATTTTAGGGAAATGACACTGATTTACTGCCATTGACATCCAAAATCCTGTGGAGGAATCAGGCCTTTGCTTCTCAGACACACGTTTGTTTGATTTTTCTGGCTATGCTGGGTAACAGGGGGGTTATTATTTAAATGGAAGCAGTAAGTACAGGGTAAACAAAAGAAAGAAAAAGGGGGAGAGCATCACGACTGCTGTGATAACTTCAGCCTCAGCAGCCTGAAAGTCGTGTGGCATTTCTGCAGAACATCAGGCCAAGCAGTGCTGCTTGACCACCAGCTTTCTCTGTAGTGCTGTGGGAAACCTTTGTAGGGTTAAAGGGAAAAGGCAGTGCTCACCGGCTCTCATCCCCCAGCCCAGGAGTGGGCCCTGCTGTGCTGCAGGGATGGTGGTGCCTGCTGACAAAACTGTGAGTAAGGACTGCAGGTTCTTGGTACTGTGGCCCATGTCCAAAGAGCATCACAGCATCAGCCTACAAAGCCCTTGAACAAGGTGTCTTCACCTATGGTCTGAGAGCATCAGGAGTGTAACATGGTAAAGACTGCAAGGACCTCATCTGCTTCGGTGCTGGGTGCTAGGTAGGGCATTGCTCACCTGTGTTTCTGATCCAAAAGCCAACCTACTGTATCAGGAAGATCCACCTTAAACAGCACAGAGTGCATCCTTATTTAGCTGATACATGCATGTTGTTTTGGGGATCAGACACCTTCCTTACGATAGAAGCCGTGGTCACGGCATAAAGCCTTCTGTAGAGCTAAGGAAAGGACACGGCAGGAAAAGCTTCTCAGACTGCAGAAAGGGAAACTGGGTGGCAGCGCTTGGGCTGTGTGCCAGGTTTGTGCATGTAATGGATTTTGGGGGCCAGTTCTCCAGCAGCAGTACAGGAGCGTGGGAGCTCCCCACCACGTGGGAGCCAGCCCGTAGGTTGTGCTCCCAGCATCGCTGTGTCAGACAGGCAGAAGAGACAGACGCTGCTGTGGGTGATTTCTCCTCTCTGCTACTTCGGTACCACGGGCAGGAGTTTGTCCTCCTACTGAAGGGTGTTGCTGAAGCTGAAAGATAACGTTTCAAAGAAATTCTGGCATGTAGCATATGATAACTTAAAATCTTATCAGGATCAAAATGCCTCTGATATAAAAAGCCGTTACAAAGTTTTTTTTAAGGGCTTGACTTCCTTTGCTCTGCAGTGAATACAGTCCAAAGTAAAGGCCAAACTTGAGACTGTCACACTAGCTGAGGGACACTCTTTTTGCTAATGCTGACACCACTTTTCTAATGCATCTGAAACTTTGCTGTGGGGGTAGATGCTAACTCCGAAAAATGAGCCACTGTCACTGTTGCTGTCGCAGGGTGGGACAGGATCTTTCCTGAGTGCTCCCCACTGGGCACCAGGGTCCTTGGGATGCATGGCTGGCAGGGGCAATGCCTCTGGGAAGGGAAACAGAAAAAGCATGTTGTGCCAGGATCTGCCATGCCAGAGCCCAGCAGAGCAGCCCCTCTGCACAGCCATGCTTGCTTTTCTCATCCCTACTCTGGGTAATAAACTCCTGAATTGAAAAGTGGGTCTCCAAAACTCTTAATAACCAACGATCCCCCTGAAATCAGTTGTTTGCTTCATGCTTTAGCTGTTGGAAAAGTCATATCCCATTTCAGAACAGGGGGAAAAGTACCATACACTGAGGTCCAAATGCTCCCATTCAGGGAACCCACAAAACACCGCTACAAAGTCCGCAGGCTGGCAGGTGTCCGGGCAGGGAGGTGGGAAGAAAAGGTGCCCTATATTGCACCCTTTGCCCACTTGCTGGACTGCCACCCTCAAGCTGAGCCACCCCGACTTTGCCAGCACTAAGGGACAAGTCCCACATAAACACTCAAGGAGATTTGGCTCCAAAAGCTGTGTCTGGCACCATCCTACCCTAAAAACCACAGAAGACAAAAACCCCAGGCTTCCCTGCTTGGCAGCACCCTTGGTACCCACAGCCTCTGAGCTGCTGAGCCTGTCTTGCTCTATGGCAAGGAAGCTCCGTTTTCTCATCACTGCCTCCAGTGCTGGATACACCAAAAACTAAGCCAGAGGAGGCTTATCAGGTATGAGCCAGATGCCAGGCTCAAGGGCTGATGAACGATGGCACCCACTGCTATTTGCAGCCAGGTGATTGTATGTTCATAACAAATATGCAATCAGTTCAGTGCGATCAGGAACATGTTTCATCGCGTGTGCACCAGGGCACAGGTACAGGCTTGAGCTGCCTCCTTCTTCTTAAATTCTTTAACGATTTTCTCTTCTGCCGGACAGTCCCTGAGCTGCTGCCCATGAGTAGTTCACACATCTCCTCTTCACAAAATGAATGCACAAAGGCATTTGAGGAGAAATGAATTCTCATGATTTCAACAACAGATACAGCTGAAAAACATGTTTGTTTCAACATCTTCTGTTTTCCCATTTGTTTCACCTTAGGACATCTGCAACTATTTGAATTTCCAATGGAAGTTTTCAAAATGCATTTTTTTCCATTACAAGTGACCTTAAGTATAAGGGGAGTTAAATATAGGGTTAGGAAACACAGCAATGTTCAGGTTGAACTAAATGCTTTTGATTGCTCAAGATGAAATATTTTTCTCCTCCCCATCTTGCTAACCCAGACTTGTTCTCTTTTTGGTTTGTTTTGACCTTTGAGCTGACAAATGCTTCCCCTCCTGTGCCTGCTCGAGGGTAGCTGTAACACAAGTGCAGTAGGTGCACCTTGTAGTACATTTCGTGTTTCTTCCCCTGGTGTTCTCATTTGCCTTGAGCTCTTTGAATTTGAAGCCTTCATCTCTGCTTTCCAGCACACTTCCCCCTCTGCCAGCTGAGAAGAGGCATGTTCAGCACTGTGACGGTGGAGGCAGCCACGCTGAGCCCTGCGGGCGAGGGCTGTGGCAGAGCAGGCTCATGGGGAGCTGCAGAAACCTGCTGTGCCCCTGAGTGCCAGCATCAAGGTTTCACTTATGAGAAAGGAAGGATGCTTACACTTTCCCTTGGTGGATTTTTTTATTTGTGAAAGAGCCAGTCTGACCTCAACAGGTCCTCTTGCATATCTCACTTTGGGCAGAGCCAAGGCCATGGACCTGCGTTACCCTTCATACCTTTCTTGGGAGTACTCCAGTGGCAGACGGGGACACAGACTTCTTTCTTCGTGAGTTTTATATCATCTGTTCATCTGCTCTGTCAGAACAACCTCCACTGTCAGCCTAAATGGATGGGCAGCAGAGGAAGCAACCCCATCCCCATTCCCATCTTCCCACATGGAGGGGCAGCATGGGAGCAGCTCCAGCTCTCACCCCCAGCTGAGCCGGTGGCTGCCTTGCCACAATGACAGTGCCCAGCTACACGGGTGGCCGTCCCTTGCCACACTGCAGGTCAGCTGTCACTGCTGAAAGCATCCTTACTTTGTGAGACATGAGGATTCAGAGGATTTTGAGCTTGGCAAAGCATTTCGGAGATGCATCGTGGCATAGTAAGATTCCTTGGTTTGTAGTTCCTTTGCTTTCTGCACTTCATTTCACATGGATTCCCAACAGTGTTCACTTTAGGATGGGTATTTATCACACACTTAAAGCCTGTCTCCAACTCATCAGGGACAGCCACTTTATCCAGACCGTCAGTTTGATATGTGGAAGTTTCAACATCTGCATCGGTGGCTTGCCTAATTCTCCTTCCCGATCCCCTAGCACGGAATATTGCCATCCCTGATCCTCCTGCCAACGCCTGCTTAGGGTACAGAAATGTCATAGGAGAGAGTCCTCATTGACAAAACCATAAACATGGGCAGCTTTACAGGAAAGCTGGCATATTGTACATGCTGCAGATAACGGCACTGCTAGGAGAGAGATAGCATGGGCAGTAAAATGCAAACAATGAGTGTTTGCCCAGCAGCTTGTGGACTTGCAGCAGGCTGCCAGAGGAAGCAGGGAGCAGTTTGTATCAACTACTTCATGGTCAAGGCCAGAGAAGCGGTAAAGGAGAACTCGGGGATGATGTGCTGACAGCCGGAACCCTGTTGGGTAGATCTGCATTTGTGGTCCCTTAGAGACAACTGCAGTCCTCTGGTCCCAACCATCCTGCTGAAACAGGCCATGGACCGACCATGTATGACTTCTCCCTCTGGCTGTTTTCTTCCACACTGAGCATTTTACAAGGAAAAGAGAAGAGGAAGCAGATGCAGGTGCAAGCAAGAGCGTGGACTGTCCCCAGCTGAATCATGCTGTTCATACGGCAAATGAGGAACTACTATGCTCTTGCATGTGTGCCACTGAATAAATTATGCTTTTAATAATAGTAATGAGGCTGAAAATCAGTTTTGCACACACAAGGATGTGCGAGAGTGCTGACAGGAGCTGCACCCCATGCAACAGGTGATTCCATAAGCCGCCCACACCGCAGGCAGCTGCCTGCACCCAGGGCTCGATCTGCCCAGGCTGTTGTTTTAGCAGTTGTGTCTTCTTAATCCCCCCTGCTACGTGTTAGTGTTCCCTTGGCATGCTTGGCGCTACCGGCAATGACTGCAGCTCTGCTTGGCTGAAGCAGCTGGGAGTGTGGGGAAGGGTGGCCTCCTTGAAGTCTTTATTTTCATGCTGATATAGATCAAAGTTTTTCTCTCCACGGTTTCATGGCAGTTCCCGGCTGGGGAGGAGAGCTCGCTTGGGAACTGAGTGATCTCTCCCGGGGTGAAGGCAGCTGCCACACCGATAAGGCAGGGCTGCACGTGACGCTGAGGGCAAATCGCAAAGGGCAGTTTGGGACAGAGGGACTGTTAGCCCCTGGCGGATTTGTGTCCAGAAAGTAAAGTTGTCATTAAAGGTCATTTAGATCACAGCATATGTGTCACCCAAGGGCTTGTCTGTAGAAAATATGAGTTTGCATTGCCATGGCCTTTCCAAGCCCATCACCCTCCTGTATCCCTTGGTGATATCACTACTGCCTTCATAATCACAGCTCTGAGAAATCCCGCGTGTGGACCAGCACCCCACTGTGCTAGATGGCACATAGGCACTGGACATGATCATCTTTATACCAAAGCATCTAAATACTCCAAATAAAGAATGAAAGGCGGCAGATAGACACACAGAGTGGTATATTCAAGGAGGTGGCATTGTGGAGGAGGGTTCAAAGTTTTAAAAATCATGCAAAATATTGCAAGCCTTAAAAAAAAAGATGGGCTGTGCCAAGGGGAATATCCAACTCACCAGCCTGAAGGATTCAGCAGCTAGGTGGCATTAGCTAGGCTGGGACTTGATGGGGGAAGGTTTAAGAATCCTGTTTTGCTCACTGGGAGATCATTACCACGATGAGAAGAAGGTGCCAGGGTCTCAAGCTGAGATTTAAATCTGAGGAGCTGTGCATGCACCAGAAAGATGGATGTATGTGGAAAAACCTTCCTCCCAGCTGGGGATGTAAAACTCTTACAGGATTATCTGCATTGTGGGGCAAAAGGTTTATTTGGTATGTGTTATACACAGCACATCTTCCACCTCCCAGGTCTGTGAGGCTGGTCCCCAGTGGGGAAGTTAGATTCTTTTTCCCAGTTACAAGATGGGAAAATAAGGGTTTGGCTGGTGAAACAACAGGAAAAGGATCAGTTATAGCTGGAGCGAAAATAAATGCTTCATTTTGCGTTGACTTGAACACTTTCAATGCTTCCAGCCTCCTTTAAACATTTAACCTCACATTCAGAATGAAGTGTCAAGTGATGTTGCTTTAAAATGTTGTACTTGAATCTGTTGTTAGAATTTTTATTCCCCAGGATTTTGGGGCAATTTGCTAAGTTTGACGCTTCCTGTCACTCACCAAAGCTGACCTGTTGGGGGAAGTTCACTATCCACTGAACAGCTTACACCCAGCTTTCATGAGAAGAGCTGGTCTGATGCTGTTTGTGGTTAAGTAGGAGCCCAGAGGCAATAGCAGAGCAGCACAGAAGGGTGAACCAGGACCCATAGGGCTGTGAAACAGAACCACAACTCTACACCTGTGTTAGGTTTGCGTGGCCAGGTTTTGGTAGCAGGGGGCTTCTGTGAGAAGGTGCTAGAAGCTTCTCCTATGTCCGACAGAGCCCATGCCAGCTGGCTCCAAGTTGGACCCGCCTCTGGCCAAGGCTGAGCCCATCAACGACGGTGGTAGTGCCTCTGGGAGAACATATTTAAGAAGGGGGGGGGGGGAAACCTGTGCAACTGAAGCCAAAGAGAGGAGTGGGAATATGTGAGAGAAACAACCCCACAGACCCCAAGGTCAGTGAAGAAGGAGGGGGAGGAGATGCTCCAGGCACCAGAGCAGAGATTCCCCTGCAGCCCGTGGGGAAGACCATGGTGAGGCAGGCTGTCCCCCTGCAGCCCAGGGAGGTCCACGGTGGAGCAGATCTCCACCTGCAGCCCGGGCAGGACCCCACAGCCCGAAGGAGGCTGTGACCCCGTGGGAAGCCCACGCTGGAGCAGGCTCCTGGCAGGACCTGTGGATCTGTGGAGAGAGGAGCCCACGCTGGAGCAGGTTTTCTGGCAGGACTTGTGACCCCGCGGGGGACCCACGCTGGAGCAGTCTGTGCCTGAAGGACTGCAGCCTGTGGAAGGGACCCACGCTGGAGCACTTTGTGAAAAACTGCAGCCCGTGGGAAGGACCCACGTTGGAGAAGTTCATGGAGGACTGTCTCCCATGGGAGGGACCCCATGCTGGAGCAGGGGAAGAGTGAGGAGTCCCCCTCCGAGGAGGAAGGAGCAGCAGAAATAACATGTGATGAACTGACCGTAACCCCCATTCCCTGTCCCCCTGTGCTGCTGGGGGGGAGGAGGTAGAGAAAATCGGGAGTGGAGTTGAGCTGGGAAGGAGGGAGGGGTGGGGGGAAGGTGTTTTAAGATTTAGTTTTTATTTCTCATTATCCTACTCTGATTTGATTGGTAATATATTAAACTAATTTCCCCAAGTCAAGTCTGTTTTGCCCGTGACAGTAATTGGTGAGTGATCTCTCCTGTCCTTATCTCAACTCACAAGCCCTTTGTTATATTTTCTCTCCCCTGACCAACTGAGAAAAGGGGTGATAGAGCAGCTTTGGTGGGCACCTGTCATCCAGCCAGCATCAACCCACCACAGCATCTCAGCTCAGAGGAGTCAGCCTCCCCTTTTGCAGCAAGTTGGTAAGTATGAGCAGGACCTCTGGGCTTACAGCAGCCACCCTCAGCGTGGGGCCTCAGTGATGAAAAAAGAAATCAGGAAGGTATAGCTGTGAGCCTGGGGAAGGCGAGCGGGGATACATCTGCCAGCATTGGGTCCCTGTGGGCACACATCTGCCAGCCAACCTCACCAGGGAGCTCATCAGGACCTTTCACACTGAGTGATTTCCAACTCTTTGTAAAACAACTCTTTCAATATAATCTTTAAATAATTGCATTAATAAAGAAATGAAACCTGCAGTGAACACAGGCCTTTAAAATCATCTGTAAACGAGGCCAGATTTTCCAAGCTGCCTTCATGGTTATCTGGCCTGACAAATCCATCAGACAATATAGTAGTCATCACCACTGCAGAAAGTGTGTTTCAAAAGATAAAGCAAGCTACTTAGCACCTATGTGACAGAGAAAGCTACCTCAGATTTTCTTCCAGTACCAATTTGATGGACCATAAGTATATAATGATTGGAAAAGCCTCTTTTTGCAGATCAGGAGGGTTTATTTAGTTGCTGAAAAATGTTTTTATGTGTTAATGCCTTTGGCAGTGCTTCAGTCTCAAATTTCTTATGAGATACATGTGTGAACACAAAACTAAGTCAATTGTAAAAATATTCGGGGCAAAATCAAACCTAAAGCTAAATGTTCCTTGCCCTCCTTCTAGAAGAAGTGCCTTTTGTTCATGGCTTTCACACCAGTTTATGTTGGTCTGGATAGGAGCACCAAAAATGTGAAAAGTGAGGACAGATAATGCTAAAACAGCAACAAAAAGTGTAGGAAGAGATGAAAACTCTTCACACTGCTGAGTTTAAACATGAGATGAGATCTCTGTTGGCCTGATATGTGTTACTCTGTCCTTCGGAGGAGCTTCTTACTCCATCTGGGGCATTTGGTGCTGGTAGCTCTTAACACTGTGTTTTGTCTCCATCTGGAGCACAGGAGATGCTGAAGTCGGGAGAGCTGTAACCACAGACACCACCCGCCCAAGCCAGCTCCGGTGCCTGGAGGCAGGCAGCTGGGCTGCAAGCTGGTGAGCACATGGGCACCTCTCCTGCAAGTGTGGCCCTCAGAAATGTCTTGGACCATCCACCCCTTGTCAAAAAAGCTGGATCTCTAAAGAAATGCAGCTTTGGGCTCTTCCATTGGAGTGCCAGCTGGGGCAGGGACACAAAAGAGGTGCAGACACCCAGCCCTTAAACCTCAGAGTGATGAAACGCCTAGGGCAGACGCTTTGGAGAAAATCCTTGGCTTGGCGAGACTGGGAGCAGGGGCCCACAGTGCCCTTCGGAGAATGGGTTTGCCCTTCCTGTATAGGTCAGTATGGTCAGGGCCTGGTTATCTCAGGTACCCTCCACGTGTGGGAGCCGAGGAGCTCTCACTGATATCATCTGCCATCCTTAAAAGACCTTCAGTGCCTGCTGCAGAAGCAGGAGGACGTGGAGTGCCCTTGCTTGAGGACAACACAGCCTGTTTTCTAATTCTGCCTGTGCCCAGCCCACTAGAGAACCATTTTTTTCCACAAGAGTATTATTTTCTTCTGTTTTTAAGCCACGTTGCAGCTATGAATACCCTTCCATCCTGCACGTCCCTATCAGCTCTAACAAAGAGAGCGAGATGAGCTTCTGGGAGGAATTCCTTTCTGGAGCTGACGCTAAGAAACACTTTTTATGAGCTGTTTACTGTCCTTTTCCAGTAAATGGCTTTTTTTACAGAGCACATTGGTCAAAACCTGCAGACTGTTGTCAGGCTGGAATGTGAAATGCCAGGACAGTGTCCAGTTAAAAGTTGCTGTGATGGAAGTTATGTGAGTCCAGAAGACAAGGTTCTGCTCACCCATCTTAATTGGTGCAAATGCTCTTCAATGTCAGTGAAAGCAAATATCCATGCAAAACACATTTTGTTATGAATTCATAAAGAATTGCCTGTCCAAATGAATTTTTAACTTTATGCAGCTTCTTCATTGCTGAGCACTCTCCCCTCAGCCAGGACAAGGTACAATCCTGCTCTGGCCAAAGAGGTTTTTTTTGGGACACAGGAGCTTTCTGCAAACTCCTCGCACAGACTGTCCCAAGGCAGCATGTTCCTCGGAGGCGTTGTTGAAGTGCTGTCTGCAGGACTGGGCTTGCTCTCAGAGCTGGTGACTGCTTTTAGAGAAAGGTTTTACGCTTTCTAAGGTGTTTGTCATCACAGTAGCACTGTTGGTTTGTCCTCATCTCCTCCTGCCTAGGAAACATTAAACATTAGCTACAGACTACTAGCTGAAGAGGAGGCATATGGAAAAGACTTTCTGTACTACTGGAAATAAGTGTAGTAATGATTTCAGGATGCAGACCGGAGGGGAAATGAGCTGGGCTCTTGCCATGTGAAGGCCAATCGGTTTATAGCATGGAAATGCTGTTTTCTTGTTCTTTTTGAAGAAAATATTCCTTGCTTTTAAAACAAAGCTTGCAGGAGTTTTGATGCTGATTAGTCATCATTCCAAATGAGGTCTTTAGTGGGTTACCAACCCGCAGCCCAATGCAAATTATTTCAGCAGCTGACAGTCACATACTGCAATGACCCCAGCTACCCAATAACCCTGCCTAGAGTCAGGCACCAAGAGAAAAATTAATTTTAACACATCTAGATCAGCAAAAACTAGAACAGCAAGAGCTAAACACAGGGAGCACAGTGATGGGGTCAGGAAGAGAAAGCATTGCTGCCAGCTGGATCCAGCACTCTGCACACTGCTGCCCTGAGGACTGATCCATGCTTCTGTGCCAGGGGGGATGGAGCTGAGCACCATTTATGGGGCTGACGATGAGGCTAACCCCATTGCACCTACATCCTGCAGCTGCTCCATGCACTGTACCTGCATGCTGCGTGCTGCTTGGTGTCCTGCCCAGACGGGAAAGGAGAGAAATCCCAGCATGACTGGCATTAAGGTGCTTTCCTGCAACAAACAGGAACTGCAATAGCAGGAGATAAGGCTGGAAGGGCCTTGGAGAAGGTAGCTAGTCTGTTCCATGCTCCACAGCAGAATGACCTGAACCTGAACCACCCTAGATTGATTTTTGTTTGCCCTGTCTCTACAGTTCCTCATGTTCTTCTCATCCATCACAAGCAGTTCCTCTGCTCTCTGCCCTGTCCCGCACATCATTTACCACAAAAGTCACATTATTTTCAGCCACTTCTCTCTTTCCTGCCCTGATGGTAGCAATAAAGCTTAGAGAATGCAAAGCAGTGGTATGTAAATGTTAACTGATGTGCCAGCACCCATCGATGCACCCCACCTGTGCTGGGGGGGGCTGGCACCCACCAGAGCCTCCCAGTTTTAACGCAGCAGGATCAGCCCTGCCCCAGCAGCACTGAGCTACCTGGAGATGCAATTCAGCCCAGGAGGGTGAAGCAGCTTCCTTGGATCTGCAGAACTGCCTTGCTGCAATGCAAGCCTGCAAGATCAGTATGCCTGGGCTGATCTCTGCTCTGCAGGACACAGGAGGAGGCAATAAAGCCTTGCGGTTACTAGACCTGTAAGAGAAACTGCTCCACTCAGTTTGTCCCAGCCACTGCGTTGGATTTTGTGCATGCTGGGCCCAACTGGAGCTACACGGGGTGTTTAGTTTGGCAGGTGGGGTGCAGCCTGGCCTCAGAGCTGGGAATGGTCACCCCCAACCATGGCCTGGCTGCAAAACTGCAAAGCAACTTCTGTACTGGGCAGGGTGCAAAGGAGCTGAGCATGTGTCACAGATATACTTCAACACATGATCCTGCTGCCTTTTATTCATGGTGTAGCGCCTGCACAACACGCATATGGCTGGATAGAGAGATATGCATTTAAGGATAACCTATTTTTTCCCCTTGGTAAATATCCTTATCCAAAATCAGCTTATGGGAATTCTGTGAGTCTTATCTTGTTCTGCAATTTTCCTGCTTTACACAGTCACTAATAGTTCCCTATTTATTAGCACTGGCACATATCCACACCATCTCCCAAGCCCTGGGCTTGCAGGAATGTAGACAGCCCTGCTCTGCTTCCGCTCACCGTGGATTTTGGAGTCTGTGGGATGGCTGAGTTTTGTATGAGCTTGGGGAACTTTGTGCCAGCATGGGTAAAATTGAGGAGGAGGCAAAAGGTAGAGGGGGAAAAAAATAAGAAAAGCAAGAAGAAAGTTCAGAGAAAACGAGAACAAAATATTCACAAATATATTATGGACTAGAAAGACAAATAAGTCCAAATTAGTTGCTAGCAAATGGGGAAATATTAGGAACTGTAGAAATAGTGTCTTTGAGCAGCAAGAACACTTCCTCAGTTATCAAGCACAGCCTCCCGCTCTCATCCTGTAGCAGATGAATATTATTCATTAGCTGCCATGCAGTCTCTGTATACCTCATTTTAACCTGAGTTGAGCTAAAGGAAGGCAGAGTGGAGAGAAAGAGGAAAGCAAGGCCACTGCTGCCAAGCCTGACCAGCAGGAAGGCCTGCGCTGTGCAGACAAAAGTCCTCCCTGGAGGCCCTGTACACTTTCCAGTTCATCCCATCCCAAGCTCTCTATACCATGCAGAATTGCCTGCGTCAGCAGCTTTTTTGTTTCCTGCCTCCAGTCTTGTCCCAACGCAGAACCAACTGCATGAAATATCGACCCTGTCCTAGCTTGCCAAACCACCAGGCTTTTCCCCCTTCAAACCCTTCCTAAAAACTCATTCCAGGGTAATGTTGTCCAGCTCTGAGCAGATTGCCAGGATTTAATAATAAGAAGCTGCACACAGAATGTCAGGCCGCAGTAATAACCAGGTTACTGCACGCCAAATTGTCAACCTAGATAAATGACCAAAATGACCGACTATCAGCTGCATGGGCAGTGACTGTATTTTCCACAGTCTGCAGCTAACTCTGCTTGGTTCTTCTGCCTGAAACTACCTATGTCTGACCTTCTGCATCTCATGCTCTCTGGAAGCATAATTTTCTTTGGAGACAGTTGTTTGAACCGTAGCTAGGAAAAAGGGAGTGTGGATTCAGTAGCTTTTGAGAGTCTGGTGTTGATGGGTTGATAAATTAAGTAAAGACAAGAGACAAAAATGCATTCTCATTGCCATGTTGCTGTGGCGGGTTGACCCTGGCTGAACACCAGGTGCCCACCAAAGCCGTTCTATCACTCCCCCCTCCTCAGCTGCACAGGGGAGAGAAAATATAACAAAGGGCTTGTGGGTTGAGATAAGGACAGGAAAGATCACTCACCAATTACCGTCACGGGCAAAACAGACTCAACTTGGGGAAAATTAACTCAATTTATTACCAATCAACCAGAGTAGGGTAATGAGAAATAAAACCAAATCTCAGACCACCTTCCCTCCATCCCTCCCTTCTTCCCGGGCACAGCTTCACTCCCGGATTCTCTACCTACCCCCGCAGTGGCGCAGGGGGACGGGGAATGGGGGTTACGGTCAGTTCATCACACGTTATTTCTGCCACTTCATCCTCCTCAGGGGCAGGACTCATCACACTCTTCCCCTGCTCCAGCGTGGGGTCCCTCCCACGGGAGACAGTCTTCCATGAACTTCTCCAACGTGGGTCCTTCCCACGGGCTGCGGTTCTTCACGAACTGCTCCAGCATGGGGCCCTTCCACAGGCTGCAGTCCTTCAGGAGCACACTGCTCCAGCGCGGGTCCCCCATGAGGTCACAAGTCCTGCCAGGAGCCTGCTCCGGCGTGGGCTCCTCTCTCCACATGTCTGCAGGTCCTGCCAGGAGCCTGCTCCAGCGCGGGCTTCCCATGGGGTCACAGCCTCCTTCGGGCAACCCCCTGCTCCGGCGTGGGGTCCTGCACGGGCTGCAGGTGGAGATCTGCTCCGCCGTGGACCTCCCTGGGCTGCAGGGGGACAGCCTGCCTCACCATGGTCTTCCCCACGGGCCGCAGGGGAATCTCTGCTCTGGTGCCTGGAGCATCTCCTCCCTCTCCTTCTTCACTGACCTCGGGGTCTGCAGGGTTGTTTCTCTTACATGTTCTCACTCCTCTCTCCGGCTGCCGTTTCTGTCTGTCCCAGCAACTTTTTTTTCCTTTTTAAATATGTTCTCCCAGAGGCGCTACCACTATCGCTGGTGGGCTCTGCCTTGGCCGGTGGCAGGTCCATCTTAGAGCCGGCTGGTATTGGCTCTGTCGGACACAGGGGAAGCTTCCAGCAGCTTCTCACAGAAGCCAACCCTGTAACACCCCCCTCTACCAAAACCTTGCCACACAAAGCCAATACAGTTGCTTTTTTTTTTTGGTCCACAACAATGAAGGAGGGAAGTTCACCCTGTTGATTTGAACTGGAAATAGTCTCAAGTCACCCACTCTCCTGCATGCTTCAAAGGTCAATGAGTCCTCTAGAAGCTCGGCCCATAAAAAAACTGTAGTTAAGGGTTGTACAAAGACATAACGTGAATAACTTGGGCTTGCCACTGCCCGGTTGGAAGTGCAAAGCTCTCCTTATGCTGCATGGGCAATCACTGAAAAACTCCCCTTGACAGGAAAGCACAATTTTAAACAAATAAAACCTATGCTGCTGAACAGAGGCAGCACGAAACCCTGGGCAACCAGTTCACCAAAGCATGAGCATGCCTTACAGCAGAATAAACAGGAGGCACTGGTGGTTTCACAACACAGTCCAGAGTCCCACGAGGTGATCTGTTATCTGGCAGTCAGGACAGTGAGACAGAAGGCAGCTGCCAGGCAGCTTGTCTACAGCCTGGCAGGCCAATAACTTTGGTGGGTAATCTACATTCACGTGAGGAGTCTCACAGACTTGGATGCCTTGCATGGGCCAACCTTGCTGGATAAACTTACTGATATTTATTACCCAAAAGTTGTTTTTAAGTAAAGAAGTGCCATGAATTACTTGAATAAATGTTTCTAGCAGGAGGTAAATTCAATTTGCTGTAGTTCAAAATATTATGCAGATTTCCATCTGCTTTCTTGCAATGGAAAAAAAAGAGTTCCAGCTTATTAATCTATTCATAGCGCCACTCAGTTGTTCTCCTTGATTGATGACAAGTGTTTTGATGTTAATGTCCTGGTTCTTAGATTCTGTTAATGTTGTGGATAAGTATTTGCAGAAAACACAACAAAAGTCTAGTTGAGAACAGATGCCCTAATTCTAATGGAAGAACTTCACACCAACTCCTTTAAAGCCCATTTCTTTAAAGGCCACTTCTGAACCTGTATGCTCACCACTCCCTCAGTATGTTTTGCAGTTTTTCTGTCTCTTTGGCATACCATGCATCAGAGACACAAGTTTTTAATTACCCTGTCAGGCTTCCTCCCCTTCTTCATGATTGTCACCACCCCTCACTTATGGTCTATGATGATCTTGATCTTAAAGTAGCTAGCTTATACGCGGGATATCAGGCATACCTTGCAAAGATGCATGCCATATGATGTTTCACAGCATCTCTTAGGACCATATTGTTTCTTGCATACCCTTTCCAAAAGGCACTGCCTCCTCTTTAACAGATAATGGGCTTTTTTCTTGTTAGTGATGTTGGCAGGAGCTCTCAATCAGAAATCAGTTAGATTTGCCACTGAGCAGACAAGCATTATTTATCCTCATGGTCCCTCTCTATTTTTATTTCATCCAAGCATTGGCTCAGTAAGACACTCTCACAGATAAGTGACCATAATTATATGCTAAACCCACATATTATTCAATACCCAGCCAAGAGCAAAGATGTAACTTTTATACAGTGGAAAAACAGTACAGGAGATGTATCACTAAGCTGCCAGATAAGAAGCTTAGATTTAAACAGACATAATTAAAATTCATTTTACTTCTGTAGGCACAGATTCACACTAACATTAATCTGGCAGTGGCAAAGTCTCTTAAGGGCTGGTCCAGCTTCCGCTGAAGTCAGTGGCAAAGTTGTACTGGAGACAGGCTCAGCCCTTCATCTGTCTGGTGATGACTATTACAATAAACTACATTTATGGAAATTCATATCCTTACAGTTAAAAATGTTCAACACAAAAATCCAGTAGGCAGTCCTTCCTTTGTGGCTTTATAGCCAGGGCATTTTCTGATACCTGTTAAATTCACCATACTCTGCTGAAGAAGAGAATTACTGAAGCACTGTTTAAACTCATCTTCAAAAAGTATGGCCTGTTTCCTTTCTCCTAAGTTGCTATATGCTAGTAGTTTCTGAAGTCAGCATCTTGTAAGTGCATATTTTCTACAAAAATATTTCACTACAGCTTTATTTAAAATTCATATTAAATAAAACTATTCATCTCGTAAGTCAGGTTGGAAATACCTGTTGCCTGTCTGGCCCTAACCTCTTTGTTCATGCATGACATTATGCGGAAAGTCCCTCTGTGTAAACAGTGCTCTTTGCCATTTTCTAAATAGCAATCTTTTTGAAAGGGCTTTAAAAATGTCCGGAACGTTTCAGACATTGGCCAACGCTGATATTCCAGACCCACGCTGTGCTTCAGTCTCTGTTTAGCATCTCCATGAAACTTTTTATAAGGGCACCGGTTTTCCCCAAAGACCTTTGCCAAAATTTCACCTTTCCTCCTCCAGCCACATCACCTGTGGATGCCGTGAAATAAGAACCCAACTGCTTGCTGTCAGGTGCTCTTGAAAAAGTTTGTTCACTGTTTCACAAAGCAGTTATTGCTGAGCCTTGTGTTTATTTTTTGTGAGAAAGGGAAACTCGTACCTGTGTTAATGAGTGTTTGTACCCATAAAGAGTCACCTAAGAATGTGCAGTTGTGTGTTTTTGCAAAGAAGGTGTTTGCTAGTTATGTGTAAATGAATATCCACATTTTGACATCTCACTCAGAATATAGCAATTACATTGAGTACACAATAAAAATCTTAAACTGAGCCTGATGACTATATCAGGGTACTAAGCGGTGGTTTTAGCTGAATTAATGGATTTGTCTACTTGTATTGGCTTTGTGTGGCAAGGTTTTGGTAGCGGGGCGGGGGGGTTGTTACAGGGCTGCCTTCTGTGAGAAGCTGCTGAAAGCTTCCCCTGTGTCCGACAGAGCCAATACCAGCCGGCTCTAAGATGGACCTGCCACCGGCCAAGGCAGAGCCCACCAGCGATAGTGGTAGCGCCTCTGGGAGAACATATTTAAAAAGGAAAAAAAAGTTGCTGGGACAGACAGAAACGGCAGCCGGAGAGAGGAGTGAGAACATGTAAGAGAAACAACCCTGCAGACCCCGAGGTCAGTGAAGAAGGAGAGGGAGGAGATGCTCCAGGCGCCGGAGCAGAGATTCCCCTGCGGCCCGTGGGGAAGACCATGGTGAGGCAGGCTGTCCCCCTGCAGCCCAGGGAGGTCCACGGTGGAGGAGATCTCCACCTGCAGCCCGGGCAGGACCCCACGCCGGAGCAGGGGGTTGCCCGAAGGAGGCTGTGACCCCATGGGAAGCCTGCGCTGGAGCAGGCTCCTGGCAGGACCTGCAGACGTGTGGAGAGAGGAGCCCACACCGGAGCAGGCTCCTGGCAGGACTTGTGACCCCGTGGGGGACCCACGCTGGAGCAGTGTGCTCCTGAAGGACTGCAGCCTGTGGAAGGGCCCCACGCTGGAGCAGTTCGTGAAGAACCGCAGCCCGTGGGAAGGACCCACGTTGGAGAATTTCATGGAAGACTGTGTCCCGTGGGAGGGACCCCACGCTGGAGCAGGGGAAGAGTGTGATGAGTCCTGCCCTTGAGGAGGATGAAGCGGCAGAAATAACGTATGATGAACTGACCGTAACCCCCATTCCCCGTCCCCCTGCGCCGCTGGGGGGGTAGGTAGAGAATCCGGGAGTGAAGCTGTGCCCGGGAAGAAGGGAGGGATGGAGGGAAGGTGGTCTGAGATTTGGTTTTATTTCTCATTACCCTACTCTGGTTGATTGGTAATAAATTGAGTTAATTTTCCCCAAGTTGAGTCTGTTTTGCCCGTGACGGTAATTGGTGAGTGATCTTTCCTGTCCTTATCTCAACCCACAAGCCCTTTGTTATATTTTCTCTCCCCTGTGCAGCTGAGGAGGGGGAAGTGATAGAACGGCTTTGGTGGGCACCTGGTGTTCAGCCAGGGTCAACCCGCCACACTACTATAGCTTAACTTTCTTTGTGCATGAAGACATGGGGAAATCCTAATAAAGAGGCAACTGGTAAATGTTCAATATGTTTAATACTTTGCTCCCTCATTTGGAGAACAAAGAGTTGCCTGTTTCATACTACTGGTTTGGACAAAAGCAGGGCACAGAAACGTGTAATCTGCATTTTCTGAATAGTCAAGATCTACAAAGATGATTTCATGTCTCTAGCTCTTTTATGTTGGCATGCTGGCAAAATCTGACAAACAATAATCTAAAGTATATTTTTTTTGCTAAAATTTGCAACCAGAATCAGAAATATTCACAGTTCTGTTGTGTTTGTAATGCAATGTGAAGCATTGGCCTAATCTGAACAGAAGACTACCACCATAGAGCATGAAATTGAACTAATCTTTTAAATCAGTATAAAATTACTACTCCTATCTCCTGAGAGCTAGTCTAATAAACTGATGAATATGTAAGAGTTTCTGACATCCAATGAGAAATCCAACTGTATAAAAAGAATAAAAGGACGAAGGGAAGAGAGTCTAATTCTTCTCAGGAAGCTGCTCCTGCTAATGTGATGAGGAAACTCCCACTGTGAACCGTGTCACTTCCATCATGTGGGACCACTCTGTGAGACCTTGTCATTTTGTAGCTTTGGAAAATTAACTGCAAAATGAATTTTTCCTGACCTTTTTGACAACGAAATATGTTTTGCTTTATTCTGTAATGATCGGACTGACAGTCTTTCTGTAAATAATTCATACAAAGCCTCATAACGTGTGACTATGTAATTCAGCTCCAGATATGCATGCGCCTGTAACATTGGCAACATAGAGAAATAAATACTCATTACTCATAGTGGATTTCACTATGGACAGTTCTACTCACTGGACAGTTCTACTTAAATATGTCCTACATTTATTTAATTTTTAAAGAGGAGAGAAAGAATGATCTAATATTGGTGTGCACCTTATCTATTAAAAGTTTGTTAGGTAATTGTCGCCTTTCTGCAAGTTTAATTTTTCTGACAGTGGTGGAAAGTAGTTAAACACAAAAAAATGGGACATGTGCTATTACTTTATACAAGAGCTAGCACCTTGCCTTAATGTTCCTGGTTTGTGTCTGAATTTATTACTTTGTGCTGTTCTCACCTCCAGGCACGGGAATGGCTCATCTTTCTGACCTGAAAAGGGTCTTGTGGGCCTGAATGCGTATTTGCTTTTGTCCTAAAACCAGAAGAAGGTATTAATACCTGAACCCATGTGTTCGCCTGGTCCTGGTGGAGGTGGCAGTGTTAGGCTGCTGGGGAGTGTGAGGTTCCTCATTTGGGGGAACGGCTTCCCCCTTCTCTGGCCCAGCTCCGCGGTACAGCTCTGGCCCCCCGGCTCCTTCTCTCCGTTCACCTCCTTCTTCCCACAGCAGGTTTTTGCTTTTTCTTTCTCAGTTCAAGGCCTCTTTTGAAGTAACTTCAGTTCTCCACCACTTCTACGCAAAAGCGTCCCTAAGGCCCTTGGTTTCCCGAGCCCTTCTAGCAATTTTCGGTGTGAATGTCTGTGTGGCAAATGTAGAAATTAGGACAGTTATGAGGCCACCTATCCCAAATCGGACAGCCGGAGGCCAGGTGGGGAAAGGCCGTGGCAACGCTCCCTGCCCAGGAGCACAGAGTACAGGGTGCAAGGGCCTAGGCACCCACGCCCCCCACGCTCCTCGTGGCTCTGGGCCAGCCCCTGGCTCCTCTTCGTGGGGAGCTCCTTGCCCGGGGTGCCCACCAGCACCAGCTGCCCGTGGGCATCCTCAGCGCCAGCCAGCGGGGTTGCTCCTGGGGAGACAAGGGGAGACTGCAAGGGGAGCCCAGAGCTCCTCTGTCTGTGTGGCAGGGCTGAGGGAGCCAGAGCTGCCCATGCATGGGAGAAAGGATGCAGTCTTGCATGGGAGGAGGGACGCAAGCACAGGAGGAGGCAGGGATGCTTGTAGGGAAGAAGGGATGCCTGCTCGAGGAGAGTTGCGTGCCGGGGAAGAACGAGGGATGCTTGCAGGACAGGCGGAATGCATGCGCGGGAGGTGGGACGCACGGGGGATGCGGGCAGGGGAACGCACGGCAGAGCCGCCCGGCGACGGCGGAGACGGGGGCGCGCCCTGGCTGGGGCCGCGGCTCCTCCCCGCCCTGAGTGACTCCGCGCCCGCCTAATCGCCGCGCCGGGACGCCGTGATGTGCAGGCGCGCGGCCCAATCCGGCCGGGGCGGCGGGGCTGGGGCGCGCCGAGCGCGGGCAGCGGGGCTGGGGCACGGCACGGCACGGCTCGGCAGGACGGCTCGCCTCGGCTCGGCGCGGCGCTCGGGCGGTGAGTGCTCCCGGCAGCTCTTCCAGCGCGGCTCCGACTTGGGGAAAGTCGCCGGCAGTCGCCCCGCCGCCCAGAGGTGCGCCGGCCCGGGCATCCCGGAGCATCCCGCCGGCGGCGGCGGGGCGGGAGGCGCCGACCGGCCCCAGCGGCTCCGCGGGGCCCGGCCCGGCCCTCGCTGCCGCCCGGCTCCGCTCCCGGTCAGGCGTGTCCCCGGGGTGGGGGAGGTCCCGGGACAGTGGGGCGGCGGGACGGGCGCGGAGCCCCCCCCCCCCCCCCCGCGGAGCGGGAGAGCGCGCGCGGAGCCCGGCGCGCATCGGTGCCCGCCGGGACGCGGAGTACGTGTCCGCTGGGCGCGCTCCGGCCGGCCCTTCCAGCCTCCCCGCGGCGAGGAAAAGGCACTCGTCTGATTCATTCCCATGGAAAACTTCACCCGCGGGCTGAGCCGGGGCGGGCGCGGGAGATACGCTGCCCCGTGGCCGCTGTGAGCGGGTTTGGTGCGGCCGGGCCGTGAGCTCCGCCGCCGGGATGGAGAGGGGCGCGCAGCGAAAGCCCCGGCTGCTGCAGAACTTCAGGCTTTGTGCGAGTTGGTAGAAGCAGAGCCCGGCTGCAGGGGAGGGGAGGTGCTGCTTCCCGCTGCGGGTTCCCGCAGAGCAGTACCGAAAAGGGGATTCGGTCTGCATTTAACTTTTATCTTTTGTGCAGGACAGTGTTCCTAAAAGCAGAAAAAGTGAGGAAATTGGAGCCGACTTCTCATCTAATTGAAGCGGGGTGAAATAAAATGAATTAGTGGGGCAGCAGTGTGGGTTTATTTTTATACATCTCTAATTTGGGCTGGGAGAGGAAGTGTCACCCTGCTCCCCCGAACAATGGCTTCTTGTTGGGAGCCTGCAAAGGGAAGGGGAAGAGCACGGAATTTTTCAGGAGGTGAAGCTTTAGACTTGCCTTTGCATAGGAAAGGCTGGGGCACCCTGGCACTGGCTGTAAGTATTCTAATGGATAGCATCAAGTCCCGCTGCTTATAGAGGTAACAAACTCTGCCGGCATGACTGTTCTCCAGTTGTAAGTTTTTATCTAAGTGGAAATAGCAGTGAGATGTGTGGATGGGAATCTAACCTCCAGTTAATGCTTCCTTGGGACAGGCTGCATGTGTCTGCTCTGTAATAGCATCCATACCTTCAAGCAGGGCATCACTTGAACTCATTTATTTCTTTTCAGGAGAGCTGTTGGTATAGCTCTGAGCAAATGCCATCGAATCAGCCTCCGAGGTTGTTATTGCTGTTACACAATCCCAGTGGAATGCGTGTGCACACGAGAGCTGGGCTTCCTGTTTTTGGTCAGTCTGTAGAAGAGACTATAAAAGATAATAGATATCTCAGATAAATTGCTTTTGCATGAGAACTTGGAGCCATTGTTCAACCGGTAACACTTGTGACTTCTCCAGTGAGCCTGGTAACCTGAGAAGAAAAACTCCTTTTAATGTTGGGAGACTTGCTCAGAGTAACTTTAAAGACAACAGCTGGAACCTGGTTATTAAGACGGAATAGTTACAGAGATCAACATATGTTAGTGCTGTGCATAGTGATGTATAGAAATTCAATCTGTTTTGAAAAGAAACCTTGTGCAAAGAGGAGCTGCTGGTAATTTGTCAGTGGAGTGCAGTGTTTTGGGGGGATTAGTGGACACAAGGCAAGTCCCCTGGGTGCAATACTCTGCAGCTGATTTCTGTCCCAGGGGTGTTTGATGGCCTTCCGTGGGGTGTGTGCATGCAGAGAACTTAAATTCCAGATCTGCTGGTTTGCATCTGAATAACTCTTTAAAAAAAAAAAGTACATTATAAAATAATTTACTAAGAAAAATCTTTTTGAAACACTGCTGTTATCACAACCCGTTAATCTTGCCAAACATTTAACAATTTGAGGATGTTGCTTGGTTGTAACCAGGCTCCTTTGAAGGAATTCTCTGCTTGTGAAAGATGAATTACTCGTTCTTTGTCTGGGTTAAGAGATCATAATGTGATTATTAAACTCAGTTATTCAGTGCTAGATATAAAGAATTATGCTTAACCAGGGTCTTTGTTCTCTTATCAAAGCTAATCTGACCAAGTTTCCCCTCCTATAAAGTAGGCAAACATCTCCCCAGATTAAAGAATGCCCAAAACTCCAGAAACCCATTTTACTGGTTTTGGCTAGATTAGCTTCACAGTGGGGAGTGCTTTGGGGACTGACGACTTCATTAGGTATTCGACTGATGGATGCTCGGATTTGGGATAAATGCAGAGGAACTCCTTCCCCTGGGGCTCCTTTACTGATTTCTCTGCTCCAGGTTTCAATTGTTGTGAGATTAAGATGGTGAGTGAAGGAATTGCAGCCTTGTTAAATGGGTTTGCCACTGAATTCACTCATGCGGGATCTTCTAGTAACTCTTTCCTGTGTTTACTTGGCTGTCTAGTGCAGCAGCTTAACTGGCTTTGGAGAAGTGGAAATACATCAGTTCGGACTTGAAGGAAGCAAATGAGAATGCTACGCGATGATTGATTGAAAAGGGTGTGAGGGACAGTAATTCAGTAATTTTGCTTAAGCAGCTGCCAGTGATCTAAGTGGTCCGAGTGCCTTGTGAATAGCTTTTATAGGTAAACTTCATGTTGGAAGTACTGTCTGTGTCTTTTGTGTAGTAAAACTGCAAGTGCTCCACTTCTTGGAGCATCAGTGCAGGAGTTGCGTTTTTGCTAATGTGTATAGCGTAATGCATTGGGAGAAGAGAAATGCTGTTCTTTTTATGTGATTGGCAGTGAGTTTAGGAAAGGTGTACCCATAATCTTTCTATATAGATATTTTAATCCACTTCCTTATCAAAGTAGATAGTAGTGATCAGTAGTAAGTACACTTCATCACTTACGAGAGCTTAATTTACCGCTTGAGGTTGTCTTGGTGGTGATATTTCAGGTGGTAGTAGTTTATTTGATGATGTTGCCCAAGTACACCCTATCTGTGTTCTTGGTAACCTATTTTACATAGCATTAAATGATAGGTGGCGAAACACAATGAGGCTGTGTTTTCAGCAAAACCGAAGACTGAGTGAGTTCTGCTTTATAGCAAATTTTTCAGGTTTGTTTGGTGGTTGTTGTTGTTTTGTTTTGTGGGTGTTTTTTTAAGTTACAATGTCTTGCATCTCTTTCCTTCTTAAAATGCTGAGTGCTGTGGACCAGAATCCTCTGGGGACATTTGTCCCTCTTTAGATATGGGCCCGTTAACTTGATTTTCTTGCATGTGAACTGCCTGTGGCAGAGGAAGTGACGGTAAAGCAGTGTCTGACCTGTTTGCATTATTCCGGCACGGGTTTTGTATAGATCCAGTGGTGCCCTGCAAAGCGCAGTCCCAGCTTGCTAATGGTGTTGACGATGGTGTTCGAGGGTGGCTCTCGACCTGCCATGTTGGGAGGCAGGTTAACCCTGTGCAGGGACATGGTGATGCTTCTGATCAAGAAGAGAGTTATAAAGCAAATGTGGAGAAGGAAGGACAGAGATCTCACCTGCTACGGTGTTGCTTTGCAGTTTGCAGAGAGCTGGACAGGTGAAATTTACGTGGCTACAACTTGTTTTTTATCTGTGTGCCACAGAGTAGCAATAAACAGCAAAAGAAACATGGTTTAAGTTGGTGTTTTGTTCACGCTTTGAATATTATCTTTGCCTCCCTGTACGTTAAAGCAGTAATTCAGCACAGTAAAGCAGATTCTCCTCTCTGAGGGACAGCTGTTTAACATTGACTGACAAGCTATTGACCTGCATGGTGCAATAACAGATATTAATTTTTAACTTATCACTTACTACTGAGTTCCTTGTCATATTGGGAATAGCCACAATATGATGTGTTAATAAATATTAACTAATTACTGACTGTTGCATACTCAACACTTTTTGAACGAAGTACTATTGTGTATTAAGTATTCTGTGTATCTTTTTGGACATTGAGCTCATGCAGTAACTGAAAGTTGCTAATTACACCAAAAAAGCCAAACATGAATCCAGAAACTTCTACCACCAGATCTCTGTGAAAAGTAAAGTTAAATATTGAATTTAAAAAGTTTACCAAATAACCTTAATGCATATGCAGAGCAAAGCATTCCTGAATATTTTTCCATTTCAAGTACGTTGCAAAACTGAGACCAACCCTTCTAATAAGGGTGATGCAAGGTTGTATTAAATCAGTATTTGTTGGGTTACTCTAATGAATGTCACACTATCACCTTCCTCTTTCCTATCCATGGTACCCAAACCCTTCGATAGGCATCTGTTGTCATCTTTGCACGTACATTCCTGTTGGCACTTTGGGAATTGGATTATTGCACAAGCAGCAGCAGCTACGTCTATGGTGAGTAGGACCTGGCTAAGCTCTGCCTGCAGTGCTGCTGGTGGGGGGGTGCGTGGAAGGACTGTTTCCCCTCTGACCATCCCAGAGAGGGCTCTTAACACAGAATCAGCTTTCCCTGCTTGCACCATTAAAACCCTTTTCCAGCCCAGAGGTACCTGCTAGTCTTGCTGCTGGTAGATGAGTAGGTTGGAAGGGTGAGAGGTGTGGTCTCATGGTTGAAGGCAGTTGGGTGATGGTCTAACATCTGAGCTCTGGGTGGTATGGCTGGGAGAAATGGTGCTAACCGGCCATCCTGGAGGTCCTCTGAGCAGCAGCAGCTCAGCTGACAGTGACTGGGTGGCTGTAATCGCTTTCAGCCACGTAACTACTGCCCATGAATGCGCTGTTGTTGTGTCCCCTGCTCCACACACTCGCGTTTGGGTGTTTATGTGGGTGTACTGTCTCTCTTGGATTTATTGGATGGCAAGGAATTAAAAGTAGGTATCCCCAGCGTGGTCTGTGCTGGGAGTGGGTATGGGGTGGGTGGTACTTGGAAACAGCAGCATTTAGTACAGCTTCAGTCTTAGCTGTAGCTGCCTACTTTGTGCTCTTCAATGCTGAAGCTGTAGGTGACAGGTCAGGCTTGTCCTGTCCATCCTCACTAGTCTTTCCTGCCCTGGATGTTCTTCCTGCCTCTAGGTCAGGTTTTTCTGAAGAAGAGACTTCAATAACACCTCTCCATCATGTTCTGTGCTGTGAGATTCACTTGGGGTGCTGCAGTGTGGCCTGTGAGAAGTCTCCTGGTTTGTGCAGATCCCTTTCCTGAGTGAAGGGCTAGGTTAGGTGTAGATTTCCTCTGCTTTACCAGCAAGTGACATGAGCCTGGCTGGGTGACATTGCCACACTGTGCCATCAGCTTGGGGACAGGGAATCCCAGCTGTCAGAAATCCTCCTGCCCTGTCTCACTGTGCTGCAGCCCCCAGCACACCCAGTCTCCCTTAGCACATCGCACCAGCACACCTCCCGGGGTGGGTGTGCTGCGGCACTGAATATGTGCTGACTCTGGAGGGTGATGGATGTCCACCCTTTTAATTGGTGATTGAAGAGATGATTTGATTACAGCCAAAAGATGGGCCTCATGAGTGTTTGTGGCTGCAGAGCCCAACCCTGGACAACAGGCGCTGTGTTGGAGATTTCAGGTATTTGGTGCGACCCTCTGTGATAAGGTGTTGGTGTACCCTCTGTGGTCTGCCAGCCACGTAAAGAGCAACCTGGTTTGTACCGGCTGAGTGAGAAAACGTGATGAATTGATGGAGCTGGGAGACAGAAGTCTCCATGTAAGAGGGCTGGAGAGTGGGGTGGGAGGAGAGGACATGCCAATCTGCCCTCTGCTAATACCACACTGTTTGATCCAGAGGTGGTGGCATTGGAGGTAATCGAGCTCTTCCTTGCGGCAGGCATGTCTGACGTCAGTGCTGCTAGCAGGCAGCTGCCCTGACAGCAGGACTGCCTGCTTGGCCTGGTCCACCCTCTTCTGGCAGGTCTGTTCCCATCAGAGAGGGGTGGACCTCCATGGACAGGGTGCTGAGCTGTGGTGGCCAGTGCCGTGCATGGCCAATGCGCTCAGTCATTGTGGCATCTGCCAGTCTCCTGGGAATCTGTAATCTGTTGGCTTTTTTGGTAATAGATTAAAAATGCTGAGAATGACAAGCAAGTCCTGTCTGGCCTGCTTGGAAGAATTACATCATGTGTGCTCCTCTAACAGCTAGTGTTTCACGTCTGGGTTTTGTGGGTTAATGCTTGGGCTACTCAAAGCTAGTTTTGTCACTGGGTTTGTGAGTGGCGTGATGATGAAGAGGTAGCCTCCATGTCCCCAGAAGGGTTGCTAGCAGCAGAGGCCGAGCTATTGAGAGCCATTCTTTCCCTTTTGCCCTGTTAGTTTATCTCTACCTTTCAGCAGCCGTGAGCCATGAGGGTGACCTCACGGCTGCCTGTGGAAATGCAGCATCACCGGCAGGTGGGCTGCTTGCCTTGGGTCCCCTTCCTTGTGTCACCCTGTGCCGGCTGGTCTGTGCTTTCCAATGCCCTGTGCTGCAGGGCAAGGTGCGCGTTCCTGGGGGTGTATTGGCTCCACCTGCAACATCCAGACTGTGCCCGCGGGGCATGGTGGCCTGTGCACTACTGACATTTGGGACTCAGTATGGAAGAAATAAAATAATTATTGGTTTGACATGCATCTGAGGATGTGGGGAGCAGGACAACTGTCTGAAATGGGAAGCTCTGGTTAGGACGGCTGCCGATTGCTCATGTCAATCCATATGGGCCATATGCTTCTAACCAGTCTCCTTGTCTCATTTCCTCCTCTGAAATGCTTACAGCTGTTTTTCCTGCCTCTTCAGTAGGTTTTTTGTTCTTGTAAAAAGAGTGACAGCTCACAGATGTTGCTGAGAGTCCCCACTGCATAGCTGGGAAGAGAGACTATTACTGTGATCTTCAAGAGAAGATAAGGTGTAGTGTCTCTGCAGGAGGCCTAATTTCTGATGTTTCGAAGTAAGCTTTTTTGTTTTTTCTTTATAAAGCTGAAAATAGTTTGCTGTCTCATTCACTGTTTCCCCATCACATACTGCCCTTAGTGATGGAAGTAAAAGAGCAGGTAGTTGGTGCTGTCACTTATGGGTGGAACAAGGAAGGAAGAAGTGATGTTGCCCATGAACGTATTGTCTAGTGTTAAGAGGCGTTCAGCATTCAGTCTTGCTGCTATGCTTATAAAATCTGGGTTGAACTTCACAGTGTTGCTTAGGTGTTGGCTTTTTTTCTAAGAAGTCCATGACCAAAATGATAGCAGTGCGTGAGGTTCATCATTGCTGGTCCTCCACTTAGCTCGGTGTACAATCTCTTCTGTTCTGCCCTTTTTGCATTCTGCCAAGAGAAGTAATTACAGACTTCCGTAGTGGGGTTAATAATCCAGTCCTGATAAGGTGAAAAAGGAGCTCTAGAGATGCTGATGCCTATGTGAGTGTTTCACAGTTTATGGATGGATGGATGTTAAAGAGGCATCTGAAGACAGTGAGAGAAGCTTTATGTACCCTCTTTTAGACTGGTGACCTGTGTAGTGCAAGAAAATTGGAGTTAATATGGTGAAGTAAATGGCTGTGTTGAGTTGGCTTGAATGCCAAGTTGAGACAGTGCCTGTAACAAATAAAACCTAGTGGTATGTTTATGTAGGAAGTCTGTGTGATCTTGGGTTCATTTAGGTTCTGAGAGCATATAGAACATCTCTGCTCTTAGTGGGTTGGTTGCCTGTTGGCCATAAACCCTAAATAAGCAAAACTTCTCTTATTTTCCAATCCTCAGGTTGCTTTGGTGGCTCTGCTTTGCCTTTTTTGCAGTCCCAACATCACAAAACCACAAGGCGTCCCAACAGCTGTTGTATTGGAGTTTGAGATAGGAAACTTTCCTGTATAGGATCCCAGTGGTATGTCCATGGCTGGTGACCATTTTCCTGCTTCATCTTCCCAAGGGTCTCAGTGCTGTGCAGGGAGCCACAGGTTGGCCCTTCCTCCTGTACAAAATATAGTGGGGTTGTACTCAGCCCATGTTATAAATGATACTTTATAAACTGCTGTAGGAAATAGAAAAGAAAGTCATTCTGATTTGTGTTCTTTCAGAGCCCTGCTCTTTATACCAAAATACACAGGATAAGTCTGGCCCTTCCCTCTATTCACTTTTCATAGCCTCCTTTGTTTTTAAATTTATATATCTTTTTATTCTAAATTCCTCCCATCCCCAAAATAGAACAGACATCAGCCTGCAAGCAAAGGTTGCCAGACATTGGTCTTGTGGATTATAGTGGCTTTTTGGCCTGGTAGGAGACTGAGCCCCACCCTACGTAGGCTTGGATTAAAAATAGCCTTTCTTTTCAGCAGGCTGAAAACTGTACACAACACATTCACGTCTTGGTTTCTGGGGCGCTGGCAGCCACAGGAAGCCCTTCAGCTATAAAATACCTCAGAAAATCTGTTTGCTGCTAATTCATCCAAAAGTACTAAGGTGACCAGTGTTGGGGAGGTGTACAGCCAAGTGTCTGACTGCCGGCCATGTAGTTATAGTAGATATTGAGTGAAGTTTTAGCCATGCTTTTTGCAGGACCTGAAAGAGTTGAAAACTGTAGACCACAGGCTCTGTAGTCCAGTAGCCTGGAAAGAGCCCCTGGTCCATCCTTGTTAGTGGAGAGAGTTGGCTGGGTGTGATGAAAAGATGAATGGATGCTCTATCGCTGAGCCTTAGGGGCAGGAAGCAGTCAAGGCCTTTTTTGATTCCTTAAATGCCTATATTGGCTTAGGCAGTTGTTAAGAAAACACTGGCAGAAGCTCTTATGCTTCATTACCTGTGTTGGTAACATCTTAGTGTGATAGCAAGGTGTCTCATGGGTGGGAGGAGGACCCTGAGGCTCTGCTCTCTTGGGGGAGTGTTTAGGGGTCGAAGACGTTCCTGGATGGGGAGGTGCTTTCATGGAGGAAGGTCTGGCAGACTCGCAGGTCACTAGCTATAGGAAGGAAGGACAGAGCTCTGGCCAGCTGAAAATGAAGGCAAGTGCTTCCTACAACTGCTCTGCTACCTGGTTGTATGAGCTTGGCAGGGAGTTGGGTGGGAAAGGGCATGTGTGCTGCTCTGATCATAGAATCATAGAATTGTTTAGGTTGGAAAAGACCTTTAAGATCATCGAGTCCAACTGTCAACCATGCCCACTAAACCATGTCCTGAAGTGCCTTGTCTACGTGCTTTTTGAATACCTCCAAGGGATAGTAACTCAACCACTTGCCTGGGCAGCCTGTCCCAATGCCTGACAAAATGGCATGAGGCCTGATGGCTGAAGGCCATGCATTCAAGGGAAGATAGCAATCCTGGCCTAAAAACACAGCCTTTTATCTTCTTGCCTTCGTGTTGACCAGTGTTTTGATGCCCAGCAAGAACAGCAACATTTTGGGGCTGCACTGGCATTAGCCTGCCTGTTTAAGTATGTCCCAGCTCAAGTGCTGTGGGGAAGTATGAGGGCCAGGAGACTGCTCCTGCCCCACAACCTTCAGCTCAGTCCTGTCTGTCCAGACTTGAGCTGCACGCTCCTCCCTCTTCTTATAAAACAGAAAAACACATTAAGGGCAAGAGGTTGACCAGTATCTGGTGTGGTGGTCTCATTCCCCCACTGCTTATTGGAAAAGCCAAGCCAAGTGTTTGGCCATGGGATAGCAGAAGGGAAGAGTTGAGTGTCTCCTTGCTCTGGGCATCTGTTCTCTGCCTTGTGAACCTCAGCTGTTGACTTCTTGCATTGTTTAATTTGTTTTCCACTGTCCTTGGCCATGCTTGTGTGAGGCAGCAAGTTGTTTTACAGGGTGGTAGCAAATGCCAGCTACTTGCAGGCTCCTGCCCACTCTGCAGGGGAAGGCAGCATGTGGCTCATCTGGGCTGTGGAAGCAGGCAGTGGTACCTAGCAACTGCAGCCTCCAGCTTAGCCATAAGCCTCCTACAGTTGTTTAGGGCTGGGGTGGGAATAAATGAGCAGGGGAGTGCGATGGGAGGAGGGCAGGGAGACTCTGCCCCATTGCCTGTTCCATGATTCTTCATGACTAGCATGCTTTTGTGGGCCTGGAATGGCTTATTTTACCTTGTTGATCAAATGTCTCTCTGAAATGCCTTTTTCTCTTCAGTTTTTGTAGACTCCGCCTTGGCCTCTTCTGTTTCTTCTATTCTAGACTAGACTGTAAAAAAAAAAAAAAAAATTAAAAATGTGAAATAACTGTCTCTCATAAAACCTTTGTAAACAATCATGAAAATGGCTGTAGAAGGACACTAGAAGTATTTTGTTTCTCCCAAAGGCTAGGGACAGAGCCTTCAGCCTTTGTTAACTCAGTTGCATATTTTTACTCTAGCTGCGAGTCAAGGGGCTATTTGTTCATATCTCAATTTCTTAAAGTGGAAAAACTGACTCCTGCAGTTATGTCTTTATTATAGACTTTTTTTTGCTAGAGGAAACTGAATTTTTCTTGAAAAAACTGCTAGCTAGGCTGCTTTTTAAAACTGTGCAAATAGAGGAACTTAAGGCAATGTGACTGTTGCCCACTGCAGGGTCAGGTCAAGACAAGGAAAATCCTGCAAAACACCAATTTGGCAAAAAGCATAAAGAAGAAAATCTGATACTCTGGGAGATGACAGGCTGAATAACATCAGAAGAGCTGCTGTCCTGTATCAGTGTTTCTAATATCAGGTGCTGAATGAGACTGTGGTTTGGGGAGATGCTGTGTTTTGCAGGAGGTATCAGTGACCGCTGGTGCAGTAGCTGGAGAGGGCTCACCTCTGGCTTGCAGTAGGTAATCCTGCCCCTGACCTGGGTCCTGTTAGTGCAGCTTCTGCCAGAATTTTGTTTGCTAGAGCTGCTTCTGTTGCCTTGGCTCCAGATGATGGGAACACTGTCTTGCTAGAGAAAAAAAAAAAAAATTAATTGCAGAGTTCTATGGACATCCTCTTGGATTCCTACTGAAATTGTTGTGCCTTGCTGAGGAGGCGGGAAATGAAGCTTAAGAAAAATCCCTTTGTTCTCCCTCATCTCCCTCCTGATCATATGAAGATCAATATATGAAAAGTATTTTGGTACTAGAAGGAAAATAGGAAGGCATGTGATTCTGCACTCAATTTATATATATGGGTCTGATTTTTTTGCCAATGTGTTAGGGATTAAATTAGGGCTCTCCAGAGCAGAATGCACAGGGTATTTAAAATACAGGTTGAAGACCTTGGATAACAGAAGCTTGTACCATCTCTGGATTAGATGGAAGGTGATGTGCAGTGGGTAATTAGTGAAACAAGGTCGCACAGTCATCTGTGTGCCATTCACATGTTCTTCCTTGCCTGTTGTGTTGGAATCTGAAAACCATAGCTAGTCCTGCTTTTCTATATGCTCTTACCCTCAAAGTATCTCTGCAGCTTGGCATCACAGGAGCTGACCGGACGAGCGAAGTATGATCCTGCTGCTGCATGCTGGAAGTACCACGTAACAATCTGCATTGTTAGTGCCAGAAATAGTGGCTACGAGTGATGCAGTTTGTGTTAACATAGAGTGGTGAGATGAGCGTTTTTGCTTCATGAGACCATCCCACTTCTGATGTACCTGTTAGCTTCCAACAGAAACTGGAGACTGGAGCACTTTGGGTTACCATATTTATAGCAATGTGTGTGTGTCTTCCTAAATTTGATCAGGTCTTGTTTTTTTTTTAATGTTTGTATTGGTCTTTGTCCCAGCAATGTTGCTAGTGTACGTGGTACTGTCCCAGCCCAGGCTGCAGAAGCCCACGGTGCCAGAACTTCTGCTCAATGGGCTGTGCTCAGAATAACAGTGGAGGGGGGTTGCTAATCTGCTTCTCCCACTGTCTCTCCAATGCTGCAAGGTAGAAGAGTGTCTTGCTCTACTTTCACAAACAGTAGGACTGAGCTTGCTGCCTTTGACTCTGCCCTCCTGGGAAGGACGGGGATGGTGGATAGGTCCCATGTGTTTTCACAGTCGCTGTCCCCATTTTTCTGGGAGAGCTCAGTGCAGCCCCTCCTGGCAGGCAAAACTGCTGGGCGAGCACCAAAGTTCTCAGTGTGTCCAGAACAGCGCTAACCAAATGGAAACTTGAATTCAAGTTACCCATCCCTGTAATTGGCATTCGTATTTTGTGAAGCAGTGCTTCAGCTTGCTAAATAACGTCTGAAAGATCATAAATCCTGGGTCCTTGTTTATGCTGCCATTGCAATCTTGTGTTCCTTCCTGCTAATCAGCTGGGAAGGGTCTGTGGAGCGTTGTTTGGGTTTGGAGCAGGACTGTGGTTTTTAGATTCCAGGATGCTGAGTCTCGTCCCAGGGACAGGCTTGGATGCTCTCCTGCCTTGGAGCCTCTGCAGCAGGACGCTAATGAGCAGGCTGATACTCCAGACTGTCGCTGTTTATCTTGGGTTAAAATGGTATTTGCCTTCTGCTATAACTACTGAGCAGCTGCAGTGCTGCGGTGTTGTATGCATATATATATATATATATTTTCCACTATAAATCCTGTAGTTAAACGTTTCCTTGACCCAGCATAGAACAAGGTGCTTGTCTCCACCTGGTCACAGAAATAAAGGAAGTGAGTTCTGAAACAATATTGCAATTAAGCTTTTTCTTCCTGAATTCTGCACAAAACGTTTTGCCTCCAAGAATGGATTGTGAGGACTTTTATTTTAGGGAATATATAGGGTGTTGCAGGTGTATGTAAAGTTATCCTGTTATGGTTGGTATTGTGCAGACAAGAAGGGAGAAGGTTGGCCCCTGCTTTTAAGAACTGTTTCTGAGATAGCAACACTTTGAAGGAGGTCAATAGAGAGCAAATGGAAAGACATTTAGAAATGCATTCATGTTTCTCAGTGCTCCTGGAAGTAATAAGCAATTTTATGAAATCCTCACTTAGATAGAATTCACCTTTCCATAAGTAGAGGCGGGGAACTGGGCCTTCTGAAAACTGAAAATATTTTGAATAAGTGGCCTTAATGTCTGACCTAAACTTTAGCCTGTTGCTTTCTGCAGTTTGGCTGAGGTCAGGACTAAGCTTTCCTTGGGGACATGGATGGGAGGTTCCAGTGCAATCCTGCCCTTCTGTTGCCCACTCCTTTGTAACATTCTTGTTGATCTAATTTCCAGCTGGGCTGTTGCCACTGTTTTATATAAACCAAATGCTCAAGCAAAGGCAGCACAGTCAGACTTCTTGTTGAAAACTTGAAAAACTTACATTGCTTCTGCCCAGCTAAGAAGCTTTTGGAATTTACTGTAGCTCTCCTGGACCGATGGTTATGGCAGCGCCCAGCCTACTTTAGTTAGATCCATTGCTAATGGCAAGACCTTTTATGCCTTCCTCCCTGCCTCCCCCTTCTCTAAGGGGTATATACCCCTTTTCTGGGTTATATAGGTTTGTTTTAGTCAGTCCCTTTGCTCCCTGTCTTCTGAAGGCCTATATAAAGAGGTCTTGGAAAGCTGTGAAATGGAGTAAGATTCTGCCCTGTACTAATGGCCTTGAAACCCCCTGTTATGCAAGAGCCTTTAAACCAGTACCAGTCAATAATTCACTTTAGCAATTAAGGCTTTGTGCAGCGGGTTGATAGCAACTTGGCATATAGCAAGGTATTGCACTTGCTTTTAGTGCATTGCCCTTTCACGTGTAACACTCATAGCTAATATTCTTGATCAGCATTTGGACCTCTTTGGTGTAATCCATGTTGTACCTTGTGGTGTTATTGCTCCAAGATATAGAACTTCCCCTCCAACCTGAGCTGTAAAGTTGCTTTGTGCCTTCTCTCAATTGGCATGTCTTGCTTAGTCTTGGCTTTATGTAGGATCTGTAGATGTATTTTTCTTTTTTCATTTGGAAGGATGGGGGGGGTATGTTAATTCATAAAGCATTAAACTCAGCAGCAGCAACAGACTTGAGAGTATAAGACATCTGCAGTCAAAGCAAAGACTGAGTTCACAGCATAGAGATCAGTCTGCTACTAGTAGCTGTTTTTTATGGTCCGGAAAGTGTGAGACAGCTTACTAATTAACAGTGTAACGAGCCGTACGGTGAAGATTGCAGTCTGGGGACCTGAAGGCTATGGGTGACAACTTGCAGTGTATGTGTGAGTGGTAATCCAGCTCTACCCCACCTTTCCACACATCTGAAAAGGGTGCAGTAGTCATGGGAGCCCCTGAAGTTATCCTCTCCAGCAGGTCCATCCTACAGAAGATTTTCTGTTGGGATCTGAGACAAAAAGAGCCGTTGGGGGGGGAGCCAACAAAACCAGGCACAAGCTAAATATCAGGAAAAGCTTCAAGGTCCCTTGAGATGAGATTCTGAACTAGTTCAACGCAGCTGAATTTATAGGCCCACTTGCACAACATGATGAGCCGCATGCCAAAATCTTCTACTTCCAGCATCTGGCAGGACATCCAGATGAGATACCAGTGACTCCTTAAAGATCCTCTTAGGCGGGGCTGGGCATATGGGCTGCTGCCCAGGTTGGTCTGTGACTGTATCAGCTTTGCCTTGACTCCCCAGCACCGAAACCTTTTTGATAGTAGGTCACCCGCAGATGAGTTGTGTGGGACTGAAGAGCCACCCCGTGGTAGTCTCCCACAGCCTCCCCACCAGCCAGGAGCGGTTTGCAGCAGACTGGTCTGGACAGTGGTCAAGAGTTGGCTGAATGTCTGTTTGCTGGTTGGAGCAGGCTGTAACTGCAATGGTATAACCTCTTCTTCCGTATGGGTGAAAGATACTAAGCAGTCCCTGACCTCTGGTTCTGCATAATTGCCAGTCTTGCTACAATCCACGGATTTATTTTCTGAGCCACATCCTTTTTTGCTGTAGTAATCTTATTTTGAAGATTACACCAATTTTATTAGTAATCTAATAGGCTGCTTCTGTAGGCAAGTCGCTGGTGGTGCTTGGCATTAGAGAGAACTCTTGTTTGCTGTTGACTTTTTATATCAAAATGAGCTATGGTGCTTGGCTCTGGTAACAGTATTTATGTTTTAGTATTTGGAAAGTGAGTCTTCTCAGGGGAAAAGTCCGGCTCAAGTAGCTGAAAACTTTGCAAAGCTGTTGCTGCTGCTCAGGCTGCAGAGTATTTATCATTGACAGAAAGTGAAAAGGCTTATGATGGACTTGTATGAAAATATGAACCTCTTGTTCACAAATCTATACTGTCATCTATATTGTACAATCTGCAGCTAAGATTTTTTTTTGGTGTCTCTTCCTTTTTTTGCTTGTCAAAAGACCTTAGTACAAAGAACTAAATTCCTATTAAATTGCAGCTTTTGCAAATTAACCTGAAGTTTATTCCATGAGGTTGCAGTCCCCATGAATGCTTTATATGTCTCAATTGTAAATGTGTCTAAACTTGATGTTGCCAGAAAATGGATCAGAACAGCTTCCCTGTTCAGAAATCTTGGGCAAACAGTCACTTGTGTTCTGCAATAGTGCAATTCTAGTATAAAACACTATTTCCTTGAGTAGTGACTTCAGGTGGGTAGTCGTCTAGAGTATCTTCTCCAGGTGAGCAGAGGATTGCCTAAGCCATGTCAAGGAGTAGCTTGGGTGATGGGCAGACCTGACAGGTGAGGTAAAAGCTGGAAAAGTATGTTTGTGCCTGCAAGACCTTTCTACCAGACCTAGTGCCACCCTTCCTCCAGTGGCCTGGTCTGTGGTGTGGCTGAGCTGGTCTAACTGGGGTGCCATTCAAGGGTCCCTCTCTACTCTGCCCCTCCTTCCCTGTGCCGATGTCCATTTGACCCCACGGTGAGCTGGGATGGAGGGACTGAAATGCTGAGGAGGTGGAGGGGGACAGAGTGGCCTTTGGATGGCAGCCTGCAGTGATGTCTGCCCTACTTGGGTGCACTTTTACTGTATGTCCAAGTCAGCTCCTCTTTGCATGCTTTGGTCTTCATCAGCCTTCACCTCACGCTGTTGTAATCACCCAAAGAAAAGTGTTTTCTTTGGGGCGTGATAGGTGCAAGGTGCACTTAATGGTGAGTTAGGTGGAGCTGCAAAACTGGCTTAAAAATATTCTCCGCTCCAAGTTCCTTCCAGCGACCTCTGTTTTGGCTCAAAGACAACATAGCAGAAAGGATGGGAAAGAGCCTCAGAACTAGCTGTGCCCTGTTCAGGCCTGAGACCTGCCTGTGGGACTGACCAGAGCAAACCCTAATGGTACCGCAAACCCCTGCAGCTTTTTCGGTGCTGGCTTCTGCCCTGGGAAGTGCAGCAGATCTGGCAACTGCTTTTCCAGTGAAAGTGCAGAAAGGGTTCCCAGGTCATCTTTAGTTTCTCTTTCCCTTTACAAAAAAATCCCACCCAACCCTAGACTCCCCATTGCCTATGATCTCAAGGGAATAACTTGTCCATTTTTTTTTTTCCATGTATCCCCTCTCCACACCCACCTTTTGTGTCTCTCGAATTTAATAAAGTGGGTGACTCAGTACTAAATATAAAGCCTGCTTCCGGCATCATCTGCCTGTGGCTCATTTCCTGGAGCTGACATCAGTGGAGCCTCTGATTTCCTTATGAAATAGTGAGACATGAGATATCCTTTGCACAATGTTCTGGGCATACTTGCTGACTTCTTTGGTGACTGCACAGCTCCCTGCTCTAAGCTGTGAATAACTAGTCAGTTAATTACTAAGATGAGCGCTGTTGGAGCACAGGATAAATTGGGCGAGTCCTCGGATATGTTTTGCACTGCAAAATCGTACTCTAGTTTGCAAGCGTTTTTTAAATAAAGACTAACTTTCAGTCCCTTGCATATGCAAGTTTTTTATTAAATAAGCATGAACCTGACTAATGTCTTGCTTTCTTCCTGATGACAGGCTCGCTGACTGAGCAGCTCAGGAAGCTTTTAGGGAGGAATGTAGCAAAGACGGATCCTTTTTTCTTTAAAAAGACTGATAAATTGAGGAGTTAAGGTCAAATGCTTGCTCCTCAGTTGTCAAATCCTTCCATACCTGTTTACATTGATGGAGTGTACTCTACAGTTGGTTGCAACTGAAGGTGAAGGCAAGAAGTGCATAAAACCTCAATTTGTATGAAGAAGCACAGGGGAGAGTGCTTCTGTCCACCTGTGCATAATTTCATTAAAATCCTTATCTTTAAAAGAGAATGTGGACAGAACTGGAGGAGGGGAGCATCTGGCCCATGGTAAATGGTCACTGATCCCAGTCAAAATAGGATGGTAGCTGGCCACTCAGCTTTGCTCTCTAAAGCCCTCGCTCAAAGTGTGGGGCTTTCTTTCTGATGGAGTAAACTTTGGGTTACCCAGTTTCTCTTTCAGCTAGTTACTCTTTTGGTCCTGTTGTCCTGTGTCCCGTCCCCCCTCCCCCCTCCTTTTTTTTTCTTGAAGGAAGGGGGATGGTCCTGAAAATGCTTGATATGCAGCACCAGAGCAGGCAGGGCCAGGCAGAGGCAGGAGCCACCTCTGCCACTCCTGGAGGCCCACTGAGGTCTGCTTATACTCTGGGATCTCCTGAGGCTGGTGTGGCCCAGCCCTCTGGCCATGCGGGTTTCTCTAGCATGGGAATGCTGGAGGGGGCCAGCATCCCCTACACCCCCTTGGCTGGATGACAGTGGAGCTGGCTATATCCCAGCAAACAGCTTTTTTAGGCAGGAGCTAGAGGTGCCTGCAGGCAAAACCCTTCCCCAAAATCACTAGGGCTGGTGTAGCATGCCTAGGGACTTGCGTATTGCCATGGGTTTCGTTAGTTGTCTTGTACAGCTTCCAATATTAGCATGGCATCTCTTGGCATTGCTAACTAGGGGTGGAATACTACTTCTGGAGTGGGCAGGAAAGCCTGGTGTCCAGGAGCTGGTGGTTGTCCTCTACTGGGCAGTGGGACTCACTGGGGAGAGCAGTGGGGCTGCACAGCACACTATAGCCAAAGGCCAGCAAGTTGCATGTGCTCCCTTCCTCCCTCAGAGCTTTGCCAGAGGGTCTATTCTTGAGGGCTAGTGGTGAGAGAGGACAAGATGATGCCTGGATTTACCCTCTGTTCCCTCTTCACCTAGAAGGCAATGGCTGCTACTCCCACAGCTGTTGTTGAGTAACCTCTGGAGGGCAAATACCTATTAGTGGCCTCCCAGTGAAACTTGGCAGCTGGAGCTGGGGAGGAGATGCATCCTTGCGCAATGATGCACTGGAGGGATCCTGTCGGTGCTGCAAGTCCTCCTTGTGCGTAAACCTCCATCCTGATGCTCCATGCAGGGAAGCAGACATGTCACCTGAGCAGAGTAACTTCTGAGCACCTCCAGCATCTTGTGCTTCCCTAGAAGGCTTTCTTAAAGAGGGAGGAAGAGGAAGATACACTGGTATACTGGCTTGACCGTAAAACTTGCTATTTTGGAAGAGCGTGGGGAGCGGTGTGTGACCAGCTGTGCTGGAGGAAGTGGGCTGGGAGTGCCCGGCTTGCTGTGCATCCCCTGCCTGCCTTCACCGCACGCCAGCACGGCGAGTCTCGGGGCATGACGCGGAGATGAGTGGTGCTGGCACTGCCGAAGTGCTATTTTAGGTTTGAGTGTAATTGCAGGTTGGACTGACAGGACTGGATTTGGAGTATTTGGAGAGCAGAGTGCTCTTAAAACTGTGGACAAACTGGCTATCGCTGATCCTTTGCAAATGTGGAAGAAGGGTATTTCACATGTGCAGTGTGTGCATCAGTTAAACTTCTCCTCGCGGTGGAGCCACTGAGGATCTGTGTTGAGTGACTACAGTGGGTAGCAATGCCCTTTCCCATCCTGGGAGAGAGAACGGTAATAGCTATTAGCCCTGTAGGATGCATTACACTTACCTGAAAAAAAAAGTGAGTAAGCAGAGGTTTGAAGATGCGTGGGCTGGTGGCTTTTAGGTGTCTGCCTCTGCAGTGTGAATCTGCCACCTGCACACCTGCAGGTGCTACTTTTCTATCCCAGCAACACAGATGCCAGAGACAAGGAGAGGAGGTTTTTCGTTTCCCTCCCAAAAGCAGACATTGCTCCTGCAAGGGCTCTGCTGTTGATAGAAGTCACAACCTATTTTGAGAGCTGGGCTTTGGCACACTCTCTTCCCAGGACCTGCCAAGCCCCAAAGCCTCAGCACTTCCTAAACCTTACAGGATGAATTTATTCTCACATGTAGAGTGAAAAGTGGAGGGACTAAACTTCCTGGAATAAGTTTCTTCAATTTGGTTGCATGTTTGCCCCAAGAATTCGTGGGCTGGACACAGTCACTGGTTTGGATCAGAGCAGCCAGATGGGCTCCTTGCACCCAGGGGCTGATGCAATGCTGAAGCTGGTTGCTGATGCAAGTTGGAGCAGAGTCAAAGTTGCTCTCCCCTAAACCCCATCTGATGTGCAGGCAACCTGATCTCAGTGGAGTGCAAAAGTGTTTTTCAAGCCAACTTCTTTCCTTTTAAGTTGCAGCTGCAGTTCTGGGCATAAAACCCTCTATTTTGGTTTCCATTATATTTACCATCCTGAGGAAGCAGGCAGGTTGTGGGTTTGGGGTTGGGTTTTTTTGTTTTGGTTTGGTTTGGTTTGGTTTTTATACCTCTTTTGAAACTTTACAGCTGGAAGCTAAATTTTCAGGTGATGCCCAAGAAATGGGACCAGGCAATGACTCACCTTCCTGGCTGACATAATTTTTAAAAAGAAACAAAAAAAACAATGACCCTATTGGCCAAGTATTTTTAATTTTTAGAATGGTCATGGGTTCTTCAAATTCTTTACTAATTCAAGTATTGTGTTCATTAGTAAGTTACATCCTTTCCTTTTAGCTATGGGAGGGCTCAAACATTATGGACTTAACAGGAATAGAAATTTCTGAAATATGTGATTATAGTTTGGAAATCCCACTTAACCTTTTTGGGGATTGATTCTGCTGCTGTGCATTGCATCATCAACAACATAGTACATGATGTTTCTGTTGCTCATGTCTTCCTGGTTGGTAGCAGATGTCTACCCGTGTTTCATCTAGAGCAGGCAGGGATTAATTGTTGAAGTAATGCAATACATTACAATATGGACCAGCTCTGTATTTACCACCCATTCAGACTACTCTTTCGGGTTTTTTTTCTTTTTTTTTTTTTCTTTTTTTTTGAGGAACTGTGGGGTGAAATAGGGCAGCATCCTCCTTCAGTGTGGACTGAGGCCAAATAGGTCTTCATACTCATTGTTCAGTTTGTGAGCTTCTGGTGGTTTTAAAGACATCCATAAAATAAGTACGTAAACCAAAATACAAGCCCCATGTCGCTCTTTGGCTGGACAAGCCGAGAGCTAGCAAAGCAAAATGCATTTAATTTAAAACGTTAAAGGTAAAAGAGTTGTGGGTTTTTTTGGTTTTTTTTAAGAAAAAAAGTTTGCTTACCTAAAAGCTTTATATCTTACTGCCTCCTGTTCCCAAGTGCCAAGCAATAAAAGAACAAAAGCTAGTTGTTGGGGGAGGATCCCCCGATACCCGCTCCGTTTGTACGTGATGCTTCAAGCCGCCTGTCCCGTAGCCTGTCTGATGCATCTTTTTGCGACACGACCGCATCCCTTCTGTGGCTCTCGGGAAGCGACCTCCCATTTGCTGGGCGGGGATGGTGGGAGGAATGCTGGCTGTCCAGATCCCTGCTGTGGGCGTGAGAGAAGCTTCAGCGCTCGGGCCGGGCGAGGGAGCGACTCGCCTTCCCCGGGAGAGAAGGAAAGGTAAGGTGTCTTCTGCTGCGGGCTGGCGTTAGGATGCCACACACGCTGCTGGCTGCTGCTCGGGGCTCTGGCTGCCTGCATGGATGCAAGCACATGCCAGAGATTGCCCTGCAACGACTTGTTTTGCTTTTATTTTCTCTGCAAACTGTCTAGCGATTCCCGATGCTGTAGTAGATAAAGGAAAATAGCTGTAAATGGCTATTAGAAAAGATGAATTTCAGGTTTTAATGCGTTTTAAATTTGGAATTTATCCGTGCACCTGACTGAGCAGCGCATGCAAGCAGCAGCAGCAAGTGCTGCGACTGACTTTGCATCACTGGGTATTTAATTTTTCAAGTGAGGACTGAGGGTGTTCCTTCCATGAAATCTCAGTCTGGGGCACATCTTACCCCATCTCTGTCTGCAGCAGGCTTTTAAAAAGCACAACTGCTTAAACTTGCATGTTAGAAGTGTTAAATATTTAAACCTTTGCCTTGCAGAAAGTGTGAGGAGCCTTGAGTACTTTGGGGAAATGGCTGTAGGCTGCTGGCTGTGGTGGCTACCTAACTTTTTGGAGTCGTTTGCCCTGAGAGGCTGGGGCTGAGCTGCTTTGCTGTTCTGGTGGGAATAGTGTGTGGCATCACAGCCTGGCAGGAGTTTGTTTCCAGACTGAGGAGTTTATCTTGCTGGCTGTGTTTTCTGGTGAAGAGTGCTATAAGTGATGCTGGAAGCTGGCATAGACCCTCTTCAAGTGCTTTAGCAGTCACTACTGGCTAAAACACTTATATACCAAGTACTTTTAAGTATTGGACTGAAATGCTGAAATTTTTTTGTGCTGAAAAAACTTACACTTGTCCGAAAACCTGTAAAACACATCTAGTGTAGCTTCTTCATGTCCTGATTTTGTTTATACTGAATGTGTTGCTTTGAGGTTTTGCTTAGTTATATTTTACGCTTACCCTGCATTTATTCTGCAAAACATCTGGCTATAAAGAATGATTTCCAGAGCTGGAGGACTCACACCCTCCTGAAATTCAGAGTAGCAATGAGGTTGCATGCTGTTTACAGTGCACACATCTCTTTAACCACTACATCTGTCCTAAGGGTATTGGGCACTGGCTGAGTGGCTAAAGCAAGGGAGGAGGAGGAGGAGGCAAAGCAGCTTGAAGGGATGCAACGAGAAGTTAGTACTCCGCTCCAGGAGTGCTGGATGCATCTTGGAGATCCTGCTTCGCCTTGAAACCTGCTAACTAGGGTGCATTTTGCAGAGATTATTAATGCTTGTCCAAAATCCAAGAGTCACGGAGTAGAGCTTGCCTGATCTTGGACAGGCGACTGCTATCTTTTGCTCCCTATTGCTCCTCCCTGTATTAAGTTAAATTATAGAGAAGTGTGGGGAACACCCTGCTGTCAGAGTAAACGTGATTTCACTGTCATGGCAGCCTCCTGGGAGGCAAAGACAGCAGCTCTCCTGCTCTTCTAGCCATTTCACATTAATCTTTGAGATTAATGTTTCTGCTTTTGTTAAGGGTAGATAGGATCTGTACCATCTTCTCTAAAGAAAATGAGTGTTGAATTTACAGGGCTTTTTCTACTTCCAAAAGCCACTAAGGCAGCTATGCAGCAACACTGATTTATTGCAGTCTCGTGTTGCTTTCTTGCTCTGAATCAAATTATTTTGACTTCTTTCCCTTTTTCCCAAGTGCTTTCTAAACAAGATTACAGGCAGCAGGGGAAGGATGGAGAAAGGTTTTTCTTCTTTTATCAGTAGCTCTTTCTATCTAGTAAGAGATCAGTTGCTGAAATTCCTGTTTTTTAAGAGACTTTTGAAACATAGTTCCAATGCTTAGAGTATGGCTTGTAGTTTCTAGTGTTTTGTTTCTTATTTAAGAAAACATTCATTGACACACTTCTCTGAATGTTTATCATCTGGACAGCAGTTGCCAGGCTGCCGGGATTTCAGCCCTGGCTGTGCCATTTCAGGACAGCTCTGTTTACCTTCAAATTGATAAAACAGTCTGGAAAATCACTCAACCGGAGCTGTAGCTTCTAAAAGGTTGCATGAAACCCACCCTCCCAAAATTAATCGCTGAAACTCCCTATTGTCCAGCTCGCCAGGGATCAGCACCGTCATGCTGGGTATTTGGCTTGCAGGAGCTTGTTTGCTGGCATTGAATAAGCAGTGACTGTACTGTGATTTAATTTACGGATTGGGTTGATTCCCCCGCCTGGGTGGGAGGGAAGTTTTACAGACTGAGTAACGCTTCTTACATTATCATGGCATATTGAATATCAGTCGCTTTACCTGCCAAGCAAAGGTGTTACTTGAGAGTGGAGGCTGGAGGTGCTGGGGGGATGGAGGTGGGTCTGAACTGCGTGGCCTCAAGTCCCTTCAGCCTTTGAAGGGTTTTATCCAGCTGCTGGAGGCCAGGGCACAGGCTGAGGTCTGCAGCTCACCCTTGTAAGGAACTGGGCTCCTTTTGGGCTGAATATTGGGAAATCAAGACACACATGCTTAAAGCATGTTGAGGGTAACCTGCAGGTCTCAGCAAGCAGGTCCCAACTGCTTCTGGGGAATGAAATCTGCACTAATTCAGCCTTGTGATCCTCATCCCTCCTCACTTATGCAGGTGGGGAACCCGTTGACTTTCCCACCATTGCTCTGAGAGTCCCGTCATAAAATGAGGGATGCCTTATGCTGAGTTTTGCAATGGGTGGTAAGAGGTGGGTCCTTCCTTGAAGTCATTTATGGTTAAGATACAGAATAAGCCAAAGGAAGTGTTTCATACTGCTCTTTATTTGGGAAACTACGCAAGAATAAGAGTTGCTGTCAGCATAAGAATTTCCTGAGGCTAGCATGATTTTTCTGTGCTTGAGCCAGGCATTTAAATTAAGCCTTATGAGTCTCAGTCCATTAGCTGACATCTGACCCCCCCCCCTTCTCCCGCCCCCCCCCCCCCCCTTTTATCTTCTTATACTTAGGTTTAAATTATCTCTGAATGTTACTTGATTTTGCAAGTTCCAGGCAGGATGAGTGTTCAGCTCTTTCTTTCCTGAGAGGTCTTGAAAGGATCACCTGTTTTCATGTTGTACTAATTAGTTAACAGGGAATATTGCTGTTCCTGTTTCCACTGATGTGGACAAACTATTGAAATTCAAAAGTGAGTTAAACCAATCTAGCAGGTTGTGATCTCAAATGTGCTCTGATCCTGGAGTACTGCTAAAACTGGAGGTGTGCCAAAATGCAATGTTTAGGAGAAGTATTTGGCAAAGAGGCTTTTAAGGACTGATTCACTGCTGTCTCAAACAGTATTTGATCTGGTTTCTACTGTGCCCTGCAGATTATAAGTACTCTGTAGATACATGTAATAAGAGCTGGAGCAGTGAGGTGGTCGGTACACCGTAGCTGCGAGTCTGCAGTGTGCTGGGTATGTGCAGGTGCAGCTGCAAGATCTAGGAGGCAGCTGCTCTCCTCCTTGAAAGTCAGCACTGCCCCTGCTTTGACTGTCCATCCAATCCACTTGGCCCTGGTCTTCTGCGTCAGGAGCCTTCAGAGAAGAGTGTAGGTCTGCAGAAAGCTTTCTGTGCTGCTTTCTTCCATTTGAGTCCCAAACCAGTTTTATGTTTCTGTCAGTTCAGCCTCCTCATAGTAAACACTGGGTCATGAGGGTAAGGAAGCATCCGTCTATTCTACTCCAGGATTGCATGTCACCCCTTAATGTGTGTCAGAGGCAGCTCTGGCTCACAGTTCTTCAGGGCTGGATGGGGATGTGTTGGGGGGGACTGCACTGAGGACTGGGGAAGTTTTTTTTTTTTCCCCTCCCATGTGCAGCTGGAGTGGAGGCATTTGTGTTACTCAGACTTGTGCTCCCCTCCAGCCTTTGGGCAATTGGATATCACGTGGCTGAGCATCCTCAGCTGCTTGCTATCTTTCTGTTTTTCTATGTCTGCGAGACAGAAGGATTTGTGTACTCAAATCCCTACAAATTTCTGTGTCATGTCCCCAGCTTTTAGTATTCTGGATGCTGCCCTGAAGGACATGGCTTTCCTGGCCTTTTAGCAAGGGGCTGATTTCTGTTTGGTGCTGTGAGCAGGTTTGATGCTGATTTGGGGTTTTCTGGGAGTACTGGCTACAGCTCGGTTCTGGGTCAGGGTGCTGAACATGCTGACTGTTACTCAGGTGTGGCTGCACCCCAAAAAGCCTCCTTGGCTGTGCAGGGGAGTCAGAGGCATGTGAATTGGCGATGGGTCAGCAATTGTTTTTAATAAGGATTTAAGATGATTGAAGCTAGCGAATCTGGTTCTGTCTTGAAGGAAGAGAAAACATGTTGACCAGCATGCAAACAGTGAAGGATCAGATTGTCCAGGCTGCCCATGGATGTTGGGGCAGTGGTTAAAGTCTAAGCAGAAGGCATAGCAAACCTGGTTTGCTGCAGTTGTTCCCATATCGTTGGAGTGACCCTGCCTTTGAGCAGCCCAGATCCCTGCTGGGCACCTACCCAAGCGCTGCTCAGAAAAATCTCTGGCATTGTTCTACCCAGGTGGAGCTAGGAGAAATTGGGTTTTTAACCTGGACCTGCTGAAGGAACGTGCATGTCCAGAGGTGGATACCCTATAGAGGCATGCCTCCAAAACTGGAGAGAGCTGCTGGCAAGCCAAGTGCAGTGACTAACTCGCAGGATGTGTGTCTGCTCCTGATGGATTTGACAGATTTTTTCCCCCGCAGCAGCAGTGAGTTGGGTAACAACAGGAGCAAACTCTTACAGTCCACTCCCAGGTGAAAGTAAGCGTAGCAGGGAGCCTGTCTCTCCCAGCATGACAGTTTCAGGGATTTGAAATAATATAAAGGAAAACCCACTAATGGGACTTTTGCTGATTTAGAGATGCTTCAAAAACAGCAGCTGGAGGTAATCTCTGTCTGGGATTGGGAAGAGGTGAGCCATAAGGTGGCAATCACTATCTGCTGTCCTGTGTCCTTTCCCTGCGATGCAACAAGTGGCTGTATAACAGCTGGTGGGCTACGCAACCAGCATGGACGAGTCCAAGTGTGTACTCTGTGTGTACTGGATGTACTGTGTGTAAAGGCAGTAGCTCGAGGAAGCTGGAGAACTGGGAGGTGGGAGGTAGTAAATTCAAACAGCAAGACATGCTTAAAGAAATTCAGTATTAAAATTGAATTTGTGTGTAGTTGGTCATTGGCCTGTTGAGGCAAGTTGTTTGGTGCTGTGCATGCATGAGGAAAGCTGGCTTAATAACGAAATAAAGCTGGGTTTGGGTGATTGCTTTGCAGGCTTTACAGCCCAGTGCTGTTCAATAGTTAAAGCACTGCAGACCTTGAGAGCAGAGCTGTAGTTTCATTAGTGTTGAGCCTGGTGTGCATGGGGCTGGGAAAGCTTGGCTGAAGGGAAGAGCCACAGATGAGAGATGCAGCTACTCGCCCAAGTCTGGCACTGCAAAGAAATACCCACTCGAAGCTTCGCATGCCCCTTTCCTCCCGAGGCAGGGGAAGCAGCTGAGTTGATACGGACACAAAACATGGAGGTGATCCTGAGTACAGCTTTCATGCAAAGAGCAACAGCAAAGTAATTTCCGGGGGACAGTGGTTTGTAGTGGCGTCATGCTGTTGGTAAGGTGTTGGACACCACAGCGGTGCAGTCCCTGCGGATGGGGTAGCATCTCCTAATCACTGCTCTTATCAGGATGGCACCTATTGCTATATGGAAAGACGAAAGTGTGGCGAAGGTCTGGTTTCAGCCTGTGCCTCTGATGGGTGACTGCCTGGAAGGTAATTGCCAAAATAAAAGCTTATATGCTTCTAGCAACCTGGTGTTTGCTAATAACCACACCTAACGAGTGGGTGCTGTCTTGGAGGAATATGATGAACAAAACATTGTTTGAAACACACAAACCGATGATGAGCAGGAGAGGATGGATTGCATGATAGGTTTTCATTTACAGGCCATCAATCCCTAAATCTCCCTGTCTCCTCCCAAAGCAGCAGTAAGTGTTTATCTTGGAGGACTCGTCAGACGAAGACTGCGCACCACAAACTTTTGCTTCTTCCTGTTGCTGTCAAGTTTGAAGATGTTGTCTGTAAAACCCCAGTGGCTTTGCTTGGACTGGACCAAAAAAAGGAGCCAGCAGAGCTGCTGGGTGCACCTGATGATGGGAGAGTATGTGTGCCCTCTCCTGCCTGCAAGCATTTCCAAATGCAGCATGAGCCTAGGGCTGGCCGGTGCCTGTGGAGGAGGGTTCCTGCAGCATCAGGAGATCCCTGCAGCATCCTTTGCGGCATCCCAATCACCTGTGAAGGGATGCAAAGAAAACTCAGGCTTTCAGCCCTTACCAGTGACTCACTTCCCTCGCTGCTTTGCTCTGAGCAGAGTGGCTGCCCCAGGCTGTCCAGCAGCTCTGAAGCTTGCACAGCCATGCCAGGATGGGCATGATGCTGCTGGCCCTGCGGAGGGGGTCTGCGTGGCAGTGGGGGAGATGCCCTTGCAGCAGTGGGCTTGGAAGGACTTTGTGGTGACCAAGATTCACACGTCTTGCAAAAGGAGCTGGGGGGTGGGTGAATGAGGCAAGGGAAGCAGGGGAGTGCGGATGGCCACCCCATTCTCTGATGCGGCTCTTGGCAGGGCCAAGCCCCCTACCTGCGAAACAGGGAGGAAGAGGAGGATGGGGTGAGCCACAGGAAGCCTGGGGGCCAGATCCTACCTCAGCTGAATCACCAGGATTCCCTCCAAATTAGCAAGGTGGCTGCGTCAGTGCCCTGTGCTGCAAGCCCGGGGGCTCTGGCACTTGCCATGGGTTGGGGGGGGACCGAGTGCCTGGCTGTCTGGCTCATTATTCCTAAAGGAAGACTGATACGTGCTGGGTTAGTGGTCAGAGATATGCGGGTTTTGAAGTATTTTTAATTAGTTAATGCTGACTGACTTGCCTTCTCATGTCTGGAGCCTTTGTCATGAAAAGGCAGCAAAACCACAGGTTCCTTTTTTCAGAGGAATACATACGGGGTGAGTCACTGCTCCAGACTAGGCCTAGCTCGCTCTTTTTTTTTTTTTTTTTTTTAATCGGATGAAAAAAGTACATATTAATACCTTTTTGTTGACACTTTAATGTGTCTCTGCATTTGCCCATTTGAGTAAACAAATTGATGCTGTTAATCAGTCAGTTCTAGAGATATTAAAACAGGGCGGGCCTGGGAGGGACGGAGCGACTCGGTTTTCAAACTAACACGGAGCTGCTAAGAAAGCAAATTCTTCCATTTGGATCAGCAGCAAATTCCAGCTCTGTTTCTGTTGGAAGTGTTCAAGTGGCTGTTGGGAAATATTTGGTTGCCCAGTGCTTTCAAAATTGAATTAATCCTCTAGCTTTCAAGGAGATGTGCAAATGCCTGGATGCTTCCCCCCCCCCCAATTTCCACCCATCCTCTGTACAGGATGCAGCTCCCAGGGCTTCTCCTCTTGGGGAAGAATCTTGGGGACTTTTTCTCTGGGCTTGAGTGTTTTTAAGTTGCTGTCTGAGCAGTTAATCCACCAAGTGCCCTGGTTAGCTTCTGGCACTTGTGCTGGAAGTGCTGAGCACCACAGAGGAGGCATCCCTCTGGTGGCAGTCCCCACTGCAATGGTGTGTCTCCAGGTGGTTTACAGCTGTTAAAACACATGGGCTGGGGCAGCTTTATTTGACCTGCCTGTATTGCAGTTCTGTCTGGAGAGCAAATAAACTAATCCCGATTCAGTGACTGCAGTGTGTTTAGAAGCTATAAAACTTGTTTGCACAGAAACTTTATACAGCCCCTCTCTGGGACGGGAGTGATATTCGAAAACCTGAGACGCACTTAAAGCAGCTCTGATCTGCAGCCCAAAGTGAAGTCTTCAGAGCACAGAAACGGGCTGCACAGTCTGCCAGCCACTCTCTTCTGTGAAGCTGCTTTTGTGCAGCCGTGTGTTATGGAGCTGCCTTTGCTTTTCTTCTGTGGGGTGAGGGATGAAGGCAGGACCAAACGGGCTGTGGAGCAGGAATTGCTTCCTTATACACTCTGTTTATCTGTGTATTGACCGATGGACCATCTGTCACCAGGGTGTAAAATGGGTGTGGGATCAGTAGCTCACTTCTGTCTCCTCTTTTCCCCTTGTTCTCTCTTCCTCCCTCTAAAATAGGTCTTTAAATGTGAGTTTGTCTCTGGCTCTCATTGCGTGCCCTGGCAGAGACTTTGCTTGTGGTAGAAGTGAATGTGACGTGGTGAGGCGTGAGCAGCGTGGTGCCGTGTCCCCACAGGGCTTTGAGTGAGGCAGCTGATGTGTGATCCCTATGCCAGTGTGATAAAAGGGCTTTTTATGTCCGTGAAGACAAAGCCTCTTGTTTAAAAATGCAACTGAATGAAAAACATGATTTTGAATGCCCTAGACTCAGCTATTAAAAACAAACAAAAAACCCCCACACAACAAAAAACTGAAAAGCTCTCCTGTCCCCCAGATGAGTGTGCCAATGTTGGTGTAATACCTCTCTATTGCAAAAAACCTCTGTAAAATTGCTTTGGGAGCTTAGTAGTCTCTGTTGGCTTGTAACTTTGTGGCCCACTACCCTTTTCATACACTGTTTTGTTATAACATACTTTTCCCCTTCCCAGACAGCTATAACAAGGTCAGGTGTCTGCTTTTTCTCTGTTGGTTCAAATTCTCCCTCTCTCCTCTCAAGCAGAGAAACAGAGAAGGAGGAAGCAGTATGAAAACTGAGAGGTAAACCTGTTTTGTAGACTTACTGACTGAGCTGAACAGCATAGGAGCTGGAAGGGAAAATTTTTTTTAAGTGAAGACCCACACAAACAACTGCAGGGCATATCCAGAGTGTAATATTTCCCTGTTAAAGTCAAACAGAGCAGCTTTTTTAAAAGCTATCAGCTTATGGTGGTGTTTGCTGCTTGTTTTGCTTTTAAAGATGTTAGAGATAGTCAGCAGCTAATTAAATTTCAATGAAGTGGTTAGATAATGATGCTTTTGGAAATCCCTTTTTGCAGGAAATCCTCATGGTTTGAAAACGAATAGGTGCAAGTGAGGTTTAGGAAGAAGGCAGAATTTATGAAGGAGGGTTGACTGAAATTTCAGTCTCGTAGGCCTGGCCTCTCCTGCCTGGAGCTCATGCCACCTGCCTGCCCGCGTAGCCAAAATTGTCTCCGTTCCCAATAGTGTTCCCCAAGTGTTTCTGCCAGTTGTGAAATCCACCTCCTGTAGCATGCACCAAGCTTGCTCAGAGCTGACTTTCTTGCTGAGCAACTCCTTCATCCCCTGGAAAAAACAGCCAGGTTTTGGTGGCACTGAGGCTCAGGCTGCTGGGGCACCTGTAGGAGTGCTGCAGGGAAGGGGCTGCTTCAGGAACAGGGGTAGGTCTCAGGCTGGGCGTCCTGCAAGACGGGCAGCGCTGCACACAGCATTCCTGCATCTTGCAAGGACCTGCATGGTAGCATTTCCTTGGTCAACTAGCCTAACTTGTTATTTCTGAAATGGTATAAAACATTTACTATGGTGCTTCCCCCCCTCAGTCAGTCTGATGCAGCTTTGCCACAATTCCTCCCACTGCGCCATTCTTGCAGTACAAGTCCAATGATAAAGTTGGCTGTCTTGCTGTTGGTGGCTTTTACCTTTTACTGACTGTTAAACATCTTGTGTCTGCTGGCAGCTCTGCAGATGTTTTTGGAGGTGGGGTCTGATGTGCTTTCCTTCTTGCCTCTGCAGTGATGCAACTTCTTGTTGACTGTCTCTGCTGCTAGCACCTGTCTGAGCTGGTTTCCCATGCTGGCACACCTGCCCATTGCTCTCATCTCTAACGACTTCTTTCTTCCCGGACTGAGTAAAGTGTTACAGAAAATGAATATTTACAGCTACAGGCAAACTTGTGTTCTTAAGCTAACGAGTGCTTGTGAAGGCAGCTGGGAGCCTCAGACAAAAGAGGCTTGCTCAGAGCACAGGCATTTGTGAAACTGAGCCTCTTGTCGCTTGAGCAGTGAGCCAGCCTGTTCACGATCCTGCCTTCTGACAATCTGTAAACCTGAATTCACTGCTCATCCTTTTGCTTACAGAGGAGGCGGCAGCTGTGTCTGTTCCCATAGGCAGAGGAGGAACCTTTTGTTTCTCAACTTGGTGATTGTAGCTAACTGTGGGAGCTGGAAAATCTTGGAATGCAAGTCTCATTTGAAGTTGCACTGAGCCTGCCCAGATCCATGTTTTAAAGACCCTGAGGTAGAGCTAGCACGTGTGCTGGAATGTGCTTGTCAGTGCCTACCTTTTTGTTCATGCACAGGGATTCCCCCGTTTGCGTTGTTCCATCAATCACTGATCTCTCTTGGTCGTATTGGCCAAAGTGCGAACAGGGCATCTGATGCTGCTGTCATGAATGTCATGTAAGGGGGACGTGGGTACGTCACTGGCCTTTTACCATCCTTATGGTGATGCCTCCTGTCCAGGCTGGCTGGGTGGCACCTAATCAGTGCTTGGAAAGGAGGATTATAGCAGATGGGTGTAGGAACTGTATGCTTCATCCTCTCTGTTTCTTAAACACCAAGCAGGTCTGATCAATGCGAAGTTTCTGTGTACTTGGGGTTTGAGTGCGGCTGATGCCTGCTGTTCCAGACTTGCTTGCGGTGTTCCTGCTGTGCCTTGCTCAGGAGGGTTGAGGGGGTCAGTGGCAGTGCAAACAGCCTGTTGCTTACATGGTTTATTGAGAGACTGGCTCTGGGGAAATAGGCAGGTGTTTATTCGAACAGTTTCCTGTAGAAAAGCAGACTATTTCTTTTTTGCAAACAGTACCAGGTATACTACTTTGTGCGAAAAGACCTTTTTCAGGTACTGTTCAGAATCTTTATTATTTGGGTTTGGTGGCTGTGTGCTCTTGGGGGCAGACCAGCAGGCAGAGTGTTCAGTATATTTTGCTTTGATGTTTTAACTCTGGATTCTGATTTTGTTCAAAGTTGTGGAAAATCCCTGGAGATGTGAGCTTTTCTGACCTGCAGAACACACTGGTAGCAGGTACCTTAATGTGTGCAGAACAGCATAGCCCATAAAATAAATACACAAAGCTAAATATTAACAAGGCTAATGGGATTTTTGACTTGTTAAGGAGTGAATTTGCCGCCTTCTGACTTTCACACATCTGTTTTATTAGTGGAAAGATAAACGTGGCTTTGAGAACTGTAGTGACCTTGGTATTGATTGTTACTATACTGCTGTTCAAAACTGCATGCATTTGAATGCAGCCTGATTTCACACAGTGTCCTTTTTCTCTCTTTAGGTACTCCCTAAATTAATGAGATGGCCAACACCACGCAAATCTCCAAAGATGAGCTGGAGGAACTCAAGGAGGCCTTTGCAAAAGTTGGTAAGTCACAGTGAGGAGGGCACCACGCTCCTGTCTGCTGTACATTTGAAATGAATTTATCCTAGCCCTGTGAGCAGCAGTGGCAGCAGGATGTGGGCAGTCTGCTGCTCTCGTGATCTTCTCCATGCCAAGGAGTCCCTTGGCAGCCTTGTTGCTTCTGGCTTGTCACTTCTAGCCAAGGAGCACAAAGGAAGGGACATGGGCAGTCTGGCTGTCAGTGAGCACTGGCAGACAGCCTTGCCCTGTTGCTCCAGGGTAGGCTTTGTTGGTTCCTGATGGCAGAAGAAATATCCAAACAGGTACTGTGTTACTTCAGCCCAGGCAGTGCTTCAGGGCTTGCACAGTGCTTGGTTCTGATGATGTTGGTTTTGTCAGATTGGCTGAGCAGTGCAGATGGTAAATGTAGGTACTATGTTTCTGGTTTGTGCGGGTGTATTTGAGGCACTGTGTTTGGTGAGCTTGTAGGCAAAACCTAATTAGTGTCTGTTTACCTGGCCATTATGGAACAACTTGCAGTGATAATAAAATGCTTTGCGGCTGCAGTGCATATGCATTGCCCTCTGGTGGCTCTGTTTCTTCTCTGGTTCTCACCTCCCTAACAGCCTACGATGCTCAAGGGGTTGCACAGCCCAAGCTGCTCTGCCTGCCTTCCAGCTTTCCACCTGCACTGGCATTGCAGAAGCCTCTGGCAGGCTGCTTTGGGAAGCTGAAACGGGCAGAAAACTGACATCATGGAGAAAACTGTTTTCTGCTGGTTTAGTTTCCTGATATGGTTTACTGGAGGATCAGAGAAACGCCAGGGAGGGGCAGGATGGGAGCTGGACCGCAGCAGTGTGGACTGAGGTCAGCGAATGCAGCTGGGGAACCACACCCGGGACTGGCACTGGCTGGGAATGAGTTGCACAAGTGATCAGAGCCAGTGTTTCATTTTCCTAACTGGACATCGGCATCGCTCAAGCACTGGTTATAAATACAAATTGGTAGTTGCCTCGCATCTGTATCGGGTAAACTGCCCTCTAGAGCAGAGTGGCTCTTAAAACTCTCACTTGCTCTAAATTTGCAGTCTGCAGAGGGACATACAAATTTCAAAGACAACTGATTCTCATGGAGTAGTATTCCCTGTTGGGACTTGAAGCAAGGCGCAATTTTGGCAGTTCCCTCTCCTGTCTCGCTCTTCCTGAGACTTTTCCAGCAGGTGGAAGTGAGCTGCCACAGAGGAAGATGAGTGACTATTGTGCTTCTTGCTGCCTAATGTGCCTCTGAGCGCAAACCTCAATAAGGCTGGGATGCAGACAGCCTGTTCTGTCCTTGGATAAACTTAAAATGATTAACCTGGCTGGAATGTGGTGGCTTTTTGTCATTAGTGTGGGGGGAAATTGGCAAGATTAGGTTGACTGGCTGCCTTTGCACTGGAAACATGGAGAAACCCAAGTCAGATCCTGGTTTGTTTTAGGAAACCAGCTCGCTCTGGTTCCTGTTTGGTATTAAATTATAAAAGCAGTGTCAAAAATTAGGTGTTATTGAGAAATGTGATAATTAGCCAGGACATACCCACAAGTGAGATGGGATCTGCTAGTCCTTTTCAGCTGTCTTCTGTTTTGTGCGCTTTAGGCATGGTACAGCCTGCAAGCATTGTGGTGGGACACGCCTGTCATGAGTGTCTTTAATGCTCTTATTCCTTTTATTCTTGCTTAAAGGACCCATATTTGCCCTGGGATATAGAACTGGTCACTAACTGGGTGACTGACTTTCGCTGGCAACTTCTAATGCCGTCTCTAGTGAATGCGAAGGAAAGTTGGATTAAGGCTGCTATTTAAAATGAAGTTTTTCTTTCGTCTCCCAGCTACCTGGAAGACTTGGAACGCAGATGAGAAGCATGGTTATAGCAAAGCTCAGCAGATTGGCTTCTAGGATGTTGTAAAGGAGATGTGGGGAGGAGGAAGTATCTCTCAGGGTGGTTTCTGCTTACCAAGATGTGCCCTGCTCCAATGTGCAGCTAGCTGCATGGGCTTCCTGGAGGCCTGCTTTAACTCTAGCATGGGGCAAGTTGCTGCTCTGGATGTGTAGGTTGATGGGAGTTCAAAGGTGTGTGTTTGACCAGCTTTTCTGTGTGCAGCTGAACTAGATTGAGACATCTGGTGATGCTGGAAGGCAGTGAGGTGTGTTACTATACACTCTGTCACCACCAGCCTTCTATGCCACTTGAAGGTATTTCCCTCTCTCCCATGCAGCTGGTGTGCTGTTCTCTGACAGCCAGCAAAAGGCAAGAGTTCCATAGACTACCTACTGCTTACTAGAAGCAGTCCACGGATAGAAACCATGGTTTAAGGTTAGCACTGAAGTCAGCTACAGCTCAGACAAGCAGCTCCCAGCATCCTATAACCAGGTATTTGTATTGGAAGTGATCCAAGTGGTAAACAGCAGTGGTTCAGAAAAGCATTTTAACATCTGAAAAAAGTAATGAAGTGAGGCATAAGAACTATCAAGGCTTTGAATGACCCGCAGGTTAGTGGGAGAAGAGTAGGTTGCCCCAAGTCTCAGCTGATCTCTGAATTTGTTCAGTATAACAGATGTGTGTATGTATGTACTTGGCTAAACAGTGGCCCTTCATAGGGGAGGCATGGCAGAACAAAATCTGCGAACTTGCTCTGTTTGTCTTCCTTCTCCCTGCTTCTAATAGCAGAGATAAGCATCTTTTCTGGAAACACAAAGTACTTAAAAATTGTAACCCAGCCGAACACTTTGTTCACTGCTGCAAGGTGGTAAAACAATGCACTGAAATGTTAAGCTTAAGGCAAATAGGGATCTGTGATCCTGCTAGAGTGTGTCCTGCTGAGCATATATCCTTAAAAGGAAACGTGTGGGTTACTTTCCCCTCTCGCATCCTGTTATTTAAGCTATTTTAAGTATTTGTCAGGAGGAAGCTGAGCCAGAGCTTGAAGCAGCTTTTAGGTTTTGTTTATTGTGGCTTTGCTGCGCCACCTGCATATGGGCAGAAGATGGTGCCGTACATCACTGCAGTGACCTTTCCCAGGTTTAGTAAGCTGGCATGCACGCAACTTTCAGTAGAAATAGGAAACTTCAGATGTGCTGTAGTTTCCTTTCCATCAGGCAGATTATAATGAATCCAGGCTGTAGTTTGTCTGTTAAAGCAATTTTGCTTTCTTCCATTAGTAATTCTGGGCTGTACGCCGAAGGATTTCATTTGGGATAGCTTCTATTTTGACAGCCTCTTCAGCTGTTGAATACCATTTCAGATTTTGTTAGAGAGGGACTGTAGACCACCTTCCATCTGAAGTCTGGCCCTGTCGCAGGACATCCAGCAAGGCACCATATGGTGGGCTTGCAGTAATGCTGGAAATAATTATGGAACTTGCTGGTGCTGCAAAGGTGACTGCTTTTTTTTTAATGCTGCTACTTTGTACATTTGACTGTGATGCCAGAGGGGGAACAGAGACAGCAGGAAGGGAAGCAGCTGCCCTGTGGAGTAGGGTTCTCAGGCATATTTGTCATGTTTACAGGGCTAAAGGCTTTTTGACATGTTAAGAGAGGAATGAGTCCATATTCCATCACATAGTCAATCACTAGTTAGGGTTACTCGACTCTGCTACCAAGCCAAAACCACGGGCTAGCACATCCACCAGGCTTTGACACTTAAAGCTGCCAAGAAGCTAAAACTTGAAATGAGAGCATCTTTACTGCAAGACCAGTAACTTGGTGTGGGGTCTTGCAGTTGAGCCAACAGACCTGTCTTGCTTGTAAATCCCACTCCCAAAGTGTCTGGGACATAGATGCCCTTTTAATGTATGCAGTAAATCAGTGATTAATTTTTTTTCCCAGGATACTATGGAAGAGTAACTCTTACAAGTGGGTGTTTGGGATGTCATTAAGAGTTGGAAGAACTTAGGTCCTGAGACCCAAGTGTTTTGAGTGAGTTAAGGCACATTACTCAACAGTGTGTATCCTTCACGCTTGATTATGTGCTGTCTGTCTGAGCCCAATGTAGAGGCTGAGAGCTGCTGGTGTGCAGCCCCTCCTGATGGGCAGCACCTTTCCTGGTGCCATGCTCCCGAGTTGCACGCGCTCACATGTCAGTGTGCATTTCAGATGGCTCTTTGTGCAGCAGAGCTACTGATTTTTTTTTTTTCCCTCAGTGAGCAGAGGTGAATCTTTTTTGAGCTAGGCACACACAGAAGACTGGGAAGATGCTGCTTTGCAGGGGTGAATGAAACCCTCAAAATGGGCACGTGTTGAGCCAGACTGCAGTAAATACCTGATATCTGCCCTGCAGCCAGGTTTGATGCTTTCCGGCTGAGATTGAGGTCTGCTGAGCAAGTGTGGATGGACCAGACAATGGCCTGTGTTAACTCCTCAGTTGCATTTCAGTCAGTGTTTTT